>NC_069501.1:779949425-780306925 GCF_027579735.1 Bombina bombina | reverse complement strand
ATAAACGGACCCCCTGTCTAGTTAAATCTCCACCCTTCGTGTGTGAAAAATAGGATTTTAGCTCACGTGTGAATAAGAAGCACATCCCAACACGCCTCACTGCTGGGAGATCATCCACTAGGTGATCTATAGAAAAATATCATTAAAAGCCCTTACACTTCACAACCAACGATTCACAAATTATTTGACATTTTTTTAATTCCTAAAACAAATCATATATGATGTCATTAGTAGGTATTAAAGTTCCCATATGGATTCCCCATAGGGATTTATGTGGAATGATATAGTTACCCTGAGATACAAAAATAAAGCTTCCTTTACATTTTGTAATTATAAAATGACAGAATGCTTTCTACAGAAAAAGTATCTTGCTTGTATTGCAGTTTCCTACATATTGCTGTACCGAATAATAACACACAATACACCCCAATAAAAGCTGTCTGACCATCAATAATAAAAAAATAATAATAAAGTAAACATAGCCTGTTTAACTAAATGATACAAAATGCATAAATGGAAATTGTGCTTCCTAAAATAAGCTAGAAATGCGTCTGATCAGAAAGAAAATATAGGTCGTATTAAAGAACACAGTGAAACCGGTCTATTTACATTTTAACCAAATTATGAGCTATTCACAACTGTAAAAAATGTGATATAATTGCAAACATAGATAAAATAATCAATGGAAAATAATTGAAACCAGAAAACTTTAAAAACCAGGGACAAAATTTATAAAACTGGTCCTCAGAAATAAATATATCACAATTGTTCTCATATCAGCATGGAAAAACTATAATGATGTTCATTCCTTATTAGTTTATGTTTGTTTGTTTTTAGTTAATGGAGCCAGTATAGTTTTATAGAGGGACACTCTATAAACTAAAAATAAATTAACAAAAATAGTGTAGACCAAATGTAAAAAATATGAAATATAATAAAATATATTGGATTTACCAGATAACTTTTGCAACATATGTATTTAAAATACATATTTTGTATTTATTTTAATTGTTCACGGTTGGTTATATTTTGGGGTAAACTATTGTCAGCATAGTGAATTATTAAACAGGACTATTTACACTGGGAAATGCATTGTATCTTGTGTACGGTTGAACTATGACATTTTGAAAATGACTGCTTTTGAAATTAATATTTCACCCAATATAATTTTTATACATCAGACACAAATTTTGTCATTCTAACAAATTTATTTTCTCAATCATCTCGTACGTAACCACTACTAAAATTAAATTACAATCAAATGATCACATCAAAAGAGACCATTGTTATCTAACAACTGTTCATAGTACTTTTTTTTTGTCATTTTTTTTTTGTTCACTTGTGCTCATCTGAAAAAAGAAACACATAATACAAGATTTGGGGAAAAAATAAATTACCGTTTTTGCAGAAGTTCATAGTTATTTTGAATAAAATATTAAAAGAAGTCTTTTTGATGAAAATATAAAGCAATTTTTTTTTAGATCAATATCCAGATCTAATTTTCATTACAGTCTTTTTTTATTTTTTATTTTTAATATTAAAACCTACCAAATATACTGCATGGAAATGGCAGCATTGAATAATTTCCTTGCCAGCACCCAAAGTTGGCAACAAATTAAGTGAGAAGTTAAGTGCAGCTGCAGATGTCCAGATTTTTTTTTCTCTCTAATCCCCTTTCCTTTTAATGTAAGTCAGTCAAAAATATTTTTTTAAAAAACGGAGGAACTTATTAATGGTTTTCTGGAATTAATTCTAGAGAAAAAAAAACAGGATATTTGACATCTTATTAGAATCCAATATTTACTTCTGTCTGTTCACTAAACTTTTTAAGCATAAAACCTCAAGTAACAATTATACGCTCATATCCTTCCTGGTTGCTGTTGAGTATATTCCAATGTATTTATTTACTCCCTTGAAGACAATTTTAGTACTCAGTGCTTCATTGCTTTTCTCAAAGTTGGAGACTTTTTGCTATTGTTTGGTGATCTGCTCTCAAGGATCTGCTCTGACTATCTGTAGATAACTAGAGAAAATTGTATTCTTTAATGCTGGCAAATTCCAGGTAGGAGCTCCAAATAGATTACTCCTTTGTGTCATTAAATTATGTTTATTTATTTACTTAAGATACCTTATTTAATTTATTTTTGTTTGTTTTGGGGTGGGCAACACATACTGGATGTTTATCATCTCAAAAACAATATGTGGGAGATTTAGTTTGCTATAAATGGATGGGAACCGGAAGGAAAATAAAAAATATTAAAAAATATAATATATAATAAAAAGGGACATCTGCAGATTTTTTTTGGTGCATTCTGCATTTCCACCCATGTGCCACAGCAGGAACAGTATAATTGCTGAAATTGCCCATTTAAAGTCGTTTTTTTTTTCTCCCTGCTGTGCTTATTTATTTTTTTATAGTTATTATTATTTATAATTATATAAAAAGAGCAGTCTGGGTGAGTCTTATTGGATTACCCCATGTGGCTTCCCTAGCCACACCGCTGCTGCTGGGTGCCCACTCCAGTCATTGTACACTAGTCTGCATCCCATGGTGAGGGGGCGGCGTGTCAGCCCCCACATTGCCCACCTGGGAGTAGACATCATCCGGGGTCTGCTGTTGGATCCCTGGAGGAGTCATTCTTTTTTCCTTCTGTCTCCGGTTGCAAAACCAGACCCTGACCACCTCTTTCTCCAGCTGCAGGCTGTCCGCAAGGTTGGTGATCTCCTGTGCTGAAGGTTTGGGGCATTTGAGGAAGTGACTCTCCAGTGCCCCCTTGACGCTCACCTCTATTGAGGTTCTCTTCTTTCTCTTTCTGCCCTGGGCTGCTATTTTATCGATGCTGGTGGGGCTGCCAGTTGAGGAGTCGGCCTCCTCCAGCCACTTGTTGAGCAGGGGCTTGAGCTTGCACATATTCTTGAAACTGAGCTGCAGCGCCTCAAACCTACAGATGGTGGTCTGAGAAAAGACATTGCCATAGAGGGTGCCCAATGCCAGGCCCACGTCCGCCTGGGTAAAGCCCAGCTTTATCCTACGCTGCTTGAACTGCTTGGCAAATTGCTCCAGGTCATCTGAGGTCGGGGTATCCTCATCAGAGTGGGGGTCGTGGCTGTTGACCCCTGTGTGATGCTGCTGCTGGTGATGTTGCTGATGCTGCTGCTGGTGGTGATGGTGATGATGATGGCCAGGATGGTCCCCCAGCTCAGGTGTATCTCCCCTCACCAAGCCTGGGTGCACTAGGCTCTGGCTCCCCGGGGGTGGGCTCAGCATACCGTTCACAGTGAATGCCCCGGACTGGGAGTAAAGCAGAGCTTGCTGCTGCTGCTGCTGTTGTTGCTGCTGCTGTTGCTGTGACGCCCCTCCTGCCATAGACTGGATGTGAGATGCTGTTGCTGCCCCCCAGCCTCCCGGGTGGCCTTGATGGGGTCCCAAGTGAGGCGGCCGATGGTGCAAGGCTGCCCCCGGGTGCAAATCGTCCCTGCCAGAACCCCCTTTGACGTCTTGTTGCTGCTGCTGCGGGCTCCCTGTCATCCCCACTGGGCTACTAGACCAAGGCGATCCCGCCTCCGCCGCCGCCGCAGCAGCTGCAGCAGCCGCCGCCGCCGCATGTGGCAGCGCCGTGACCCACTGGTGTGCGTGGCTCAGCATGTGCCCCCCGTTACTGGCCGCCATGGCCCCCTGCATGAAGTCACTCTGCACCATTTTCACCGTGGGGTCCCCCCGGTAGCCGCCTGACACTGAGGTGACTGCTGCGCTGCCAGGCTGCATCCCCCCTCCTCCCCCCGAGTCCGAATGCACAATGGATCCGGGGGAGAGGATGCTGTTGCTGGGGAGGTAGGGGTTAGAAGCAGCCGTGGCCATAGCTTCCCCCCTGCCCGTTGCTATCCACAGGTTTGGGGCTTCCTCTTCTCCTCCCCCGCAGCCTGTGTAGGGTTCCCCCTTGAGATGCACTTTTGTCCTTGGAGGATCAGCCCCTTCCCAGTGTCTCCAAGTGAGGGCTTCCCCCCTCCTCCACGCAGCGCTCAGTTCACCTGTTAGCGGGTCCTATCCACAGAGAAATAACAGTCCCGTTCCCCTTGTGGTCCCCTTTCCTCGCCAATGCAATTCCCCTTTTCTTCACTTTTATTGCTTCCCCTTTCTTGGCATTTGAAAGTCTTTGAATGATTTTTTTGTTGAGTCCTTTAAGTCCCCTCCTTCACAAGTTTACTAAAAATGCGCTGCCAAACTTCCTGTGATGAAGAAACATTACTCAAAAGTTGCTGCTGCAGCCTGAGCCTCTGGTCGGTGCCGTCAGTTGCTCAGGTAGGTGCTTCCGCATCTCCTTCTCGCTGCAGAGTGCTTGGGCTTGTTTCGCTGTGTGCCTCCGCTGCAGGGAAGCACTACATTAGACGGCTGTGTTCTGCTGCGCTGCCTTTAGACACTAACTCTTGGGGAAGTTGTCTGGGTTGCACTGGAGGCTCAGCTCAGCCTCCCCCTTTCTCCCACTGACAGCTCTCGGCGTCCCTCCCTCACTCGCAGCGCGCGGAGTGTAGAATGTTTACCCAGTCAGGCGCGCGCACACCACCACACTATCCCAAATACTAGGAAGCTGAGGAGAAGGACCCCGCTGATTGGCTCCACGCTGGGTGATTGACAGCTGAGCATTGACTGGTTCAGGACTAGCATCCCTCTCTCCCCCTCCATTCTTCCGGCCGTTCCGATTGGTTGCTTTTTAATTTAGGCAATGTCGTAGGAGCTGGGAATCTGGACCCCTTAAAAATACACACATTTTACATACAGTGTGTCTCCCATCAACTTAACTCCTGGGAGCGACCAATAAACCTTCAGTTTCTTTTCAGACTCTAATGCCAAGAAGAAAGAGGATTAAGTGGGTAAATAGGTGATGTCATTGGACATTTTAGCTTTATAACCCTTCCACTCCTGGTAGCAAGCAAAAAAAGAAGAAAAAAAAAGAAATAGAAATAAAATAACAATTTATTGAAACGTGTGATCTATAGATACAGAGTGTTGTTGTGTAAATTAGTATTGAATGTGCGTGTAGCTAATCACATAATGATAACATGCTCATTAAAAAGATAAATAGCGTTATAAACCTAAATAACACAGGTGTTTAAACAATACATAGGAAACTAAAATGACCATTGTAAATAGTATGCTCAGTATTAAGCATAATGTGATATTTCTGACATTCTTACATAAGGTTTATTAGAGTGCTTACGTTTTTACTCCCCTTAGCTTTAATAATATCAAATGCAATAACATCCCATTGTTCACAAAGCAGAGTACAACTGAGTGCATTTTATAAGCATAAAAAACTCACACTGTTGTGTTTTCAGGCACATCTATTTAAAGATGAACACGCGTAACTAAACATGCTGCTTGTTAGTGGGATAAATCATTTTAAGCACGTCCCATTGGATTTATTTTGCTGCAGCCTCTTTGTATAGAAGCAAATAAAGTGGGGTGCACAAATCTAGAGTAGCTTATTTCTGGGGGGGGGGGGGGGTCAGCTGCATGTGATTTGGCATAAATGATAAAATGGCAAGGAAAATAATGTATAACTTCTATCTTTATCAATGTATCTATCCCTTCTCTGGAAAGCAAAAGGGGTAGCCTTAATGAGATTTCTTCCTGTGTGTTTAGATCGTTTTTTTTTTAACCAGGTCTCTATTGAAATTCTCCATGAAAGAGTTAAGCAGGGGGAGAGGTGGGTGCAACCAAGCGGAAAGCCTAGCACAGGCAACCTCGGTGAACTAGGCAGGGAAAGGGAAAGTGGCAACCAAAACAAGGGCAAATTGAACCCTCCTCAGGGAATTGCCATCGAAGAGCACCACTAAGACACTTCCAATCCTATCCTCCCTAATGATGCAAGGGGTCCAGCTCAGATGCACAGCACAACCTCAAGCAAAGCAGGATGCTATCACCTTTATCTATATGCTTCTTTATAACTGGCCTGTAAAACCAACACCTATCTTTATATATATATTTGTGTGTATGTGTTTATATAGAGTGGGTTGGTCTGAGGAGGGGGAACCCCCAAAACGTTAACTATTTAATACATTAGAATACATTAGTTTTTGTAAAACGGAGATGGCTTTCCTATCATTTGGAAATTATATATATATATATACACACACACACACACACACACACACACGTTAATGTATATGTATAAATATATAAACATATACTCATATACAAATTGTTCTCTTCTTGAACATTAAAATAAGCTGTTACTATAAAAACTAATAGTAGTGCATTCACACTACATGGTGTGATATATATATATATATATATATATATATATATATATATATATATATATGTAGTGTATATATATATATAGTGTATATATATATATATATATATATATATATATACGTTTGCATCAGCAAGCCTGCTTTTCCTGTGCCATGCTGTGTGCCCCCTGCAGTATATATGTGTGTGGCTGGGCTGAGTTTACATCACCATCCCCACAGCTACTCTGCAGTCTATGCGGGAGCTGCACATTAAGTGTGGGGCTCACAGCATATATTTAGGATCAGGTCCAGCTCCTTGGTAAAGGGTATCTTTGGATAGGCTTAGGAAATAAAATTACATCAAAATTCAGTTGAAGACGTGAAGAGA
Organism: Bombina bombina; assembly: GCF_027579735.1. Lineage (NCBI taxonomy): Eukaryota > Metazoa > Chordata > Amphibia > Anura > Bombinatoridae > Bombina > Bombina bombina. The sequence goes on along the minus strand of NC_069501.1, from coordinate 780,300,300 downwards.
AGAAAAATTAACCCCTTGGCTGCATTAGAGTGCTACAACACATTTTACAACCTTCTCTGGAAGCCAAGGTCTTACACAATCACTTATTGTCCCCCCCCCCCCCAGTCCTTAGAGGACTCATATTCCTCTCATTTATTTCTATAGGCACCAGAGATATAACACAGATCTCATTGAATAAATGTGAGAACTCCAGGTGCAGGCTTTTAAATAGTCATTGCCAGAACCCCATGTTTTCCTTTCCAGCCCATTTTGCTTGGATCCGGCTCAAAAAAGCCCAGCTAAGTCTCGTGGTTTTTGTTTACACTGAATAGGGAGGATAGGATCTGTGCCATGGGGCCGGCTTTCATTAATATACAGTGAGGATTTTGTCTAAATTACCGCTATGAATTTCACAGTACCAGCTTTCAAAAGACGTCTCAGGTGGCCCCTGATGAAACGTGAGAGCTCCTCAGCAAACAGACCCACATTTCCATATCCAAGAGAATTCTGGTGTACAGTGTAAATAATAATAATAATAATAATAATAATAATAATTATTGTGTAATTGTGCCTAGGACCATATATATATATATATATATATATATATATATATATATATATATATATATATATATATATATATATATATATATATATATATATATACACACACATACTAATATATACATACATATACATACATACATATGTGTGTGTATACGCATGTGTATGTATATACTTGTTTTGAAGTTTGTCTTTATATAGTAGAAATCCCTCCTCTCCCATCTCCCCCTCCTTTATAGAATGCAATTGTTTTGTCTGGGGAAAAAAAAAACCTAAAGTATAACAAGGGAAGAACAGTTAGTGCTGATTTTCATTTGCATAAATTTTCATATATTTTGGTGAAAATAATAGACTAGTGGAGAGCTTGTCTAAGTAGAGTCAGTGCAAAGAGGGATCTTAACAGGCTCGCTTCGATGGAGTTAAGTAAATTATTTCTTTTCACCATATTAACCAATTAAATAAAAAAAATGCTAGTTGTTTTTATTTTTATATATATATATATATTTTCACTGATCCATGGAAATGTATTTGGTAAGTATTATTTCATCTTGCATTTAAAATAAAAGCTAGGATTAATTTATTGTGTGTGTGTATATATATACAGACATATATATATATATATATATATATATATATATATATATATACACCTTTTTAAAAAAAAAAACACGTATTATATGATTATTGTTTACTTTTGTGTGCATGTTTTTGTTTTTTGCAGCAAGTGTAATTGTCTAACTAGAAATTGTTTGCGATTTATTCTGCATGCATTTCATATTTTAAACAATGTACATTTGTATATATTACATGGCATAATTAATAGTAGTGAATTGGGGGGGGGGGGGTGGAGGGACACACTGTTATTTTCTGCCATAACGATTCTGAAAGGGTGTTTATAGTGGCTACTTGACATGCCTCTGATGGCCTGTTAAGGGTCGCCAAAGATCTTTGCATCTAGTAAATTGATATAGCGCTGGGATCCATCTGGTAATACCGAAAGACCTAGAGCCAAAATACAGAAATAAATCAGAAAAAGGGTTCAACTGTAGTATAAAACATCTAGATATATGGGTGGGCCTGCTAGAGCTGTGATGCTTAAATATATCAGTGCAAACATTGTTAAATAGGAATTAAAAAATAGTTAAACTGCTTCTACCTCACCCAGTTAGCACCAGTATGCTTAGTTATAATCAACAGTTATATACAGTAGTTTCTCTATGTTAATAAAGCAGTGTGTTTGTCATTTCCCCTAACAAATAGAATAAAATAAGGATAAGGAGTTTAGTTGTAAAATCAGTTTATGTTAGTACTGTTAGTACTGCTTCCTGGTACACTCAGTCCTCGTTTAGTGAGATTAACTCTGTGTACCCCATTGCAACAGATGCCAGATACTGCAGTGCCCTGAAGATCATTTGTTTTCTTGACAGGGAACATTTCTGAGCATAGCATACTGGTTGCTATAGCGAAGGAAATAAAAGGAGGAACACTAGCCACATTATGCTATATGTTTGTGCACTGGGCTTTAGATAAAAGGGTTCAGCTTCGAGTCAGGGGCACTAAACACACAGTAAAACCTCCTTTAACTTGCTGGAACCAGCTTTATTTTGTGTTGGACTTTTTCTGTTAAAACGCACCAGGTAATTTTATAGGTTGTCCTTAATTTTATATGATACGGTTTATTGAGCAGAATAAACTTTTTAAGTTCTTTTTAAGATCTGCTAATATCCACTGTCCGGCAGGGGGCGCAAATGCTGAGTAAAAATCTATACAGACAGATAATTAATCTATTCAGTTTGAAGTTGCTTTTTATTATTTGCTTTTATCTTTCCTATAACCCTTTATGAAAAGACAATATTATATTTATTTAAATATATATATATATATATATATATATATATATATATATATATATATATATATATTATTAATTACATTAATTTCTCTCTTGCTACTACATTCGCCTCTAAAACAGGCTTGATATGGCCCATCTATAGATAACTCCAAATATCTTGATGGTTGATTTAATTGTCTATTAAAATAAATCTAGCCTTATTAATTTTATGTAATATATGGTTCAACTGGATCAAATTCGTTAAATTGTTTAGGAGGAGTTATTCCTATTTACCTTCACTTATTTCAAAGAATTAAAAAAAATATTGGAATACATACAACAAAGTTACAAAATATGTTATTTTAAAATGGAAAAATATTTGTTTTCTTCCAAAAATATAACAATATTCTTAAAAATCGATATTATTTCTTAACTTATTTAGCTAAAGATCTAATTTTACGCTTAAGAGACAATATTTGCATTTTTAAAACTTTTGTAAATGTTGTTTGTTTTAATCACTTTTCAGATATTTCTTAAAAATGTTTCATCACTGTCCCTTAGTACTTAATATTACAAATATTATTGTGGGTTTAGCAATTTTGTAACTGGTGTCTCAAAAAAGTTATTGTAACCAAATTACCACGAACTTAGTTTTATATTCATACTTGTAGGTGCAGAGAACTAAACATTTGCTATGAGGTTGAATCCTCGATACAAATGTATCAAAAGTATATACACAGCTATCACTGTGATTGTCAGAGAAGGATGAAACGCTGAATCTGTGACATATCCCCAACCTTATAATAACTTAATAAGTCAAATTGACTCTAGCTTGGAATGGAAGACAGGAAACAAATTATAATTTTAAATTTTACTCCGAAAAATATAGTATATTAAATAATTCTTTTTTTTTTTTCAAACTCAAAAACTATTACTAAAAAAAACTTTACATATGAACAAATATATACAAATCATCAAATAAACACACACACACACACACACACACACACACACACACACACACACACACACACACACACACACACACACACACACACACACACACACACACACACACACACACACACACACACACACACACACACACACACACACACATATATATATATATACAATTCATACATACATTACATTTATAAATTTTAGTATGATTCAAATGAAAGCTATATAGAAACAGTTTTGCACAGATTGAGTGAATAAGATGTTTGCGATGAACTTGGGGGACATTATTAAAAAGTTGTGATACATACAGACTTTATTTGCTATGTCGAGCTCATGTTATTCAGTGTGTAGAGAAAAAAAATAGTGTTTATAGTGCAAATCTCATTTTAGAATATCTACATTTTTACTCCAACTGACTCAAGTTAGATAAAGTAAAGGCAAACACATTTTCTAAGTATTGCAGACAATATGAAAACGTTTAAGACTATCGATATAGTAATATTTGCAGTACAACATTGTTATGTAAGTTAAATAAACTATTGAGAGCTCTTCTCATATTTAGAGTACCTTTTACACTTTAATGATCTATATCATCTATCATCTATCATCTATCTATCTATCTATCTATCTATCTATCTATCTATCTATCTATCTATCTATCTATCTATCTATCTATCTATCTATCTATCTATCTATCTATCTATCTATCTATCTATCTATCTATCTATCATCTATCTATCTATCATCTATCTATCATCTATCTATCTATCTATCTATCTATCTATCTATCTATCTATCTATCTATCTATCTATCATCTATCTATCTATCTATCTATCTATCTATCTATCTATCTATCTATCTATCTATCTGTCTGTCTGTCTGTCTGTCTGTCGTCGTATGTCTGTCTGTCTCTCTATCCATCTATCTATCATCTATCTATCATCTATCTATCTATCTATCTATCTATCTATCTATCTCTATCTATCTATCTATCTATCTATCTATCTATCTATCTATCTATCTATCTATCTATCTATCTATTCACGTGCTGGGGATTCCATTCTATCATTTAATGTATAAAAAAAATGTAGGTACTGAATCAACCCATTTTTTTCTTCAGAACAGGAATGACATGTTAGAGCAGGGCTGTTTCTTCCAAGCAGAACTGCCCAATCATAGACTGTATTATGGAAGCACAGCACTGGTTACAGACATTATTCATGCATCCAAGCAAACACAGGCACCCCCACCCTAGGATAGAGTATTCCTCTACACAGCTCCAGATAAGAATAGATTTAACGAATAATAGCTTCTACCAGTCTATTTTGCATGGAAACTAGCAACTTTCACAGTACATTTATTTCAGATCCTCAGCCTCACACATAAACTTGCAGTTTATCTCAAGCCAAGACATTGATCTAGCAGTCTATTTATAACCTGAAAATCTCTTAAATGAGAAGGATGATTAACCAGTTGGTTGCCAGAATAATCTTCAAGGCACTGTTATGCAATGTGTTTCAGTCCTGAGTCATCTATCATAAAAATATGATCAGAATTGTATTAAACCTTAAAATAACCTATGTATATTGTCGCCTTTGTTTTCCATTATTAGAATTGTTTTGTTACATTTGATCATTTCTAGTAGGTGATAAAGCAGACTGAAATATATCAAACTGAATACTTTTCGTTCCCCTAAACACACACAGACACACATTGTGTTTTATCTTTAACATGTTTTTTTTCTGAAACAAGAGACAGGTGTACATTATTATTGTTTTTTAAAGAATACACTGCTTACCGTCTGACATTATGAACGTGCTTATAATATTATGATAAAACGGCCAATTGTTTTGCATTATTGCACATTGTTTCTGTACAAAAAAGTTTTTAGAAAATATAATGATCTCACGTCTCACCCAGTATAGGTAATAGGTAGACACACACACAAACACACACACACACACACACACACACACACACACACACACACACACACACACACACATATATATATATATATATATATATATATATATATATATATATATATATATATATATATATATATATATATATATATATATATATATATATATAATATGTACACACACATACACACACACAAATATATATATATATATATATATATATATATAAACACACACATATATATATCACACACAGGTTGAATGTATATATATATACACACAAACACTTATATACACACACAACACATACACACACACACTTATATAAACACACACACACACTTATATACGCACACAACACATACACACACACACACATACACACTTACTTGACCTGTTACAGCTTTATACATTATTAGTGGGAGGACACTGATGAAAAAGCAACTCCTAATTATGGAATACACTAAATGATTGATGGGGAAAAGCCAAACACAAGAGCACATATATCATTATTAGTACTTTTTTTCTAATGTATTTTCACAACATATTTTGTGGGGATGGTAAATATTGCTGTAAGCCTGTTTATATAAATTTCCTAGTAAGGACTAGTGAAAGTGAAGCGTCTGAACTAGTCTGTAAAATCTTGGGGTAAAACCACGAATATCACAACATATGATTCTATTTAAAACCACGTGGATTTTAATAGCGCCTTATACTAAAGTATGTGATGCGTGATACATGGACCTTGTAAACTTAATTTGGGAATTGCTAATCACCTTGAGGTTTCTATACAGATTCCATTTAATTCCATCACTTTACAGTAGTTATCAATTATTTTCTTCACAATACTATATTTTTTCATTTTCAGCCTTTACTCCGTGAAGAACTTCACTCCAGTTATCAGTGAACTCTGCAGATTTGGTACAGAGAATGCCAGTTTCAAGGAAAAAAAGAATAGATTTACACTGTGTACCCTTGGGTGGAGATGTTCACTGGGAAGTGCACCAGCTACATGAAATCACTGGTGAAACAAAGAGACCTCAAAGACAAAAACAGCTTACTGCTTCCCAGATTCCCCAGGCAGCATGGCAGGTTCTGTGTTTGTATTTGTAGAACAATGAATGGCTGCAAGAGAGAGTGCTGGAGAAAATGGTTCAGCCTTGTACAAAGGGATTGTGTGACTTATAACACAGATATGTATGTGACAGTCTCTCTCTCTCTCTCTCTCTCTCTCTTTCTTTGTCTCTCTCTCTCTTTCTCTGTCTATCTCATTCTCTCTCTCTCTTTCCCTCTATCTCTCTCTCAATGGAAAAAGCATACAGAATTAACAGTAGAGAGGTTCAGATGCTCTTATATGTCTACCTAGCTTTATTATTGTTTTATTATTATTATCAGTTATTTCTAGTGCCAATAGATTCTGCAACACTCGTTTTACCCTTCAAAATAGGATATCTAGTGATCAAAGTAAATTTGATAATAGAGATACATTGGAAATTTGTTTAAAATTGCATGCTCTATCTGAATCATGAATGTTTAATTTTGACTTAACTCTCTGTTTAACAAAAATCTTACGTTATAGAATTTAAACAATTAAAATAATCCATATTTTAATGCTAAAAGACAATACAACTTACTGATTGAATTTGAGTCAATGACTAGCTCGCAGCAGCAGAGAAGTCTCGCAACTACATGCTCCAATAGATCTAGCCAAAGTGATTGAAAAATGGCTGAGCTTCCCCTAGTATCCCACCTCCCCATGCTAGGTTAAAGGGAGAGTAAACACCTTAAGATTTATATACAAAATGTTTAGTTATGCATAATAAAAACAACTTTGCAATATATTTTAATTATTTATTTTGCCCTATTTTCATGCAATTTAGCTCTGAAAATTTAGTAATTCTCAGAACTTGAAATGCACCTGGCTGTGGTAAGACCACCTGTATAGTGTTACAAAGGAGTTGGTTAATAAAACAATTCTGCTCCTTCCCTCCTTCCTTTGGCAATCGCCCATTCTTCGTCAGTTTCATCCAATAATATCTATGCGACTTGCAGAATCTGTATAAATTCAGATGAATTTGCATTCATCTGAAGCTAAATTCACATCTCTAATTAAGTTATTAGTCAAATTTAAAAGCTCCTGGAATTTCTAAGGAGCAAACTTACTAAAGGTTACTAGTTTGTATCAAAATTTAATGGACAAGAACAATTATACAGGAATTATTTCTGAAGACGTTGATATACTTTTTAGTATCACTAGTTAGATGAGTCACTATTATATATTATTATTCATTCTACAAATAAAAAAATTCTGGTGCGCTATATGTTTGAATGTATATTTACACACATGCTTCTGCTGGTGTGATTCTATTCCTGACTTCTTAATGTTATTGTAGAGCCAAATGTTTAGGTTTAACAAAAATAACAACAGAACAAAAACAAAGTACCCCAACATGCAACATCTCACCTCATTATTTTACAAAATTGGCTGCCCTCATAAAACTTGCTAAACCATTGCGCTTGCATTTTGGTGTCTTCATAGAATAAGGTTACTTTTAGCTCCACTTTCACCGGCAAATATATCAATTAAAGGGATGTTTAAGTCAAAATAAACTTTAATGATACAGTATGTACAAAATGGTGCTCATTTCCATGCATAAAGAAGTAGGCTCATGAGTGTGCATTTGTTTTGAGCACTATATGGCACCAGTGTTTGCAACAATATATACTTATATTGTTTAAGAGACCTGTGCTCTTTTTAGCCAACAAAGCTGTTTCATATAAAAAATACCAAGCGAAAGAGGTACATTTGACAAGAGAAGGAATGTACAACATTTGTAATTCTATTATTTGTTTGTGAAACAAGTTCTAAAAATGGCTGTGGGTAGCAGTATTTGGCTATTTTCAGTGCCAGATATATTAGCGTTAAAGTGCAATATCCAAATATCTATCCAGATATTTATATATTGCACTTAAACACTAATATATCCGGTGCCAAAAATAGCTGAATGCTCCCTGCAGCCATATTTGGAAGTTGTTTGGCAACGAATATCCAGATTACGAATTTTGCACATACCTAAAAAATAATAATTTAGAAATCATGAACATTTAAATTTTACCTAACAAAACATCACGTTATAATTTTTCTTCCAAAAATAACAAATGTTTTTCTTACTTATCTCTTCCTTAAACCTTTCCCTGCAACTGATGAGGATTTCCTGTAACTAAGAACCTGCCCACTGATAATTTCTTTTAGCTCTCTATGGGCAGGATTATTAAAGATGTTAAAAATGTCACTGACATTCTCTCAGGGGCTGCCCTTCAGGGAATTCACAAAAAAGGGACTGCCCCTTCAAGGTGTGAGATTCTTCCTGTAGAAAGTAATGTTGCTTACTGGAAACAGAAATTTCACTGGGGAGCGCAAAGTTAGTGGGGGTACACTTTAAAAATTAAATACTGTAACCTATTCAAATTAGATTACTTTTTTTTTCAGTGAATAGTATCTTACAATTTTCTCTATTTTCATGTGCAGGTGTTTTATATGGGGGTAATAAGTGTTTTGCGTATTTTGACACAATCTCACCACTTTTCAGTTTGCTAAATAAAACAGATAAATCTACAGGGGAAATTGTTTAGAGAATACACCAGATCTCTCAGAGAAACTTTCTGCAACACCCTGGAACGCCTCTGTTCAGCCCACGAGCAGTGGTAGGGAAATTAATTTTACAATAAGGAAAACATCATGCTTTGAATTTCATATTATAAGTCCAGATTTCACAGCGTTTTTGCATGTGCAGCATAGTTTTCCTATCGTTTATATTCTGTGCATTAAAAAGGTTTCTTTCCTGTATAATTTCAATGCAAACTTTTACTTTTCCATAAAATACAATTTTTGTAAAACTATTTTGTTACAAATTTCAGTGACTTGACACTTTTATTTTGTGTTTTTATTTCAGTAGTTTATATGATTATTTTTAAATTACAATTTTTTTATTAACCCCTTGAGTGCTAATGATGGCTCTGAGCCGTCACAGAGTTTCCCACTCTGGTGCTAATGACGGCTCAGAGCCGTCACTAGCACTCTCCCAACTTGAGGGAGATCTGGGGGTTCCCACCCACTCCTACCCCAGCGATCAGTGCTGCATAATGAAAGGCATCGCCGGGGCTTCCGTTTTGCGTGGTGACATCATGCGCAATAAACGTGATGACGTTACCGTGCAACTTTATTTAACATTAACAATGTTAAATATAGGAGCAGGGGGCATGCTGCTTAGAAGCCTGTATCTCAGGCATCTAAGCAACTACAGACCCCCAAGACCCACCGTTGGAAAGGTAATCGCCTAACCTTTCCAACGGTGTAAGTCTTGGGGATCTGAAATAAATAAAAAAAAAAGTAAAAAAAAAATATTTTTAAAAATAAAAAACCCTTTAAGAAAACCTTAGTGCCCAGGTGGGAAAGTGCTTAGCACTCAAAGGGTTAATCCTTCTGTAATGTATACATCACATTCACCTGTTTAAAAGCTGTAAATACCCCTTTGTAAGATACACAGGCCAAGATTACAAGTCGCGCGGCAAACATTTGGGATTGCGCAGCTATTACAAGTTGCAAAATAACTTGTTTTGCATGTGCGTTAAGCCGCGTAAGCTAAATAGCCAAATCGCGTGTGCATTCACGTATTCCCCATAGAAGTCAATGGAGAATACAAATAAAAAAAAAACCACACAAAAACCCTATGTTGCGCAATGCCCTTGACGTATTCTCCTCGAAAAGTGTACATGAAAATGCGAATATTTCATAATGCGAAAATGTTTTCGTAACGGAATATGTTCTATTTTTTTCCTCCCTTTCTCTTTCTCTCCTCTCTTCTACCACATTTTATTGCGATAACTTCCAGATTTCAAATATTGCCACCACATTAACACATTCGCACCACAGACATGAAAGGTCAACGTAGAAGAAAAAAAACTAACACTTATCCCTCGCACACTACCCTGACAGGAGTTATTAATATTTCTCATTCCAATGTTCTTCACATACAGGAATATGCTTTTTTTATTTATATCTGTAAATACCTATACCTGTATATCTAATTCTATAGATATATAGGTATGGATATCTATTTATCATTAAAACTATCACACATATATATATATATATATATATATATATATATATATATATATATATATATATAAAAGCAAATTGTGGTCACCAAGCACTCACGTTGTTCATATAATGCCTAGGTGCAGTACATAAAGATAATATAGACAAAAACAGAGACTGCACTCTTAGGTCTTATTTTCACCACCACTGTGGACTTTAATCAATCTGTCATATATATATATTATATATGAAGAATGGAAAATATGCGTAACACAATTCATGTTTTGCGGTTTAGGTCTAATGCAGTGTCGGGTTTGTGCACATGAAAACGTTGTTATCTTAAGGTGCGTTATTGAAATGTTAAATATTAAAAAATATTAATAATGATTATTAGATATTATAGACACTGCAAAAATATATGTATTTAGATTTTTTTCAATATTTATAATATTTAATATTTATTATTAATATTTTAAAAATATTTTATATGTAATATTTCAATAACGTGCTTTAAGATAACTAACTTTTCCTGTGTGCGAACCTGACACCATGTTTGACCTAAATTGCGAATCACGGATCGCCTTATGCATATTTTCAATTTCTATATCCTTCACATAGAAATAAATGTCATTTTTATTATTACATATATATTTCTATATATATCTGATAATGTTAATATAAAATAGATATCTATACCATTTATCTATAGGAATAAATATGCAGGTATAGGTATATACATATATGTATAGAAATATGTATTTACAATAAAATAACATTGTTCTGTATGTGAAGAACTTTGAAATGTAAAATATGTACAGTAAATACATATATTAAATAATATTATGAAATTATTATTTATACACATTTATATACATATATATTATAGCCCTTTGCATTCAAACACATGGTCACATACCATATATTTTTCAACCCTTATAAAAAAAATATATGAATATTTATATGACTAATTTTTATCAGATAGTGTTTATATGAGTGTAACAGTTTAGTTAGTGCACCACTTGTAATCTAGCCTTAAATGGGCTACTTACATCTTAAAGGGACTACACCAGAATTTGTATTGTTTTAAAAGATAAATAATCCCTTTATTACCCATTCCCCAATTTTGCATAACCAACACTTTTATATTAATATACTTTTTTACCACTGTGATTACCTTGTATCTAAGCATCTTCTGGAAGCCCCTGATCACATGACTTTGCATATATTATCTATTGACTTGCATTTTAACCAATTAGTGCTGTGTTGTGCTGACTCCACGGGCATGAGCACAATGTTATCTATATGGCCCACACGAACTAGCAGTCTCCTGTTGTGAAAATAAAATAAAAATGCATGTGATAAAAGGCTGTCTGTAGTGGCTTAGAAAAAGGCAGAAATTTAGAGGTTTTAAAGGTTATAAAGTATTTAAATATAACAGTGTTGGTTGTGCCAAGCTGGGGAATGGGTAGTAAAGGCTTTGTCTATCTTTTTAAACAATAACAATTTTGGTGTTGACTGTCCCTTTAATGCAAGACTAATGTCATATATGGTTTAAATAGTTAATTTATGCACAATCAACCTATTATTAAAATAAGCTGATAACATAGATAGTATTAGTCTTGTATGAAGATGTAAACAGGATGATTAGTTAAAAAAACATATTTAAACCATATATAATAGTATAAAAAATAAATATATATTACGTAAATATGCTGTATGTTGGTTGAGTAAATAATTTATATCTAATTAATGTATTAAGATTTACAGTAAGTTACATAGTCAAACAATATCTGGATTTACTATCTCATTAAATGGTTCTAGTTAAAAAAACATCAACTATTATATAGGTTTAATTACATTTTTTTAAGGGGGTATGTTTAATAATATATTAAAATGTGTAAATTAAACATGATTTAAAGTTCATTAAAACACAAAGAATATGCACAGATACTGACCTAAAAATCCAGTATAAAACCCTTTACAAGCTCCCAGTTTAGCACTGTTGATGAAGTTAGACTGGTACACCCAGTGAAATGGGCTGGGAAAGCATAAAGAGCAAATACTTTCCCCTTTCCCTGCATATGAAAAGACACTATACAAACAATAGCAGCACAGATCTGAAGACCTGGATCTACATCTGACACTTTGGTGCTTGGTTAGGAGTCTGAAAACCAGCACAATGTTATTACAAAATAAGCAAAACTATACATTGTTTAAAAAACAAAACAAAAAAAAAAAACACTCCCTAAGGGGCTATATAAATGGATCATCTACAAAACATTTACGCAAAGAAAAACCTAGTGTACAATGTCCCTTTAAACTTTTTTTAGTCAAGACAAGTGAAAGTCCAGTTAAAATCAAGCTGATTGTAAAATAAGCTGAGTTTAACAGTCTAATTATTTTGATTTCTGATTGACTGTAAATCACTTGATTGCTTACAATAACTTTAAATGTTTGCAAAGTGCTTTGAAACTGACTTGAAAACCATCTAAGTATCCAGCACACAGCTGGAACTAAAATACATGCATTAAATGTTATATTGTTATTATATCTTAATACAATAATATATTTTATTTCAATACATGTATTTCATTTTTTTTTTATAATTAGCACTTACTGAACAAATTGCTCTTATAATGACTGGTATTGTTTAATATTTTCACACCAGATGCTTTTTATAATTAGGCTCTTAAAGGGACATAAAACAGGTTGAGATCTGTGCATATCCTAAAAGGGCTAATTCATTAAAAATAGTTTGCATACAATTATTGTTTAAAAATTGCTAGCAAGTATTTTAAAATAATTTTCAAAAATAAGCAAATTGAATTACACAGCTAGGCTGCCCGGAGAAGCCAACTACACCACCCCCCCTATCAGTGTTTAGACACAGGCTTTGTATTTCAACTGAGTTCACAGCTTCTAGGCATACTCCAGCAGATAACCCCTATGCACTTTTGCATTCTACCAAAACAACAATAGATATAGATACAGCCATAGAAGGAAATATGTGTGTGTGTGTTTGTGTGTGTGGGGGGGGGGGGGGTTAGAGATTTAAAATTCAGAAACTAAAAAGAAAGGGTTAATGGTGAGGCACTGCAGTATAAATTTGCAGGTAAAGTAATTAAAATGCATATTATTATATTTTGCCTCTATCCCAACTTGTTTTATGTCCCTTTAAGTCCTTTCTATAGTAAGACGGTAGATGAAGATAATTTGACTTAAAGGGACAGTCTACTTCATAATCTTCATTATTTAAAAAGAAAGATAATCCGTTAACGGGATACTAAGCCCATTTGTGCTTCTTTCATGATTCAGTTAGAACATGCAATATTAAGCAACTTTCTAATTTACTCCTATAATCAATTTTTCTTTGTTATCTTGCTATCTTTATTTGAAAAGCAGAAATATTTGCTTAGGCTAAATGTAGCCACCAATCAGCAAGCGCTACCCAGAGTGTTGAACCAAAAACGGGCAGATTCCTATGCTTAGATTCCTGCTTTTTCAAATAACGATAGCAAGAGAACAAAGTCAATTGATAAAAGGAATATATTAGAAAGTTGCTTTAAACTGCATGCTCTATCTGAATCATGAAAGAAAAAAATTGGAGTTTGTATCCCTTTAATTTCCCATTCCCCAGTTTTACACAACCAACACTGTTATATTAATACACTTTTTACCTCTGTGATTATCTTGTATCTAAGCCGCAGCAGACTGCCCCCTTATTTGAGTTCTTTTGACAGACTTGCATTTCAGAAAATCAGTTTTGATTCATAAATAACTCCACAGGAGTGAGCACAGTGTTGCACTAAGAGGAAGCCTTCAAGGGCTTAGAAATTAGCATATGAGCCTAGCTAGGTTTAGCTTTCAACAAAGAATACCAAGAGAACAAAGCAAATTTTATCATACAAGTAAATTTGAAAGTTGTTTAAAATTGCTTGCCCTAACTGAATCATGAAAATGTATTTTTAAATATATTTTCTCATTAAATTCCTCAACTTTTGAGAAGTAAGGCTCAATTTGTTTACATGGTTGCATTCTGTGGTTAAATGTATTGCTATACTTGAAACATAGTATTTCTTACTTACCTGAATACAATTTTATTTTAGCTCATTTCTAAAATAATGGTAACTTTTAAGTTTTGAAACAACAGATGTCAGAGTAAGGTAAGTAATGAAAAAATAAAATAAAAAATAATAATATTATAGCAAATAATAATCAATAAATACAAAATGCAAGTTTTATTTTTGAATAAATAAATATATAAATAAAAGAGGAAACAAAATTGTCTCACTTTCGCTGCAAAAAAAAAAAAGGTAAGGGGTTGGCCTTTAAGACATACGAGAAGTAATTATTATTTTTAGTTTTGCTAAGATTGTATTTCATGGTTGCATTGAAAATGTAAAATTACAGTAATGCCAATGTAAGTTGCTTTTAAAACAAAAAAAATTACTCTATATTGTCTGTTTCATTCTCTCTTTACAGCCTTAGCATTTTGTTTGCAAAATCAGTGTTTATGGACCAAAGGGGCAGAGTCGGGAGACTGGCAAATTTCTATTATATCGTATTGTTGTGAAAATGTGTCATCATGTACAAACTTAAATTCATAGCATGAAGTGCTCTTAATACCTGTGTGAACCAGCAATCATTTAGATGTCTGTTCTGACTGATGAAAAACACCCAAACTAAAAGGATTTTTAGAAAAAAAACTTGCCCACAGTACCAGAGAATTTTTAGCAATTTTGCTATTACTCTGTTTAAACAGAAATAGATTCTTTGATTTTATTTATTTTTTACCTAAGAAAACTATATATATTTTAAAGTACATCACAAATAAATCCAAACAGACGTGAAAAGAAGATGAATATAAAATGTAGCCTTTATTTAGCTTTCAGTAAAACAAAGTAATTGTTGCAGTCACTTGTAGGTTAGTTGCTTAGACAGCCTACGCATTTCATTTTATGTCCACAGCACTTCGTCAGGTAGACAACCAAAGTTATTGATCTAGGCACATTTTTGTATATTTTTTGCCACTATTTGGTTGCCAAATAAAATAATAATTATATAAAAAGATCTTTAACTTTTTCACAAACGGGTTTCTCACTGAAATTATTAGGATCCCCTTTGTTCAGAAATAGCAGACATGCATGGCTTTGCCATTATTTTTTGGCAATTAGAAGGCCGCAAATTGCAGCTGCCCCTCAAATCTGAGGTAGTGAAAGGGTTAATCAGCTTGTAAGGTTAATATTTGCTCTAGTGTAGGGATTACCCTCCCACCTGACACCTCCCTCCCCCTGATCCCTACCTGATCCCACCTAAACAGCTCCCTTTCCTCCCCTTCTCCACTGGTGATCACCTCGTAGGTACTGGCAGTCTGGCAGACAGTCTGCCAGTCTGTAGTTTAGGACTTTTATTTTATTTATTTTTCCATATGAAGGCAGATGTCTTATGCCCCCAGCTGCTGTCTCTGCTGTCTAAGCTGAAAGCAGGAATCAAAGCATGTACCTCTGTGTTGGACATAGGTACTACATCAACATGTTAAGCTAGGCAAAATACTGTGTGATGAAGTACTTACCTCCAATTGGCGCAAGGGGTTAAAGAGACATGAAACCCAACGTTTTTCTTTTATGATTCAGGCCCCAACTGATCACTAGGCAAACTGGCATTTACCCGGTGGGCCAGGGGCGGTGTTGGTCAGATTACCATGGGGAGCCAGCACATTTTTTAGCGCACACAAGTTCTGTTTTGAGGCGCACAGCCCAGCTGAGTAGTTGTATTTTTTTTATAAATATATATATATATATTTTTTAAATGTGCACTGAGCTGTTACAGCACAGGCTTCTTTCAGGGAAGAAGGTGGGTGGAGCACAACAGCACTGCCAGTGCCTGCTGTAGGAGCTGCTGTGGGTAAGTGGTGATTATTGCCAGGACATTTCCCCTCTATATTACAGACACTCATGGGTCTGATAATACTTACGCCGCCCTCCCAGGCACCCCAAAAACTTTTTTAAAATGTGTTTTTTTTACATAAAAAAATAATTGATTTTACTTTTGTTGTATGATGACCATTGACCATTCTCAGGGAATAATGTACTGTAGCTTTTAATCTCTACAGTTCATCGAAGATTAAATGTATCGACCATTATATATTCACTACTTATTTTTGTATTGACTATTAACCCTTTTTTATTTTATATTCATTTTTTTTTTAATCCCTTGCATAGCTTTCATATTTTTTTTATTAATGCTTTGCATTTATTTCACCAAAAAGCAATTTTCTTATAGCAGCAAAAAAAAGTTTCTGTATCATAGGTAATAATATTATGAACCATCTGGATAAGGTAGTAATAACATGAATGAACATATTATTTATTGGGTAATGTTCTAGTCTGGTCTCAGTAGCCATCTACTAGTCTCTCCCACTTTCCCTCTTTTCTTCCTCTCCAATCTCTCACTCGTTATTTTTTAGATAGTTCTATATCGCTTCTTTTCCCTCTACTTTCTCTCTACTCTCTCTTTCCCTTATCTCCCATTTTACCTTTATCTCCCCTCACTCTCCTATTCTTCATCTTCTCCCCACTATTAAATGGGGATGGGGTAGACCGCCCATTTTTGGTCCCAGTAATGCCCTGTCTCCAGTTTACTATTATCAAATTTGCATCCTTTTCTTAGTATCATTTCAGAAAACAGCGATGGGAACTAGCTGACCACATTGGGTGAGCCAATAACAAGAGGCATACATGTGTTCCACCAGTCAGCAGCTAGCTCCCAGTTTTACATTGCTGCTTCTTAGCCTACCTAGTTATGCTTTTCAATAAATGATACCAAAAGAACAAATTAAAACAGAAGTAAATTGGAAAGTTGTTTGAAATTACATGCTCTTTCTGAATCATGAAATTAGAATTTTGACTTTACTGTCACGTTAAGCTTCACCTCTTACACTAAATATTAAATATATAAATAACATAATATTGTAATATTTTACAATTTAAAAAAAAATGACTTTTAGCCACTTTAGTATATTTTATACAACTAATAAAAGTTTCCTCATCCAATTTTCTATTTGATGTTGCACTTTTCTATCTCTAACCGTTGGGGTACTTGGTTGTATAGGAAGAAGTATTAGCAGCAAACAAGTGAAGTACTTATACTACTTTAAAGATCACTAGTAAGGCCTGAGAAGACCATACTTCAAGAAGGATATAAACAACAGTTTGTGCTAAAAAACAACAACAAAAAAATCTCTTAAAAAGAAAGTCTTCATGATCTTGAAATTTGTCAGAAATATTCAGGAATTTTAATTGATCTAAAGGAGCTTTACAACTAAATGCTAAATATAATGATGCACTCAAAGCAAAGATTACCCTGATAATAATATGCAGAGGTATTTAAAAAAATCAAATGAGCTGTTTAAATCTTGAAAAAATATGTGCAAACGTTTAGTTTCCATAGAACAATGGGTGCCATGTTGTAACCTAGGATTTCTTTTCTGCTGAAGCCAACTGGACAGCTATAAAATGGTCACTAGAATGTGCAACCAATGGCTGTGTGGAATTTAGCAGCGTTAACTCTGGCATCTGCACTTTTAACAGGAATTGTTAATAATTACGTTTCAGGAAAATGGGGAAAAATAAATAAAGTGTACTACACAGTTTTTTGTTTTTAAACATTTGATATTGCAATCTCAATCCCTTTAAAAAAAGCTATAGTTTAAAAAAAAATATTTTTCACAAAATGAGCAATATCGTGATCACCAATTGGAGGCTAGAATGAGTAATTTTCACAAACACTTATTTACAGGAAAGGTGGTAAAATCATGGAATTCACTTCCAATAGAGGTGTAGTGGCATAACTGTCAGTAACTTCAAGAAGGTTTGGGATATGCATAAAGCCATCATAGAAACCAATTAAACCTGCACTTTAGAAGGAAATGAGCAGACTTGATGGGCCTCCTGTTTCTTATCTGCTATCCAACTCCAGGTTTCTCTGAATTAGTCTGATACGTATCTTAAACCATTACCACCCATTTCCACTCTAATTCCTGAAATTATTTTTATTATTGATAACATGATTATTTCACTAATCTCTCAGCACAATATTTAAATATATTATACTTCCTTTACACCAAATTCTTTTACATCAAGCTAAAGAATCTTACAGAATTGTACCCTTTTCTCCAACAGTTAATACTTCTTGATTTGTCCCCTAATTGTTTTTCATTTTGACTAGAGTAATCTTCCGCTTTTTTATTCCGATCAAATGTTATATTCTACAGCATCTGACCATTCCTTGCATGTTGTTGATGTTCTTTTATCTATCTATCTATCTATCTATCTATCTATCTATCTATCTATCTATCTATCTATCTATCTATCTATCTATCTATCTATCTATCTATCTATCATCTATCTATCTATCTATCTATCTATCTATCTATCTATCTATCATCTATCTATCTATCTATCTATCTATCTATCTATCTATCTATCTATCTATCTATCTATCTATCTATCTATCTATCTATCTATCTATCTATCAATTTAGTCAATCAATCTATCTACCTATCTATCTATCTATCTATCTATCTATCTATCTATCTATCTATCTATCTATCTATCATCTATCTATCTATCTATCTATCTATCTATCTATCTATCTATCTATCTATCTATCTATCTATCTATCTATCAATTTAGTCAATCAATCTATCTATCTATCTATCTATCTATCTATCTATCTATCTATCTATCTATCTATCTATCTATCATCATCTATCTATCTAAACTATCATGTGTAAATATGTAATCATATATAGAATGCTAAGGTAAAGTCCTTCAGTATGTTTTATCATTTTATGTGGCCCTAGGTTGTGAAAAACAGAGCATTTTACCTCTCCCTCATTTACAACACACAACTATTCAACACAACAATGTGCTTATCCCTATTTTCTCTGCATATATATGGGTATGTGTTTATTTGTTTACATTTGCATTGAAAACAAAAACACTAATTTTATTTTTTTATTGATAGAATTGTTTGTATGTGTGCTTTGATTTATATAATTTCCCAAATGTGTTTGCCGTTTTGCAAGTGGCCCCCATTTAAAAAGGTTGGACATCCTTGGTGTACAGACTTTTATTAACTTAAGCCAAATGGCATTGCAACATAAACACTGTGATTGTGATTGAAGAATATAGCTTAGTGTATTTTATATATTCCTGTGAATAAGAAGAGAAGGGTAATGGCTTATTGGTTAAACCCTCTCTATAGCATCATGGTGGAGAAATCAGTACTGAATATTACAGAGAGGTTGTTTGCATCTGTTTATCTGTAATAAGTACATTGCAAAGTATACACTGCCCCATCCTCATAGGCATAGAGTTATGTAGTCACTGCTCTTTGTATGTCATGCAGGGTTTTTCCTTAGGGAGCAGTACATGTGTCAGTCCCAGCCTGGGATTACATTAATCAAAGTATTATTTCCCCAGGGACTTGCAGCACAAATGACAGTAAATCCTAATAAAATTGGATCGTGTTAAAATTAAGCGCTAAAAGTAATCTGCAGCTCCTGATAAAACACTCACACATGTAAGAAATGATGCTGTTTCCTATGATGCCAATTAAATTCACTGTGTATTTGCATTTCAAGGATTTTTGTTTGGGTTAAACAATATCATTGGGGTAATAATGCAGATATAACTGGAATCACATTACAACAGAAAACTACTGCTTCTGTATCCCCAGTTTAGTTATTTTGTGAATTTCTAGTCTTATATGTCAGTATAAGTATATATTAATAACAGGAATTTTTTTTTATTTTTTTATTAAACAAATCCTAAATTTGTTTCCTCCTTCAAAAGGGTTGACCATACAAAAAAATGTTACACTCCTGGAACACCAACATTCCAGTACAGGTGAGGATTCAGCCAGTGACTGTAACATACATTTATATGCCTGCCTCTCATTTGTGCATTATCTTTATCCTCATCTGGAGTGATTGGGTCAAAAAGTCCAAGTTATATTGAAGTGAAACATTCCTTTAACTGTTATAATTTATAAGAGAACTAGTCCTAAAGCCTGTGTACACGGGCCAATTTTTTAGGTACCGCGGTTCCATCCCTCTCCCCCTCTCTCTCTCCCCCTCTCTCTCTCTCCCCACCTCCTCTTCTCTCCCCCCCTCTTTTCTCTCTCTCTCTCTCTCTCTCTCTCTCTCTCTCTCTCTCTCTCTCTCTCTCTCTCTCTCTCTCTCTCTCTCTCTCTCTCTCTCTCTCTCTCTCTCCCCCTCTTTTCTCTCTCCCCCCTCTTTTCTCTCTCTCCCCCCTCTTTTCTCTCTCTCTCTCTCTCTCTCTCTCTCTCTCTCTCTCTCTCTCTCTCTCTCTCTCTCTCTCTCTCTCTCTCTCTCTCTCTCTCTCTCTCTCTCTCTCTCTCTCTCTCTCTCTCTCTCTCTCTCTCTCTCTCTCTCCCCCCCTCTTTTCTCTCTCTCTCCCCCCCTCTTCTCTCCCCCCTCTTCTCTCCCCCCCTCTTCTCTCTCCCTCTCCACCCTCTTCTCTCTCCTTCTCCCCCCCCTCTTCTCTCTCCCTCTCCCCACCTCTTCTCTCTCTCTCCCTTCTCTCTTCTCTCTCTCTCTCTCTCTCTCCCTTCTCTCTCTCTTCTCTCTCTCTCTCTCTCTCTCTCTCTCTCTCTCTCTCTCTCTCTCTCTCTCTCTCTCTTCTCTCTCTCTCTCTCTCTCTCTCTCTCTCTCTCTCTCTCTCTCTCTCTCTCTCTCCCTCTCTCATCCAGACCCATTTTTTTTTTTAAACTAAAATATTATGTGCTGTGTAGCAAGTTCTGTGTAGCACAGATAACTCCGGAGCTTTCAATGGAGTGTGTTGCGCAGTTTTAAGTTTTGTTAGGCTCGCAACGCTTTGAAATGATAGTCACGCGACTACTCGCGCCGGTGTGTATTGATCTTGCGCTGCGATGGTGCGAGGGTGCGCGTGCGGGCAAGTCATTTGTGGAGGGTGCGCATGCGCGTACGGCCAAGTTAGGTGTCTCTTCATCTGGAGCTGCGTGCGCATGCGGGCAAGTTCTGTGTGTGGGTGCGATGGTGCGAGGGTGCGGGCAAGTCATTTGTGGAGGGTGCGCATGCGCGTGCGGCCAAGTTAGGTGTCTATTCATCTGGCGCTGTGTGCGCGTGCGGGCAAGTTCTGTGTGTGGGTGCGAGGGTGCGCCAAGTTAATAATAGGCTGTGTGTGGGTGCGAGGGTGCGCGTGCGCGGGCGGCCAAGTTAATTTTTGTGGGTATAATAGGTTGTGTGTGGGTGCGAGGGTGCAGGTTTGTGTGTTAAGGGTTGCTGTGTGTGGGTGCGAGGGTGCGCGTCTGGCCAAGTTTGTGGGTGTGTGGATGTGTGTGCTGTTAGCTGTGCGCGCGAGGTGTTTTGGATCTAAGGCCAAGTGTGTTTGTCTCTACTGCGGCTGCGCATGACGGCTTCAGACAAACACACTTGGCCTTTTATAATATAGGATGCAGTTTTATTTTTTAAGCTTTGCTAGCTATATAAGCATTATGAGCGGTTATTTTCATGCTAAACGCTGCGAGGGACAACCAGAATGCGAGGGACAACCAGAATGGTTTTATAAGTAGATCATGTCATCCTAATATAATTAGTTTCTATGAGGAAGTAAGCAGAAACAAAGATAAGTAATCAGTAGGGATAAGTCAATGTTTTGCAACATTCGAAAAAATGAAACGATTTTTAACACATTTGTTCGCTTGTTTCGAATTAACATTCAGTTAATGTAATTATATTTCTAATGCTATATTTAAATATAATATTCAATTCAAATTTTTCTAATTTGAATATTGCATGATTTGAATCGAATTAGAAAAATTTCAATCAATATATTTGTAATAGTATTTCCAATGCTTTCTTTTTAAATGTAATATTCAATTTATGCAATATTCTAAATAGAAAATTTGAATCAATATATAGTTGCATCTATAATATATCTATTTACTAAATTCCTTACCACATGAACTATTGAACTTCTGAATACTATTTGTTAAAATCGAATGTTACATTCGAAATTTCGAATATGGATGTTCAATCTAATTATGAACAAATCGAAAACGAAAGTAGCATTTGAAAATTGGAAATACCATTTGATTACCGAATTGTAATGGATTTTTGTTCTTATCAACATTTTATTGTCCAAAACAAATGTCCACTGGACTATTCGTTCTACCAAACGAATAGCACTTTCACCACATTCGCCTATCTTTAGTAATCAGATGACTGATAATTGAAAAAACAGTGTGGTCGATGATCAGTATTAGGCCCAGTTATTTTAATATTTTTGTAAGTGACCTAGAAGAAGTATTAGATAGTAGCATTTTATATATTTGCAGACGATGCTAAATTGTGTAAGCTAATTAGATCAGAGTAGCATACAAATGCTCTGCAAGAGGATTCTCAAAAACTGGAAGCGGCTGTGTAATGGAGTGGACCTTGTCAGGAAATGTAGAGCACAAACAGAATGATGAAAAATACGTTTTCACTTTAAAACAAAAGTCTATATTTTCAGTCAGCACGCAGTTCAAGGGTTAAACAAACAAGCAAAATAAAAACAGTACAGGCATTTTACTACAGGTTATCCAAGACAACTCTCCCAGTGTCTTGCTACTTCCCTGTCTGAGATCCAAATGAATCTCAACTTGCTTGCAAGAGCTGCCTTATATAGCCCTCTAACTATCCTCAGCTGTTGCTAATTAGCTTCGTGTTATCTGCCTGTTACTAATAGTAATATTTTCAGCAGTGAGCTGGCAAGCCTAACATCATTTTGGTTCTTTCAGAATAGTATTTTTCCCTGTAGAGAAATTAACCCTTTCTACATGAGTTTATACACTCCATCACAGGCTGATAAATAAGACATTATATTTGACACTGGTAAATGTAAGATTTTACATTTTGAAAGCAAAGACAAACATGCTACATATTATTTTCACAAGACAACAGCTTGAAAAATAAAGGTAGAAAATTATTTTTTTTAAAAAGTGTTTAGTGCTACTCAGCTAGGGTGAAAGGGAACACCTCCCACCCCTGGATTCCTCACAAAAAGCTCTTTTTCTTCTCCAACCCAACTGGTAACCACCATCTTATGTACTATCAGACAGTCTGCCATTATGCAGTTTAGGGCTTTTAAATATATATTTTTTTAAATATTTATGTAGTGTAGACCCCTCCCACCTCCCTGATCCCTCCCCAAACAGCTCTTAAAAATTCCCTCTCCCACTGGTTCTTGCCACATTTATTACCATTAGATTGTGGCACACTGTTTTTTGTTGGTTTTTTTTGCATTGTAGAGACCCTCCTCCCCCAAAATCAAGTTTTTCTGGAGTATCTCCAGATGATATTTATTCATAATCCCCTCCTTCTATCTCCCTTCATAATCTTTTTCTGTAGTGTAAGGAACACCACTCCTCCCTCCCCCATTCTACACTGGGTTTCCCATGCACCTCCCTTCTTTCCTCCCACTGTTCTAACTCGGCACCAATGGAGGATCAATACAGAGAGTGACACAGATAGTGTCAATTTCTGTAACGATTGGTTGCGGCCCACCTAAGCTGTGAGCCGGGACCACATGATGCACCTCTGTGCTGCACATAGGTACTACATTAACACAGTACACTGGTCAAAGTACTATGTGATGTAGCACCTACATCCATAGTACTTGCCCCATAATGCATTTCATGTTCATGAAAAAGGGACACAAAAATGTATAGTCACTATTTCAAATAAGATTGGATAAATAGTTAAATAATAAAATATAAAAATATGTTAATAAGCTGCTGTAGCATGTCACTCATTCTGCTAAGCCACACCGGCAGCACCGGCAGCTTAACTTTTCTAGCCCCAGCTGCTGGAGCCCACCAGGAAATTTTCTGGTGTCCTGGTAGGCCAGTCCAGAACTGTTTATAGCCCTTTACTTTATAATTTCAAAGGTTTCTCTTCTACCTCTCACAAACCCTAAAACATTTGGTAACAAAATATAATATTCACAACAGATATCACTATGCAATAAAATACATTAGTAATTGAAATCAAATAACACAAGGGTGCCACAATGCCTAGTAAAGTGACAAAAAAGGTATAGCTGTAATAAAAACAATTTCACTCACAAATGTTGAGCACCCCAAGGTGCTGTTTAACTGCACTCCATGTCAATGCAGGAAACGTAGACTCCCACATTTATATCAGCATGAAGAGGCAGGAACTCGTAAGTGCAACCAATATTTATAAAATAATGTAGAGCAAGTAATGCTATATATGATATCAAATCAATAATTTATTTAAAATCAGGGACTCGTTTCTCAGCAGTGTTATTGGCCGTTTCCTCAGGCATAAGTAATAAGTGCTGGAGCTTTCTGCAGCTGCAACATAGAGCTACAATGGGCTTAGTACCGCATGACGTAGATCTATGTCATTTTGGAATAAGGAGTTAACGAGACAGTAAACATCTTGATATTGTAATTTAAAAGGTTTAGTTATGCATAGTAAACCAAAATTGCAATACACTTTTTATTTTGCCCCCTTTTAATCTAATTTAGCTCATAAAAATGTGACTTTTCAAAGTCTCAGAAATGAAAAAAAGCATACTACAGACTTATCAAAGTTTACTATGCTTCATATCTATCCCTTATTGGCTTTAACGCATAAGAACTACAAAAAATAGATTTATTCTAACAATATGACAGTGGCTAGCCATGTCAACCGTGGTTTCAACCCCAGACTGGATTATCAAAATGGGACAAGTGGTTGGCAGATTTAGGCTAATTAACAAAATTTAACAAAAAATAAGGATGCTCAGGAGGTACATTAATGATTTGATTCCTAGTTAGGATATTGAATCTGCATGATTTCAGATTTGGTTTTATTTGTGGAGGAATAGAGAGGTATAGGCATCAGAACCTATATAACACTGGTGTAGTTCTGTGTTAAGAAAACCATACATGTGAATATAAAGTTATATACAAATTGTAGAAGAGGACAAGTTGATAACTCAGAACAATGAAGGACATAAAGGGATAAAAAAAAAAAACAACAACTGTAAAACTTTAGACATTTTCAAAACCAATGTATGCTTATGGTTATGGTTTTATGGTATATATATATAGAAAAGGTAAGAAAAGAGGCAGATGAGTTAATCCAGCACAAACTAAATTGCAAACCAAATCCAATGATAGAATAAGTCTATAAAGAATCACAGGAAGCTGCCAATTCAAACCAGATAGAGCAATTTTATTGGTTAATAACTACCTCTGTATATCACATCAATCGAATTATAATGTATATAGAACAAAATAAAAAGTATTAAGTAATCCAAAGTCCCTAGGAAAAATCAGGCCTGATATAACCTAAATATACTGGTATATATACTAAAAGAGTAACTGTATTCAAGGCCTAGATCATAGTTCACCTCTATATAAAAGCTAGTGTGCAGCAAAAATATATTATAGAGCAAGTTTATGACAAAACACAATACACAATAACAAGGTATCAGCAGGATCTTAAAATGCAACATATTGCAGCAACAATAAATTGTAATCAAAAGCCCAGCAACATGTATATGCAGATTTGACGTAACTAAGATGAGATGTTAAAGCACATAGTCACTGTAGCTTAATGGTTAGTTAAAGCAGTGTGTTTGTAGCCAAAGTAAAATTTGTCATCACTTCAAAGGCAGCTTGTCATAACAGTGGTAGCAAATGGTGCATAGTCATTTAAGCATAATATCGGCAGAATATCAAAGCGGTATATTATGGCAAAAGCAGATGTTAGGCACACAAATTTTCCAGCACTTCAAAGAAGCTTGTTATAGCAGTGTTTGCTCACGGACTTAAAAGCGGTGATGTAGTCACATAGACCCACAGTAAAGCAAGCACAGTTGGAACAAACAATTCAGCAAAGCGTCCTTAATTAATAGATGAAATAAAGAGACCAGGATCAAAGGCTTATAGCCCACAGCTCAACAG
The DNA here is from genome assembly GCF_027579735.1 of Bombina bombina. Lineage (NCBI taxonomy): Eukaryota > Metazoa > Chordata > Amphibia > Anura > Bombinatoridae > Bombina > Bombina bombina. The sequence goes on along the minus strand of NC_069501.1, from coordinate 780,273,925 downwards.
ACTAGGCTCGATGCCTCCCGCTCACCAGACCAGGCTAGTGTGCCCTCCACGGTATTACGGCCACAATAATGAGAGCTGTCCTTCCATCTCCGTCCAAACCGCTTTGCAAGTATACTCCAGCTGTACGAGTAAACCGGCCAAACTTTTCCCAGGTTCACGTTCAACACCTCTACCTTCTTAGAGGCATCACCTTCACGCAACACGCGTTTCACCCTCTGAAAATTCAAATTGGGCTTTCTCAAGCGTCATACTATCGGCTGCTTAATGGCAACTTATATAGGCTGATCCTAATTGTAATTTGGTGAAATATATGCACAGGATTCCTTATTATATCACATACTTATTTGAAATGACAATTTCTCAAAATATTAATTGAAAATATATACAAATTATATCTATATACATATATATTAAGTAGGACTTTTTGAGAGTGGGAGTTAGAATCAAGGGACATATTGTTCATTTTAATTAATAACCCATAGAAACCAAATGGTTTAAATGAAGAAATCAGTTATGCCCCTTTCCTTGGTTAAAATGTATCTACTAAATAATAAAATCTAAAAGATGAGAAAAAATTCAATGTCCCTTCTCTATTTTATTACTCCAAAATTTACAATTCTTTCCATTATGATAAATGATCATACATAGCGAGCTGTATGCTCCTGTCTCTTTAATGATCTAAAGTAAAATGGATGATCCGAGTATATATTATTTCTATGGGTTATTAATTAAAATGAACAATATGTCCCTTGATTCTAACTCCCACTCTCAAAAAGTATAATAAGGAATCCTGTGCAGATATTTCACCAAATTACAATTAGGATCAGCCTATATAAGTTGCCATTAAGCAACCGATAGTATGACGCTTGAGAAAGCCCAATTTGAAACTTCAGAGGGTGAAACGCACGTTGCGTGAAGGTGACACCTCTAAGAAGGTAGAGGCGTTGAACGTGAACCTGGGAAAAGTTTGGCCGGTTTACTCGTACAGCTGCAGTATACTTGCAAAGCGGTTTGGACGGAGGACAGCTCTCATTATTGTGGCCGTAATACCGCGGAGGACACACTAGCCTGGTCTGGTGATCGGGAGGTATCGAGCCTGGTCTGGTGTGACTATGTGCTTTAACATCTCATCTTAGTTACATCAAATCTGCATATACATGTTACTGGGCTTTTGATTACAATTTACTGTTGCTGCAATATGTTGCATTTTGAGATCCTGTTGATACCTTGTTACTGTGTTTTGATACCATGTCTTAAACTTGCTCTATAATATATTTTTGCTGCATACTAGCTTTTATATAGAGGTGAACTATGGTCTAGGCCTTGAATACAGTTACTCTTTTAGTATATATACTAGTATATTTAGGTTATATCAGGCCTGATTTTTCCTAGGGACTTTGGATTTCTTAATACATTTTATTTTGTTCTATATATATTATAATTCGATTGATGTGATATACAGAGGTAGTTATTAACCAATAAAATTGCTCTATCTGGTTTGAATTGGCAGCTTCCTGTGATTCTTTATAGACTTATTCTATCATTGGATTTGGTTTGCAATTTAGTTTGTACTGGATTAACTCATCTGCCTCTTTTCTTACTTTTTCTATATTATTAGCTTTATGAGTTCCGTGCACTGGTTCATCTGCAAATACTTTGTAAGTCAGGTGTCCCATTACTAATTACCAGAATATCCCTTTGAGTGGGTTCTATTTGTACGTATATATATATATATATATATGTGTGTGTGTGTGTGTGTGTGTGCATATATGTATGTACATGTGAATTAAAGTGTTTATATATGTATATATGTATATACATACATACATGTACATATAAACACATATATACACATGTATATATATATATATATATATATATATATATATATATATATATATATATATATAAATAAAAAATATACATATCTATGCACTTGGATCCCTTTTCAGTTAAAGTGATGGTAAATTTGCCTCCATAACTTTACATATTCTGAAAGCTCTTGTCATTACTAACATATTGATCTGCTTATTTATTTCAAAACTCAAAACTCAATTAAACTTCTAAAAATCAGCGTTTTTTTCTGGCTCCGTTACCTGATTTTATACAGCCCCTGTCAGAGATTTTCACAGTGTAGTATTTTATTGGCATCTCTTTCAGCCAATAGGAGCATCACCATGCGCCCCATGGATTTTACTCACAGCACGCTCCCGTGCTTGTAACTCTGCCTGGAAGTGCAACTGCCCAACTCAATACACTATTTGCGCAACTATAACAGTGAGGCCGCTAACGGGTACAGGTATTTAGTTGCGCAAATAGCGTATTGAGTTGCGCATGCGCAGTTGCATTTCCAGGCAGCGTTACAAGCACGGGAGCGTGCTGTGAGTAAAACCCATGGGGCGCATGGTGAGGCTGCTATTGGCTGAAAGAGATGCCAATCAAATACTACACAGTGAAAATCTCTGACAGGGGCTGTATAAAATCAGGTAACGGAGCCTGAAAAAAACACTGATTTTTAGAAGTTTAATTGAGTTTTGAAATAAATAAGCAGATCAATTTGTTAGTAATGACAAGAGCTTTCAGAATATGTAAAGTTATGGAGGCAACTTTACCATCACTTTAAATACCTTAAAACTTGAAAAGTCATTTTTAATCAATTTGAATACTTTTTATTATATTTAATGAAAATATTTTACTTTCAATGTTCTTCACTTAGAAGAAAATGTTCCTAGTATTATATATATATATATATATATATATATATATACCTGTATATATTCATAAATATATATATTTTACAATATCTTCTTAAAGAATAAAACGCTGCACTCACCGGTCTTGAAAATTATAAAGTTTATTCACCTCATTATCTCAGCATATCACTGCACAAAATACCCCCAGGCGTTTCGGTAGTTCAAATGTCTCCAAAACAATCTGAGATTGTTTTGGAGACATTTGAACTACCCATTGAAAAAGGTGCCAGTCCGGTACCGAAACGCCTGGGGGTATTTTGTGCAGTGATATGCTGAGATAATGAGGTGAATAAACGTTATCATTTTCAAGACCGGTGAGTGCAGCATTTTATTCTTTAAGAGGATAAAGGAACTTTGTTTATGTGTTATACGCAGCACCCTGGCAGATGCTTATGTGGTCTTAGTGAGTGCACTAAGGAAATTTTCTTTGGCTTTAGCATTGTAGGTCTTACGCTGTGTCAGGTTATCGTGTGAGCAATAAGTTATAGTTTTTTTGTTCAGCGTGCTCCATAGAAGTCTATGGGGAGAAGTCTTGAAGTCAGTGTTCATCAAGTTTTGCTTATGCGCTTTTTTTCTTTCAACTTGTAATATGCCCACAAATCCACCTGCATTAAAATGTAATTTTCAGCGGTGTTAGCGCACAAGCAAAAAATATATTTAGAGGCCACTTGTAATCTGGTCCATATTGTTTATTGGCTGAGTATTTGTGCAGTTTACAATATGTTGGTTGCACCAGAAAATGTTTTCAAACACATTTTGAGTAAATATAACTATTAATAACTCAGTTCCATCACATAGTATGTTTTAGAGATTTTAGTCAAATTTATAACGATCCCAGAGATTTTAGTATTTGAAGCATTGAGAGATTTAATGCAGGGAGGTGATAGGATTGTGGAATCCGTAAAAAGACACTGTGGATTAAATGATTTTTGACTATGATGCCATATGGGTTGAATATCAAAATACACATTGCAGCATTATTTTCAGATTTTATAGCTATCAGAAAATGTATTTGAGTTTTGTAGTATTTTATTAGTGTTTTATTAGTAATGAATTTAATTTATAATAAAGAAAAATAAATAATTTTTAGGATTTAGGATTAGCATGAGAGTGTTTTATTTAATATATGGTTCAGTTTTTTTCTGAAATATGTCTTAGCTGTTTATAATTTATTTTGTTTTAAATTATTATTTATTTGAAATATTGTATGCATTTGTCAAGGCATCTCCCTTTTTTAAATAAACATTATTTGTTAATACACATATAGTGACGTCTTCTACAGAGTCTGGCTGGGAGAGAGAGATCAATAGATGTTTGGCTTGATTTCTGTGGGAGAACTGACTGTGAGTAGTTATTAAACATAAGAGGGTTTATAACAGGAAGAGCAATAAAAAAGGATTTGAGCTTTCATGTTTTATCTTTGTTGGTGCATATGGAATTATTAAAAAAGCCTGAATAGTATGGTGGAACTTCACTACCTTGTTGTGTTTTAAATTATTTTTTTCCTTTTCATTTTTTAAAGCAATATATATCCATATTAATAATAAATACACATTTAAATAATAAGTAAATATGATGAATCTAAATAATAAATGAAGTAAAAAAAATTAAATATTCCGTCATTAACAAAATACTCAACAACAATTTTGTTTTCTAAATTAATCAGTTACAGTTTCATTAGTAAGCAAAACCAAAAACCATCATGTCTCTGCTCATAGAGCAACTTTGAGAATAAATAACGCCTTGATATTTGTAACAAGTCATATTAAGCAATATATTTATAGATTGATTTTTCAGAAATAAATTATACATTTTTGCTAGATTTTCAATTCTTCATGCACACAAACATTTTGAAGTGTATGATTTATCAATGACCATAAGAAAATAAAATGTCTTTGGCACTTTAATTAATAATTTAGCTATTTTTGTATAACATGCAATTTGTTGAAGTTTATGACATTCAACACACTATGTGATGCACATCTATATCAACTCATTCTAAATAATGTTTACCTATGCCACCTATTATCTATCTATCTATCTATCTATCTATCTATCTATCTATCTATCTATTTATCTATCTATCTGTCTGTCGGTCGGTCTGTCTGTCTCTTATATCTATATAAATATTTATAAAGTGATATTTTATTACACAAATGCTAGTAGGACATATATTTACATGAAATAATCTAGAATTTTTTAATTCTGTCACCTGATTTGCAACAGCTATTTTAGACAAAAAAAAGACACAGATTAAAGAAGCACACACACAAAAAATAGAATTCAAACATTGATACATTGATACTATTTTGCTGAATCAGAAGATATTTTGGTTAATTTGCAAGTAATCAAGATCAATTTATGGTTCCAATGAATACACAGGAACTAATTAGTAAAATACTAACATTCATATCACAATATAGACACAAATGTATAAACACTTTTTTTTTAAGAATTTAGTCAGAGGCACCTTCCATGATGTGACTTCCAGTAAAAAGTTCCAATTTGGTTGATGTTAACTTCAGCTGTGTCAAGTTTACCATGGATTTCTAAGGCAGACTATAAAGTAAAACATTAACTTAAGTAATTTCAGTCTTCTTTTATTACAGATTGCACACATAGAACACACATAATATATAATGATGCCACTAGTTTCTAATAAATATATCTTCCTCCAGTAGCATATTAGGAAAATATACACAAGCATTATGGTTCAGAACTTGACATAACTGTATTTTGGATGCCAATAAAGTGAGGGATTTGTAAGCGAATGTTATGGTCTACTGACATTTAGAAGAAAAGGAAAGGAGAAGCAGCTCTGAGTGTTAAGTAAAGAATGGGTAAGACTGTTTAGGTGATTGTAGGTAAGCATTCTAATGGTCTATAGACAAGATGCATTAATCAGATTGGGAGAACTATGAGCTTGGAACACGAAAAGGCTTCTCTAGGGTAGTTTTAATTCCTGAATTCTTGAAATGATCAGATAGTGTGCCAATGGTGAGAGATACATTGAAAAGATGAATTAGGGTTAGGATTAGAGTACTAGAGATAGTTGGCAGAATTTGGGAGGTAAAGGGGTTGTTAGTTATGACTATGATAAGAAATTTGGTAACTCCTCATCTCTTGGAGAAGCTTTAGAGGGTCTCAATAAGAATTGATCTGTGGCATTAGATGATTATGAGACAAGCTGTCACCTCAAGTGGTTGTAAGCTTTAAGGCAGTGAGGCTGGTAGTATGTGAACATGCAGAAGTTAAAAAAAGGGAATAATTGAGCCTAGAACTGTTATCACATATTATATTTATAAAAGAATGATCCATATATCATTGTATTTCTTATGTCAAAGCAACATTTTGTCACTGTGCAACTGTGAGTAAAGCAACTAATGTGTGCAAACGTTACCAATTAATATGTTTACCATACAGCAGAGCCGATAACACTTTGTATGCAGTATGGTCAAAATGACACTAGGTTGTATTCTGCAAACAAAGCAACAACAGCAAATTATTAATTATCATGTTTATATTAGCCAGATTAATTTAAATATATTATTTCTAATAAAAAACACTGACTAAATGATATTTTCTTTTTAATAGCGCGTATGTCTAAGGGCTTATGTCTAAGGGCTAATATTCAAAACCATGGAGAGAAATCATGCACTATCTTTGGGATTTTTTTTAGACCTTGCATTGTAATGTAGGTGTCTCTCCTTCACATCAAGATCCCTGCATAGTGAGATAAACATCTTTCAAACTACAATGTGTGTTTCTAACATTTTTACAGTGACCTCTCCATACTGACGAGATGTCTTACGTTGTCTCACCTAAGCAGCAAGCTTTTGAAAATCAGGCCCTGAGAGAGAAACAGAAATGCTGTGCTTATATTTTCATCATAGCAGGCAGAGATCATGTGATCTAATAATCATATAAACTGGAGAAAAAAATACCATATACATAGCACAAAGTGCACAGAAATTTTCTGTCTCTATTTCTTCCCATTAAAATTGACCTAAAGCACAGGCTTCACTTCTTATAATTTCTTATTTTGTTTTGCAAAACATCCAGTATTACCTAAAAGCCGCAACATGCTACCAGCATCCCCAAAGCAAGACTGTGCTACTTGGTCTCTTTACAAACAAAACTGTATTACCTCTATAGGTAGTCATGAGCACTCATCAGCAACACAATAAAAGGTCATATTGATTACCTAACAATTCAATTTTATAAAATAAAAATATAATAAAATTGAAATGCAGTGGCATCATTTATATTAGCAATATTGTTTCAGTTGGGTAAGGTTTATAACAGAAAAACACACAGAATTCTGTGTCAGTTGTAAGCCACATTAAAGGCTTACAAACTTGAATTTTAGCCAATTAGTGCTGGTTCCTTCATAACTCCACGAGAGAGAGCACAATGTTATCTATATGGCACTCCTGAAATAGCACTGTCTGGCTGTAATAAGCAAATAAAATGCACTGAGATAAAATGTGGCCTGCAGGGGCTTAGTAACAGGTATTTAGAGGTTATAAAGTATATTAATATAAAAATATTGTTATTGGGAATGTTGTTGGGAATTGGTAGTAAATTGGTAGTAAAGGCGTTACCTATCTTTTAAAACAATAAAAATAATCAAGTTGAATGCCCCTTTAAATAACTACTTTCGTGAGTCAGATAGGGCATGCAATTTTAAACTACTTTATAATTTACTTTTATCATCAAATGTGCTTTGTTCTCTTGGTGTTTTTTGTTGTTGTTGAAAGCTAAACCTAGGTAGGCTCATAAACTAATTTCTAAGCTGTTGAAGGATGCCTCTTATCTCAGTGCAATTTAACAGTTTTTAACAGTTAGACAGTACTAGTTCATGTGTGCCATATAGTTAACAATGTGCTCACACCCGTGGAGTTATTTATGAGTCATCACTGATTGGCTTACATGCAAGTCTGTTAAAAGAAATTAAATAAGGGGGCAGTCTGCAGAGGCTTAGATACAAGGTAATCACAGAGGTAAAACGTATATAAATAACAGTGTTGGTTATGCAAACCTGGGGAATGGGTTATAAAGGGATTATCTATCTCTGTAAACAATAACAATTTAACAATTTAAAGTAGACTGTCTCTTCAACATGTTAATGTCCAAATGAACTAAAATCTACAGTTAAAATGTAAATGTCCAAAATGAACAATTATTTATACAAAATGGCATGCCTTGGTATAATTTTATTACTACATAATGTAGAACATACAATTATTAATATAATGTAATAATAGTTTTTTTTTTGTAATAGAGTAGCTGTTTCGGGGGGGGGGGGGATTAGACAAAATTAACAATTGGAGAATTGATAAAATGACTGGGATCTAAAGTTTAACACTCAAAGTGCAAAATTATGCATTTAGGGCAGAAAAATCCAAATGTTAATTGCAGACTCAATGACTGAAACTTTACTGACTGTTACAAATGAGGAACAGGACTTGGGAAATATTATTTCCGATAATTCAAATTTAGTAAACAATGTATGCAGTGTGTAGGGCCAATAGAATGTTTGGTTGTATTGGTAGAGGTTGCAGAAATAGTAAGGTTCTTATGCTACTCTACAGATCATTAGTTAGACCTCATCTTGAGTATTGTGTGTAGTTCTGGAGGCCATATCTCCAGAAGGATATAAAAAAACTGGAATCTGTGCAAAGGAGGGTTTCTAAAATGGTACATGGTCTAAAAAATAAACTTACCAGGAATATGTATAGCTTAGAGGAGAGAAGGTAAAGAGGTGATATGATAGCAACTTTCAAGTATACTAAAATTCAGAAAATCTGTCTGTCTGTCTCTATCTATCTATCTCTAAGAAAAAAAAACAAAAAAACACATCGTAAAAAATCAAAAATCAAACATAGAGAGTACAAAAAAAATACATTTTGTGGAGATGCAACTCCCATAATATCAGTAATTTTAAAGGAACCACAGTTCCTAATTTACACATAAGACCGCAATAATTTATTCTGTTGCAAAATTCAACTCATATATCTATATCATCAATATTACTCTTCATTGGATAAATGAGATATTTTTTCTTTATTTTCAACTGTATTTAGACAGATATCAACCTTGATCCAGGATATTAATTAAAGCTCTCTAAAAAAAAAAATTGGACTAGAAAAAGGGAAGAAGGATGAAAGGTGGAATCCCCCATCGGGCATAGCCTATACCTCTCTATATAAGGAGATCCATTCTGGTGGGAAATAATTTAACAAGGCTAGCATCTGAACTCAGATACGGGGACAAGATTTGTTTTTGAATGGCACAAAAATATGATTTAATTATTGGTAACCAGCCATTTAGAAATTTCTTTATTTTGTATTCCGAGGCTGTCTGTAGATGGTAAGATTCAAAAAGAATCTGGCCTTGAATTTCCTTAAGTATCATAGGGAAGAAGGGGCCTTACGGGTTTTCCAATTTTTAAATATCAAATGTTGTACAATCATAATAATAGTATTAACCATATTGGCATATAAGGTTGGACTCAAATGTTGAGTATATAAAAAGAATATGGATTCTAATGTAAACCTAAATGGGGAATTAAATAGGTTGGAGACCTAGAACCCAACTTTTTGCCAGAGTTGAGCGATCTTAGGACAGGAGCAGATCATGTGACACAGATCTGCTGACAACAATCTACAGCGTGGACATTCTGGAGCCGTAGTTGGAAACATTTTATACATTCTATAAGGAGAAATGTAATAATTATTGAACAATTTAAAATGGGATTCTCTCCACGACATGGAGATTGTACAATAATTAAGGGCCGAAAAACTAGCTTTAATTTTATCCATGTCAATATCCAAAAAAATATATATCCATCTATTAATTATTTTATCCATAGAAAGGGCACCCTGTTTAGCCATCATGATAACGTGCATTAATGAAATGGAGGCATCACTCAATATAAATCTTGAACAACATAACTCAATATGTTACTGAAGCTACAAATGTGGATCAGGCCCCACTAAATCAGCAAATACCCAATATAGAGAAGTTAAATTTTAGACCTGTACCCATCAATGTCATTAAGAAACATCTTAATAACCTAAAAATTAAAAACCAGTCTGGACCTGATCAAATCCCAGCAATGCTGTTGAAGCTTAGTGCGCCAGCAATTGCTAAACCTGTAACAACCCTAATTAACGAATCCTTGGTGTATGGATACATATCCAAACTTTGGAAGACTGCAAGAGTAGTGCCTATCCATAAAAGTGGGGAGATAACCTTAGTTTATAACTATTGCCCAATATCATTGCTCCCAGTATTGTCAAAAATCTTAGAAAAATGCGTCCATATGCAATTATGTGAATATTACCAACAATCTAACTATCTGACCCCTGATCAATCAGGTTTTCGTACAAATCACTCCACTACAACTGCCCTCCTAAAAGTTTGCAATGACATCCAAACTGGAATGGAACAAGGAAGACCTAACTGGAGCTATTTTCCCTGATTTTGCAAAGGCCTTTGACACAGTAGACCACGACATACTACTGCTCAAACTAAAAAAACTCAGGTATTGGTGATCATCCGCTAACCTGGCTTCGATCATATGTATCGGATCGATCACAATATGTCTCCATTTCTGATGGCGACTCCCTCCCTCTCCCAGTCACGTTTGGTGTTCCCCAAGGTTCCATTCTCGGCCCCCTACTATTCACATTGTTTATAAATGATCTGCCTAATGTCTGCAAATCCTCAACTGTACACATGTATGCAGATGACACAGTAACCTATGCAAACAATTCCGATCTGCCGCAGCTTGAAGCAGTGCTCCAAGACCAGTTCACAGAGGTAGAAAAGTGGATCTCAAAAAACAAACTCTTCCTAAACACTGACAAAACTGTCACAATGATCTTTGGAATGGGACCTAAACTACACAAACTACAAAATTTCCATCTATGCACCAAAACAAAATCAAATTGCACACTGACCTCAGTCCACTCTTTTAAATACTTGGGTATGATGTTAGACCCCAATCTATCTTTTGGCCTCCATATAGAAAAACTGGCATCTAAATTTTATCCAAAAATAGGTGCCCTGTACAGAAACAAATCCTGCCTCAGCCCTACTGTAAAGGAAAATATTGTACAGCAAATGCTGATGCCAATCATGGATTATGGGGATGTAGTATATGCACCTGCACCGCAAACTCACCTTAATAAACTTAATACATTGTATAACTCATTCTGGCGTTTTGTGCTACAATGTAACTACAGGACCCACCATTGTGACATGGTAAAAGAACTAAACTGGCTGTCGCTGGAATCCAGACGCACGCTCCATCTTTCCTGCCTTGTGTTTAAAAGCTTTTCTGGGAAGCTCCCACCCTACCTGAGCAGAATGCTCTCACCGGTTATTCCCACCTCCTATAACCTCCGATCCAGTACCAGCACATTATTTAGCTTGCCTCAATACAAAAAGAAAGCAGCTCGATCCTCCATTTCCTACAGAACACCACAATTATGCAACGACCTCCTGCACACTTTCAAACCTTCCCCATGCCTAATATCCTTTAAGAGATCCCTCTCTACATATCTCAAAACATAATGCACCTGTCTTGTGTTACAGAAGCATTAGTTATTTTGTTGTGAAGAGCTTATTTCCCAGCAGCAATGCCTGAACCAGCAAGCCAGCGCCTAAGAAGGGCTCCAAGAAAACCGTAACAAGTATCATTTCATAAAGAGTTAACTCTTTTTTTTCAGCTTTTAGAAACTATTGTCTAATCACCTCTGGAGCCAGACTGCTAATTGATAAGATGAACTTGTAAACTTGTTATCTTAAGTACTGTAATCCTATTGTGGCCTGTCAAAGGACAGTGCTCTCTATCTAAATGTGTGATGGGGGATTTTGTGCTTCCCCCCCTCTCCCCCTGGGAGTGCCCTGTGTGCATGTAACCTTAATAAAAAGCAGGCTGGGCATCCCAGTCCTGAGTTCTTGTTTGACCCTCAATCGCAGCGTTGACTCGTTTTTGTGGGCAGTAGGGTATCCTAGCTGTACTGCAGCTAAGGGAGATTATTCTATATTTGCGAGACTCATATAGAATACTATGGAAAGCAGCTTCTCCCCTCTTTAGCAATAGGGATCCAGGCTACTAAGCGGTCCATCTCTCAGCGAGACTAAGGGTAACCGTAACATTTGGCGGCAGCGGCGGGATTTTCCTGGATTTCCTAGGAGAGGTACAGAACGGATGGAGAGCGCTTACGAAAAATTGAAGCGTACAACCCTAAAAGATTTACTTGAAAGCAGAGGGGGGTACGCCAGCAACCGGCCGAGGAGAGAGCTGATCGCAGAATTGACCGAACTGGATCAGAGCTTCACAATGGCGGAAACACCGACCACGATTAGTGACGAAAAAACCAGGATTGTTCGGGAAAGGCTCTCATTATACGGGCCGAACCCCTCCATGGAATTGGTACAGCAGTTGATGGCGGAGGCGGACGAGGATATACGAGAGACTCGAGCCCACGAACTCAACCTAGCGAACGCACACCGCAATGCTGAAGCCCCGCAGGTAATCATCCCTGTCGAAAATGCTGGGAGGCCCAAGATACCCTATGCAGCATTTCGACCCTTCCTAGAGAGCGAGACAGGGATTGATGAATATTTGGCGGACTTCGAAAGGCAATGTGCCCTGCACCAGATTCCCAACAGAGAGTGGCCCACGATATTGTCTGGGAAACTATCCGGGCGAGCCCTGGAAGCCTTTCGTACTCTGGGTGCTGAGGAAGTGACACAGTATGAGCTAGTTAAGGAGACACTGTTGCGACGGTACGCTGTAACTCCGGACACGTATCGCCGACAGTTTCGGGGCACGGAAAAGAAGCCTAACGATACCCATATGGAATGGGCGCACCGAATGCGGAGAGCGGCAAATCACTGGCTGAGCGGAAGTAAAGCGGTGACTGGGGAGGAAATTTTACAATTGTTTCTCTTAGAACATTTTTATAATGGCATGGAACAGCAAGGGAAGGAATGGCTGCGAGACAGGCGGCCTTCTACCTTAGAAGAAGCAGCCAAATTGGCCGATGAACATTATGACTCCCGTCTTCACGAACCCATGAACTACCGAGCTCCAGCACGGGTCGAACCCAGAGAGGTTTACCGTGCACCCCCTCGTGCTGAATTCCGAGCCCCGGTGCCCACAGGGCCCGTCCGACACTCAGGACCACCCAATAACAGCTCTGAGCGTCCCAGACCGACTTGCCACCGATGCAAGCAACCAGGGCATTTCATGGCTAGCTGCCCCCTTAATACGCACCAGACACCCAGGAATTACAATTACCCCTCTGGGTCCTATCGTCCGGCCCGGGCCCTCTGTGTTAACCAAGAGGCCCCTATGGAGGGATATGTGGGGCCGCTTCACGAGGCAGACCCTGTATATGCTGCCTCAGATAACCGCCAGCACCATCGGCAGAGGGTATGGCTCGAGGGGCGATCTACCGAGGGATTGCGAGACACAGGGGCTACTATCACGCTGGTACAGAGTCATTTGGTGCAAGAGCACAAGCGATCCGGACAGGCTGTGGCCATTAGAGTGGCGGGGGGGGATGTGTACAAAATTCCAACAGCTAAAGTGCATCTTGATTGGGGAGCGGGAAAGGGGGCTGTGAACGTGGGCCTAATGGATAATTTACCTGCCGAAGTACTACTGGGCAACGATTTGGGCCCCATGACTTCTGCCTATGCTCCAGTATGCAACAACGAGGCGGACCCAGTGACTACACGGGCCCAAGCCCGGACGGAGCGAGAGCTCTCACCAGTGCGGGAGACACAGGTAAGACCTACCCCGACCTTGCCTGACAGGTTAGGCCCCATACCCTGGGACACCCCAGATGCTTTCGAGGCAGAGTCTAAGACTGACCCGACCTTACAAAAGTACCGGGAACGAGCAGAGACCGGAGGGGGCGGGGCAGATAACGAAACATTCTTATGGGAAAAAGGGAAACTATACCGCTGGACAGAGAAAAGGGGACAGCGTAGGCGACAGCTGGTAGTGCCCCACAAATACCGTCAAGAAATCCTCAAAATAGGCCACGACATCCCCTTAGCAGGCCACCTAGCCGTTACCCGTACCCTACACCGGATTACTCACACGTTCTTTTGGCCAGGGGTGCACGCTGACGTTAGAACTTACTGTAACACCTGCGATGTGTGTCAACGAGTAGGAAGGCGAGGCGATCACCCTAAAGCCCAGCTAGTAAATATGCCCATTGTAGAGGAACCCTTCAGCCGGGTTGCTATTGACCTAGTGGGACCACTGGCTACCCCTAGTCCCTCCGGTAAGCGATACATTCTTACCGTAGTGGACTACGCTACCAGGTACCCAGAGGCTGTCGCCCTATCCAACATACAAGCGGATACGGTAGCGAATGCACTAGTACAGGTGTTCTCCCGGGTAGGATTTCCAAAAGAAATCCTATCCGACCGAGGCACCCAATTTACGGCTGAATTGACCCAACAACTCTGGCAGGTTTGCAAAATTAAGTCCCTCCTGAGCTCCCCATACCACCCCCAGACGAACGGGCTGTGTGAGAGGTTCAATGGGACCCTCAAGCAAATGCTCAAGACGTTCACTCAGGAATACCGAGACTGGGAACGCTTCCTGCCGCACCTCCTATTTGCTTATCGGGAGGTGCCCCAGGAAACGACAGGGTTCTCTCCCTTCGAGTTGCTCTACGGAAGAAAGGTACGGGGACCCCTAAACCTGATCCGGGAGCACTGGGAGGGAGAGATGGAGGCTGACGGTGTCCCAATTGTGCCATACGTGCTGGAACTCAGGGACCGAATGGAGCAATTAGCCAAATCCGTGCGGGCTAATCTCCAGTTGGCCCAGAGAAGACAGAAAGTATGGTACGATCGGGGGGCCCGAAAGAGAATCTTCACCATAGGACAAAAGGTGTTAGTACTTAAGCCGGTGAAGACAGACAAATTGCAGGCGTCCTGGCAGGGTCCCTACCAGATCGTAGAGAAAAGGGGAGACACCACTTATGTGATAGCTAGCTGCCACGACAACAATCTTAGAAAGACATTCCATGTAAACATGCTCAAGGAATATTTTGAGCGACCAGAGAACGTGACGGCCATATGTTGTTCCCCTCAGGAAGACCCCGACAGTTTACCCATTCCAGACCTATTAGAAAAGAGCCTCCCCACAGGTATAGTGGCGCAGGTTCAGATAGGGGACCGACTTAGCCCCACTGAAAGGGAGCAGCTCAACCAACTCCTCCAGTCCAAACACCTCACCTTCTCCCCGAAGCCAGGGTACACTACTTTAACCACCCACCAGGTAGATACTCCGGGACAAGCTCCCTTGCGCCAGGCTCCGTACCGAATCCCCGAAGCAGTTAGGACAGGAATGAAGAAGGAGATCAATGAGATGCTCCAGCTCAGGGTAATTGAGCCCTCCGATAGTCCCTGGGCCTCCCCAGTTGTCTTGGTGCCCAAGAAAGATGGGACCACCCGGTTCTGCGTAGACTATCGGAGGCTCAATGAAAAGACCGTGACGGACGCTTACCCTATGCCCAGGGTAGACGAGCTACTCGATCGTATAGCCAGGGGAAATTACCTGACCACTATTGACCTCTGCAAAGGTTACTGGCAGATTCCCCTGGCCCCGGAGGCTATCCCCAAGTCGGCATTCGTCACTCCATTCGGCTTATATCAGTTTAGGGTAATGCCGTTTGGGATGAAGAATGCCCCAGCTACATTCCAGCGCTTGGTGGATAGGCTCCTGGATGGCTTCCAGAGTTTTGCTTGCGCCTACCTGGACGACATAGCGATCCACAGTGAGTCCTGGGAGGACCACTTAGCTCATGTGGGAATGGTTCTGGATCAGATCCGGGCTGCTGGCCTGACTCTGAAGCCAGAAAAATGCCACTTTGGGATGGCCGAGGTACAGTACCTGGGTCACCGGGTGGGGTGTGGAAAGCAGCGACCAGAGCCGGCCAAAATAGAAGCTGTCGCCAATTGGCCCACCCCCATCACTAAGACTCAGGTCCTAGCCTTCCTGGGCACGGCAGGGTACTATAGACGGTTCGTACCAGACTACAGCACACTTGCCAAACCCCTGACTGACTTGACCAAGATGAAATTACCTCGACAGGTCCTGTGGTCTCCCCACTGTGAAACGGCTTTCCAGGCTCTCAAAAATGCTCTAATTAACGCTCCTGTCTTGGCGGCCCCAGCCCTTAACAAACGTTTTATCGTCCATACAGATGCTTCCATGTTCGGGCTGGGAGCCGTCCTCAGCCAAGTAGGCGAAGATGGAGGGGAGCATCCAGTTGCCTACATCAGCCGGAAGCTCCTGCCCCGCGAAGTCAGCTATGCAGCGGTCGAAAAGGAGTGTTTGGCTTTGGTGTGGGCATTAAAGAAATTGACTCCCTATTTATATGGTCAGGAGTTCACTCTGGTCACCGACCATAACCCGTTGGTGTGGCTGAACCGGGTCTCTGGAGATAACGGCAGGCTATTACGTTGGAGCTTATCGTTGCAACCCTTCAATTTCACCATTACTTACAGACCTGGGAAACAGAATGGCAACGCCGACGGGTTGTCCAGACAAACCGACCTCAGCCCCGCATAACCAGCGGTCTGGACAGCCTTAGTCTGCCCCGAAAAGGGGTCAGACCGTGTCTGCCAGAGTGTTCCACAGAAAGGGAGCACTGTTACAGAAGCATTAGTTATTTTGTTGTGAAGAGCTTATTTCCCAGCAGCAATGCCTGAACCAGCAAGCCAGCGCCTAAGAAGGGCTCCAAGAAAACCGTAACAAGTATCATTTCATAAAGAGTTAACTCTTTTTTTTCAGCTTTTAGAAACTATTGTCTAATCACCTCTGGAGCCAGACTGCTAATTGATAAGATGAACTTGTAAACTTGTTATCTTAAGTACTGTAATCCTATTGTGGCCTGTCAAAGGACAGTGCTCTCTATCTAAATGTGTGATGGGGGATTTTGTGCTTCCCCCCCTCTCCCCCTGGGAGTGCCCTGTGTGCATGTAACCTTAATAAAAAGCAGGCTGGGCATCCCAGTCCTGAGTTCTTGTTTGACCCTCAATCGCAGCGTTGACTCGTTTTTGTGGGCAGAAGGGTATCTTAGCTGTACTGCAGCTAAGGGAGATTATTCTATATTTGCGAGACTCATATAGAATACTATGGAAAGCAGCTTCTCCCCTCTTTAGCAATAGGGATCCAGGCTACTAAGCGGTCCATCTCTCAGCGAGACTAAGGGTAACCGTAACATCTTGGTTGATTATATATTTCCTACCTGTTCTATGTTAAATTTTTTGTGCATAGATTGTGTATTATTATTGTTTTTGTATTTTATTGTACCCATTGTATTAATGCAATGTTTGTGTACCCAGGAAAACGAGAGAAATCTCAATGTATCTTTCCTGGTAAAATATTTTATAAATAGATAATATCAGCCCATGCTGGAAATAAAGGGGAAGGACAGTTCAAACTGCTTACAAAATGACGCAATTGTAAATATGCAAAAAAAGTCTTATTAGAGATGCCATATTGTCTGACTAAGTTTTGAAAAAGAAGCATCTGTCCATTCTCTGACAGGGTTTGTAAAACAT
The DNA here is from genome assembly GCF_027579735.1 of Bombina bombina. NCBI lineage: Eukaryota > Metazoa > Chordata > Amphibia > Anura > Bombinatoridae > Bombina > Bombina bombina. Next base: position 780,256,559 of record NC_069501.1, on the reverse strand, counting down.
TGATGATATTATTTTCCTTCCATGATATAAATGCTTTATTATAGATACCTGGTGTAAATTGAGGATTCCCTATAATCGGAAGAAAATCTGAAAACCTTGGATTTATTTCTAAAAGGATACAGCATTTCTGCCAAGTCAATATTATATTCTTAAATGTTATCAGACAATGGATACTAGCAGGTAATATTTTAATAGGACAATATAAAGTTGCTTTTAGAGAAAATGGATTGCAAAAGAAACTTTCAATATCATAAGAAGAGAATGTATTGGACTCTGTAATCCAGTCTAGGGCTATCTTGATCAAGGCTGCCCAATTGTATAATTTAAAATTGGGTAAAGATAATCCCGCCATCTCTTTCTTCAACATCATTCTGTCCAAAGAGATCCAGGGATTTTTTACCACCTGTGATAAACCTAGACATCCATGAATTAAGTTTATTTAAATCTTTATTAAGAATAAATACAGGTACATTTTGCAGAGGATAAAAAAGGTGTGGAAATATAATTGTTTTTATAAGGTTAACCCGGGCAGTTAGTGAAAGAGGAAAAGAAGCCCATAATTATCTAACAATGGGGAAAAATTAAAACTATACAATTTTTTAGGATTTATATGGATTAATATACCTAAATACTTAATGGTATCTACTGTACTGAGATTTTTTGACCCAGAGCAATTCACTTTTTTGATAATTAGCCCTGTACCCTGAAAAAAGACTAAACTCTTGAAGACTGTTCAAAATCAGAGGGATAGATTGCTGTGTATTATTGAGGAACAGCAATAAATCATCAGCATAAAGAAACAATTTTAATGTCTGAGAACCTAATACAATGCCTGTCATCTTCTATCTTAACTTAATGGCTAATGGTTCAAGTGCAATATTAAATAGGAGGGGTTTTTTGAATTTTTTTCTTTCTTCAATATTAATTAAATATTTGCTGCAGAAAAATAACTAGATATAGGATATTTAGAAGAAAAATAAGAATTAAATAGTTTACATAGTGGGATCTTTAACTCTTGTATTAATATCTTATAAAATTCTGCCTGAATACCATACAGCCCTGCCGCTTTATTGAGTTTAAGATGCTCTATTTCTGTACAGATTTCTTCCTCCGTGATTGGAGTATTTAGGATTAAAAAATCTTCCTCCAAAATCTGGGGTGTCTGTATACTCTGCCAGAAGTTCTCCTGGCTCTCAGGGTTACTAACTATATCAGTATACAATGATTGAAAAAAGTCAAAAAAGCCTTTGCTAATCTGTTCGGTTTCAATGTATCTTTTATCACCTATTTGGATAGCTGAAATATAATTTCTTTTTTTTCTATTTTTAGTAAGTCTAGCAAGGTGCTTCGCAGAACAGCCATGGAATCCCCTAAAATGGACATTGATTTTTGCTTCCTGTTCTAATGATTTTTGTTTACAAAAAATATCGTTCTTTTCTAGCTTCAACATTTGTATTTCAGTTAGAACTTGATTGTTCAGTCAGATATTTTCTGTAGGCATTTCTCACTTGAATAGTATGTTGGGTTTCTGCTGCATATTTTTTTTTTATTCAGAACACTCATATAAGCCTTTATTTCTCCCCGGAGTACCGCTTTTGCAGTTTCCCAGAAAATCTCAATTTTATTAAAATACACAATATTAATATTTGAAAAATCTTTCCACCTCTGTTTTAGCCAGAGCAAGAATTTAACATTATGGAGCAGAAATCGTGGGTGAAAAAATCTAGCTATTCTATTCTCAGTTCTATATGGGGACAAAAAAGTAAGAGAAATCACCGCATGGTCAGATACTGAGATATTATTGATGGCCATAGATAATTTTTGAATAGATAAAGATTCTGATATTAAAAATAAATCAATTCTAGAAAAAGTTTTAAAAGATTTAGATTTGCAGGTAAATACCTGAGACTCAGGGTTCCTAAGTCTCCAAATACCTGTCAATTTAAGTTTATAACACATCTTTTTAAAAAATGTGGCTGCTCTATTAGAATTTTTAAGATTTTTGCCAGAGAGCATATCAAGTACTGGGCAGGGAGTTAGATTAAAGTCCACACCAATAATAATATTTTCGTTAATCAGAGGAAACACTTTATTTTCCATTTTTTCCCAGAATACGGGAGAAATCACGTTCGGGCCATAAATGTTACATAAAATATATTTGATATCACGGATTACAACCTGTAATATAATAAACCGCACTTCTTGGTCCACATCAATATTAGTATTAGAATAAGTTAAATTCTTATCAAGAAGTATTGCCAGTCCACATTTTCTATTGGTAGAAGGAGCAGCGATAACCCTTCCTACCCATTTAATCTTAAGTTTTTCAGATTCTATCTAAGTCAGATGTGTCTCTTGCAATAATACCACATCTGGTTTGTCTTTAGCCAGATGCCTAATAATAAGTTTACGCTTAGCCGGGGAGGAAATTCCTCCGACGTTCCAAGACAGTATAGTGAGTTTCTTCATATTCATATCACTATAATTAATCTACTGATATTGAGTTATGTCAGATGGGGGGAGAGACGAGAAGGGAAAGAAGAAGAAGAAGAGAGAGAAATAAAAAAACGGGAACCACAACAACATAACATTAAAAATAAATACAGTAAGTACACCAATCATATTTACAATGTATATCAAATTCCTTTGTAACAGAAGACTAGTGTGTCTTCTATTATTAACTAGCATTACTATAAGAAAAAAAACGGATTCACCTAACATCAACATTAGACTTACAAAGCTCCTTGTGACTCAATATATTCTTTAAGTTCATTGACATTATTAAACATACGTTTATTACCATTATTTTCAAGGACTATTTTGCCTGGATAAACCATACGTGCTTTTAAACCCTTATTTATGATCGGTGTACAAAAAGGGGCCATTTGTTTCCTTTTTGAAGATGTTTCACTAGAAAAATCTTGAAAAAGTAATATCTTATTTTCCCCCAAAATACATGTTCAAGCTTTTTTAAACCATTTTAATAATTCAACTTTATCTTGAAACCTGAGTAGCTTAAAGATGCACATTCTACTTCTAGGTGTTCAATCAGCATATGTTTTTTTAATCCCAACTCTATGAGCTCTTTCAATATCAAGAGGAAGCTGCTGTTGTGGAAACCCTAATGCTTTTGGGAGTAGTACAGAAGTGACTTTAATTAAATCCTCAAATTCAGCATTCTCTGGTAGCCCTATTATTCTTAAATTATTACGTCTTGTACGATCTTCCATATCGTCCAAGCATATCTGCATATTATTGATTTTCATTTCTTGTTCTTTTAGAATGGGTTCTTGCAAATTAGCTAGATCTTCTAGATCAGATTCTCTATTCTCAACATCTGACATTCTAGTAGCAAATTGTCTCACTTCAGATGTAAGAGTAACCAGTTCAGTAGAGATGCTAGATAATTCTTTTTTAATACTTTCAAATTGAGGTGTAAACACGTCAGTTATTTGTAAAATTAAGGAATGTATATCCATTCTAGAGATATATGTATCTAGGTTAGGATCAACGTTTCTATCGTTAACTTTAGTTTTTTTATCTTTTGCTTTTGCAGGCATTGTGGGCAAATTTAATTTCACCTGCGTGAGGAATTTATCCATAAAAAAGTGACACTAAATGGAGAGAAGTGGTTACCAAATTTGTGACCCACAAGAGAACTACACTCTCAGGGTATGTATGTGTGTATATATATATATATATATGAAAAAGATATGAGCAAAACAATAAAATTTGTGTGGTGAGAAAAAAAAATGCTTCATAGTGGAAAAAGGGCCTGCAAATGCCAGGGCAAAATTACATTGGCTTAACAACTATCATCCATTAACGGAATTTAATGAGCTTTAAAAGAAAATCTAATTAACTAAATCCTTTAATCTAGCTGTAACTTTGATCGATTTAACTAGACTTTAACCCAGAGCTGTGTACAAAATATTACTTGAACATTTCAGGTATAAAAATAAGCAGAAACAATTTTGAACCCAAACAACTATACAAATTCAGTACAAAGACCACTAATAAGTCTCAGTAAAGTGACCTCTAGTATAGTAGACTCAGTAAACCTCACCAAAACATTCTGTAATGTTATAGAGCGAACATAGGGCTCAGTCAAGCGTCCTGTAGTATTGTAAAACAAATAGATCTCAGTAGGGACGTCTTCTATTACCATGAACTAGGTAGATCTCAGCACAATATTCTGTAGTGTAAAAGAATAGCTAAATCTCTCTCACACGTCCTGTGGTATAGCAGGCCTGATAATTCTCAGCAGAGCGTCCTATGATATTAAGGAGGCCTTGCAACAGATGTATTTTGTATTTTACTGGGACAAGTACTTTTCATCAGAGCGTCCTATGGCATAATATCACTATTACGACTCAAAAGAAAAATTGTATGGTCTGATAAAGCCAATAGGACTTAGCAGGGTATCCTATAGAACAATAGGGCAATTAGATCTCCACAGGGTGCCCTGTATTAAGGTGAAACAGATTATAATACACGTAGAGAACTCTTTGCAGGAACATTCTTCTAACTACTTGGGACCCAAAACGTATAAGATGATTGTGAGAGACAAGCTCTAGACCAGATTTTAAGTCAACCAAGTAGCCCAAAGGAGAAGCAGATATTAGTGCCTAATATTTAAGTATAATTCTGCAAAGCGTCTCTTACTCTTGCACTTCGTTTATAGGACATGATGCAAATAACAGAGACTCTGTTTGTGGCTGGAATAGGGAAAACAATAGTTACTTGAAAAACAAAAAGAAGCGGTGCTACGGGATAAACTTAAAAGTCCAAAATTACTTTATTGGTTTGTACCACAGCATGGAACAAATAAAACAAACACTTGCAAGTGCAAATTAAGAGCTTGACGCGTTTCGGCTTTCGCCGTCATCAGAAGCTTAAATTCTTAATCATCCATCTATCCTTATAAAGGCTCTACTTCTTACTGATTCGTTAAACAGATGTATTACATCACCAGATGATTAACACAGTAATTAACCTCTTACAAACTGTTCTTACATGTACAAAAAACCTCCTATGCTAGTATGTTCATTACCTGAAAGTCTAAATGCTTATGTTTATACATATGAACTTATGTGCTTTATATCAATATTAAATTTATATTGTATCCTTTTAGTTTGTATTATGCTCAAACATGAGCTCGGATAACATACTTGGTTTATTGAGCATATCCACATATGTACTTAAGTGTTATATATCTCTATTAAGTTCTTACTGTATTCATTACATTTGCTTTCTTACTTAAATAAGCTCTGGCAACAAACTTAGTTTATTCTCCCATAAACCTTTGTTTTTACACTATATAAACCACTAGTTAAAAGAGATAGTCTTAATTTTATTTCTATATTGTTTATATACAGAAACTCTTTACCTCCATACATTAATTAGATCTGCTTCAGTATTGAAACCTAATGGAAGGCGAGTTTGCATTGAAAATATCCAAAATGCCTCTCTTTTGGACAAAAGCAAATCTATATTTCCACCCCTCTCTTTTGGGCTCACTTTTTCTATTACTTGCCACCTAAAGGTCTTAACGTTTTCGTTATGATATGTTATAAAGTGTGCTGCTAATGCGGAACATGGGGTTGCGGTAGAGATGTCATTTAAATGCTCTCTAATGCGCTCTCTCACCTCCCTGGTGGTCATGCCCACGTACTGCATCTTACATTCTGTGCATTGTGCCATGTAAATAACATATTTAGATCTACAGTTTGTACAACTTGTGGCCTCATAAACACGTTGTGTTGTACAAGATTGAAATCGTTTGGATACAACTGTGTGCCCACATGCTTTGCAATTAGGGTTGTGACATTTGAAGTGTCCCTTGCATGTTAACCAACTGCTTTGTCCTGCTTTCTTCTGGTTGACTACACTAGGAGATAGATAATTACCAAGAGTGCGGTTCCGTTTAGACACAAAACAACAGCCTTTCTTGACAGTTTCGTATAAAACATTGTCTCCTTTTAGAATTGGAAAATGTTTTTCCACTATTTTTACAATTCTGCCATACTGGTTGCTATATTTTGTTATAAAGGTGGGCATATCTTTATTGTGTTCCCTTCTAGCTTTATTTTTATCCAATAAGAGCTCCCTTCTATCTAAACCTTCCGATTGTACTATAGCTTTATCTATTACTTCACTATTATAACCCCTCTCCAAAAAGCGTTGCTTTAATTTTAGACATTCTACTCTATATGTACTACCTTCTGAGCAGTTTCTCCTCAGTCTTATGCATTCTCCTTTAATTATTCCAAACCCAGTATATTTGGGATGGAGGCTCCTGGCATGGAGGATAGCATTTGACTGTAGTGGCTTGCGATACAATTCACTCCTAATTCCCTTCTTCTCTACATCACCTTTCAAAACCACATCTAAAAATGGGATTTCGTCTGTCGCTACTGTATATGTAAATTTTAAGCCAACATCGTTGGCATTAAGGTATTGGATGAATCCTTCTACCTCCATCACTGAACCTCGCCAGATGAAAATCAAATCATCTATAAAGCGATGGTAGAAAAGGATGTGGTCTTTGTAAGGGTTACTATCTCCATAAACGTGGAACAGCTCCCACCAACCCATAAATAGGTTGGCATAGGAGGGGGCAAACTTGGCCCCCATAGCTGTTCCACGCTTCTGGAGATAGTAACCCCCATCAAACTGAAAATAATTGTGGTTCAACAAAAATTGTGTCACTCTAATGACGCAATCCTTTAAGGGTTCGTCATAGTTAGTGAATTTGTCTAGAAAGAATCTAACTGCCGTCAATCCTTTATTGTGTGGGATGCAGGAATATAATCCCACTACATCCACAGTTATCCATAGATAATCATCTTGCCACACTTCATTTTCCACTAGTCTCAAGAGATGCTTAGTATCTCTCAGATAGCTGGGGATAAGTTTAAACAGTGGCTGAAGAAATGAGTCAATCCAAGAGGAAAGGTTCTCAAAAGGAGAACCTATTCCAGAGACTATTGGCCTTCCCTGTACTTTTTCCAGGGACTTGTGCACTTTTGGAAGATGATGAAAGATTGGTATTACTGGCTCTGTTACAAAAAGATATTCTAATGTAGAGTCATCTATGATACCTTCTTCTCTAGCATCATCCAATATATCGTACACAAGTCCCTGGAAAATCCTAGTTGGATTACTATGTAGCTTGCAGTACACTTCTCCATCCGCAAGCTGCCTCTCTGCCTCTTTGATATAATCCTTTTTCCACATAATAACTGTATTACCCCCCTTGTCTGCCTTTCTATATACAATATTATCTCTCTCACGAAGTGATTTTAGTGCCTGTCTTTGTTCATGATTAAGGTTATTAGTACCTTTTTCTATCTGTATCTTAGAGTGTAATAATTTTAGATCATCCTCTACACGTTTATGGAAGGTTTCTAATACCTCCCCCCTGGTTTTAGTGGGGTAAAAAACAGATTTCGGCTTAAAGCCCACACTGCCCTTTACAAGCCCAATGTTACTTTTATAAGTCTCCATTTCCAACTCCAACAGAGACATGTAATCTTTTGCTTCATCAAAGACTACATCACAATGAGCACCCATAGTTAAAGGGGACAGGTTTTCTATACTTTCAAATGATGTTTCATTGGTTTTTGCAAAGTACTTTTTTAATGTAAGTTTTCTCACAAAGCAGTTTAAATCAATGATAGTGTCAAAAAGATTAAAGTCACAGCTTGGAACAAAATTTAAACCAAGACCTAAAACATTCATTTCAAATTGATTGAATGATTCTGTGGTCAAATTAATGACTGCTAAATTTTGTATTTGTTCCTCCCCCTGGCCGCTCTCAGCCCATATCTTTTTGTCACCTGGCCGCTTGCCTCTCCTTTTCCTTTTTCGTGTGCAACCCCTATTCCCTGTTTTATTAATGCCTGCTGAAAAACCTGATTTTCATCCCTTTTTTTATTAGTTTTAATTGGATTAACATTACTTGTGTCTGTTGTTTTCTTTCTCACTGATGTTTCTGCCTGATTCTGTATTGAGCTTATTACATGGCTATGTTGCACTTCTATTTCCTGCATTATGTCTCCTGAGTTACTAGCCATACCTTCTGATTGATTTGTTTCTTGTGGTTCTCTTATCTCTTGGGCCTCACTACCACTTAGCGGGTCTTCGTGTGCCTGATCCAGTATGTTAGAAACTTGTTCATCATCAGTTGAGGACAGATCTGTATCTGAAAAGGAAAAAGACACATGTTTATTTTTGTCCTTATGTCCTTTTTTCTTGTAAGAACGTTTTGATCTATTTTTTCTTTGCTGGTTATTAGGCCATATGTACACACTATTGCTTTTATAATCAGCAACGTCCCTATCAAATTTCTTTATTTTAAGAGAGTCTATATCACTCTTGATAGCTGTAACTGAATCCCTGAGTATTTCATCCAGTCTCTTGAACTCTTTGTGATCCAAAAATAAATTCAAATCTTTTTGTAGTTCTGTTATTTCTGATCTTAAATCCTCCAAGTGTACCTTCTTATGTTTAATTAACATCAACATTAAACCTGATGAACACTCCGATAGTATAAGGTTCCATTCATTGATAAAATCTTGATCCGTGACAACAAATGTAGGGAACTTGTAAACTCTAAGCCCTCTTGGTATAATTTTCAGAGAGATGTACTTCTCCATTATATTAACATCCCACCATGCTTTATACTCTTTAATTAACAAAGCTTCCATTTTTTGAAAGACATCACTTATGGTAGTTTTTTTGGTTTTGTCCGATAATAACATATCTAATGATGGTCTCATATGCTCGATATCAGTAACTGCCCTCAAGGAAAATGGCACAATATCCATATTGCTGTGTATTTATATAAATATTATTATATTCAGAATATACTCAGATTCTCTTAGGCAAACCAAAAGCAATATAATTTGAAAAGAAAACCTTGGTATTCTATTTTTATTATGCCCCCTTAAAAGCTTAAGGTCTGGTGTATCAATACAATGAAAGTCCCACAGAGAATTTCGGCAAAAAAGTGGGTACAGCAAGAAATGAGGAAAAAAAAAAACAATAGTTACTAGCATAAGATGTTCTTCCTTCCGTCATTCAGTCGTGAGGATGGGGCAGAACGGCTTCCACCGCAATCCCGTCGCCCATACCTATAAGCGACACGCTGACTTGAAAGGGGCCGTTCCTGATACTGCAATCCAGCCTTGACACAGGAACGCAGTTCCGCTCACAGAGGCGAGTAGCCCCGCACCTCCAAGAATCCTAAGACCAGTGCAAACAAGGGATGGAATAAACAAGTGAATCCTTTTGCTGTAGGGAATAGGTGCACAGCAGACTATTGCAGTACCTTCCGCGAGCCATATCGGCTAATGAGGACTTTGACGCTCAGGTACTAGCACGTACCATGAGCCCAAAACAAGCCAAGGAATCTTCTTGGACCATGAGGCTGATAGTGTGGGGTAGATGATTTTCATGCAGCAAACACTCCTGCAGCCGTCGAGGAGCAACCTACTTCCGATGCTCCACCCCAAACGGAAGTCCGTCGGGCCCTGTGGTTTCTCTATCCTCAAAATTATTATACAAAGCATCATGGATATTATTACTATTGCTTACTACTAAATTACCTTTATGGGGCTCCCCAAAAACATTTGCACCAGGGCCCTCTGTTGAGTAGTTTCATGAATAATTTTTAAGCCCTTTCTTTATGAAAGATTTTCATTTCTATGCGTTCCAAGTTCAATCACCAATATTACCTTGCTTTCCTTGCCTTTGTCCAGGGGAGGAACTACCACTAGAGTAGCAGGTGCAGTGACACCAGTGTACTGACAAGTACTGGAGGGGGCCCATAACAGCCAGTCTATAACAAAATGGACTAGATTACAAGTGGCATGCTAAAATTTGCACATGCGCAATATTGAAATACACACGCATTGAAAGTTATGTGACCGCATGAGCGCAAACTAAATTTGCGCTCATCGGGTTAGCGCTATTGAAAACCTTGCATAAAGGTTAAGAATAAATAAAAAGTTCCATTAAACACTACATACATTTTTTTAAATAAAGTGTCACACTCATATATGCACTATCTAATAAAAAATATTCACATAAATATAGAAAAGAAGTTATAAGGGTAAAAAGGTAAATGGTATATGACAAGGTATTTGACTGGAAAGGGCTATAAAGGATATATAAATATATATACACGTGTATGAATGTTTATATACATATTTATATATTCTTTGGAGCCCTTTCCACTCAAGTACCTGAAAACAAGAAAAATCATTTTATTCCATTTTAATATTTAATAATGTGTTTTACTGTCTAGGTACTGTAAATATTTTACATTCCAATGTTCCTCGTATAAGGGAAAATGTTCTATGTATTTTTAAATAGATATTCCTAAATATATCTGTCTATACCTATATATTCATTTAGATATATACCTTTAGGTATATATATATGTATTTTACAAAATAAATACATTAGATATATATAGAAATATCTATTTAAAATATATAGAACATTTTCTCCTATGTGAAGAACATTCACATGTAAAAAAATCATAACTACCTTTGGGTTAACAATGTAGGTTTTACGCCTGTTGAGTTAGCATGTAAAGTCTATTGGGTGAAGAAGTTTGTGCAGTTGCAATAATCGAAGTCCTGAAGGTAGGGCGCGTTGTCTTTCGCTAGCGCGCAAACATTTTACTTTCAACTTGCAATATGAGTTCTAACCTGTGCACGTTAAAGGTTTACTTCTTGTGATGTTTGTGAGTGATTGAAAGTGCTAAACAGTGTGCCACTTGTAATCTGGCCCAGGATGTGTACAATCCTAATGCCTTTTCTTAGTACAGGTTGCAGGTCTATCATCTATATCTAACTATCTATCTATCTATCTATCTATCTATCTATCTATCTATCTATCTATCTATCTATCTATCTATCTATCATCTGTCTGTCTGTCTATCTATTCTCAAAATCATTATACAGAGCATCATGTTTATTACTATTACTATTGGGGATTCCAAAAAATGTGCACCGGGGACCTCAGTTGAGTAGGTCCGCTACATCTTTCTCATAACTACCTCAGTCATAGTTTTTTTAAAGTTACAACAGTTCTGATTACTGTACAGGATGGATTGGAAAAGGAGTTGAGTAGGTTAGATAATATAGGATTTATCTTCAGGGGAGCAGTAAATTAATGGGCTTAACCTACTTGGCCTGCTTGAAAGACAACTTTGAATGGTGCTAGATTCACAGTAGGTAGTAGATCAATATCCATAACACAAAGCTAAACATATTCTTACTACATTATTAGGTAGAAAAACAACCATAAAGAGACTGTAAACACCTTTAGTCTGTATATTAAAGGGGCAGATTACCAGTGGTGTGCGAGTGATAAGGGGTTTATTGTGGGTGTTTGCGCTTGTAGGGTTTACTGCTAGTATTACAAGTTAAAAGTAAACACGATAGCTTGAGCGCAATTAGGATTTATGCTAGAAACAATGACCACATCCTCAGAGCTCTGCTTAACTCTTTCGTGAAACAAAAAAGTGTCACAAAACACATAAAAAAAATATTACAAAGTACACTTTCAATAAAAATAACACTATCTAATAAAAATATTTAAAAAAAAGCACAAAAAAGTAATAAAGGTTTAAAGGTATCAGATCTCAGGTGTTAGAAAAAAAGGGCTGCAAAGGGCTTTAACATAAGAGATACAGGTGGCCCTCGGTTTACGCCAGTTCAATTTGCGCCGTTTCAGAATAACAACCTTTTTTTTCAGCCATGTGACTGCTATTGAAAAGCTTTGGAAAGCAAAGTGCACTAATTAAAATAGCCAGTAGGTGGAGCTGTCCGCTTGTTTTGCAGCAAAGTTATGCTACTTAACAGCCTGAAATTGCTCTGTGTACACAGAGCAGACATTAGCTATCGAGCAAGATTTAGCAGCCGCTTCCCTATTATCTTCCTGTCCTGCTGCTTGAGGTGAAGGTGCCTAACTGCCTGTTAATCACTGCAGATTGAAATGCATAGAATAGGTGCAGACCCAATATTATCTAACATGCTAACAATGCAGAGAACCGATTGCAGAAAAATGCAAGTAAAAAAACTTTTTGTTCATTAAACTTAGTTTGATGATGATGCAGTCTGTTGTGTAATTATTTTATTAGGTGATGTTTAGCAAATGTTTTTGTTCATTAAACTTAGTTTGATGATGATACAATCTATATTAGGCTTATAATGCTGTTTAGCATTTAAAGTCTTCATTTCAAAGCTTTAAAAATAATGTATTAGATGTTACTTATGACAATTTTGAGAGGGGCCTGGAACCTAACCCCCTCACTTCCCACTCACTTACATTATAAACTGGGTTTCAATTTAAAACGGTTTCGATTTACAACCATTCCTCCTGGAACCTAACCCCGGCGTAAACTGAGGGCTACCTGTACATACTGTACATATAGTAAAAGAATATTTAAAGGGACAGTCAAGTCCAAATTAAACTTTCATGATTCAGATAGGACATGTAATTTTAAACAACTTTCTAATTTACTTTTATCATCAAATTTGATTTGTTCTCTTGTTATTCTTAGTTGAAAGCTAAACCTAGGTAGGCTCATATGCTAATTTCTAAGCCCTTGAAGGCTGCCTCTCATCTAAATGCATTTGACAGTAGTTTTTCACAGCTAGAGGGTGTTAGTTCATCTATTTCTTATAGATAACACTGTGCTCATGCATGTGAAGTTATTTAAAAGTTAGAACTAATTGCCTGAAATGCAAGTCTTTCAAAAGATCTGAGCTAACGAGGCAGTCAGCAGAAGCTTAGATACAAGGTAATTATAGAGGTTAAAAAGTGTATTTCTTTCTTTTTTCTTTTTTTTTTGTGCATGGAAATCTACCACACCACCATCAAACCAGATTAATAATGAACGTTGAGAAACGTAAACATACATGAAAAACTAAAGTGAGGGTTCTATAGGATATATTTTCCGTTGCTTATGTAGTAAGCTCATTGGTGTAGAGAGAAGGAAAAAAAAGGGGGAGGGAAGGGGAGGGGGTGAGGGTAGGGTCTGGTGATCTAGGTAGACTTATAAGTATTCTCTAAATTATCCCTTGGATTGGGGGGGAGGGGAGAGTATGGAGAGCGGAGCCTGTTAGAAATAGACGGGTCTAGGTTTAGTAGTTACAAAGCTATCTCTTATGAATATGGAATATAGGGGCCCATCTTGTCGGGGGTCAAAATTGTAAATACAGTCAAATGAAACCGTTGGCGACTTAGGGGGTTTATCAGGTTTTCTATTGTGGGGTAAAGCCATAAGGGGCAGTATGGCCCTGATATATTTCCTTAGAAACATACTTGCTTCTTATATTAAATCTCAACCCAGTAGCATAGTATTATATCTTATTCATGGGTTATCACTCATGCCTCTAGCTTAGGAAAAGATACAAATGAGTTGTACATATATAATCCAGATATCATTCACTAGTCTCTAATGTTGAGGTCAAGTGGAGTGGAGTATAAGCCCTAACATATGTGATACCTTGGCTCTTTCTGTAGCAACATAAAAAAGAGGGGGTTTGATCACTTGTGATTACCAACGTGATCGTGCTACCTCGGCCGCCGGCAGCACGTTGCCATGATCAAACTATCCAATAATATTAGGACCAAGAAAATGTTAAGCGCTAATAAGTACTAACTCATTAAAGGTAATTAGTTATCTAAGCTAGTCTAGCATATCTAGGTATACAACATGGCGATATCACCTGAATCCAAACATGAGATCAAACTACAACGCGCTATAGCTTCTATTAAATAGACCTTAACATGTGCAGTACCTTTACATAGAGATATGCCATGGGGAACAGATATCACAACTATGGTGTGTGGAATGCTATATAGGTGGCTTATAAAAAGATAACCAAGACCCCAGAGCTTCAGTTGTAATTGCCATCATTAGTGGATGACATATTCAGTGTAGGAGGGAATTGTATATATATTAAAAGCCCTTGAGAAAAATTGGGCTTAGAGTGTCTGGTCTGGCATATTTACCATGAAGAACTGCAGGCGATTTAAGGGTCTATCCATAAAGCCAAAAATTGTGCTAAGGTCGGAGATCTATATAGTTAAAGCCAATATAAACAGAGAACAGTGAACTCAAGACTTATATAGAGCTTACAAAGACTCAAAACAATGAACCTAAAACAAAGATCTAAAAAGAGCTTTCTCAGAGACAGTGTATGAAACCTCTATCAGTGAGCATGAATATAGTGGAGCAAATTTATCTTCATTTTAAAATAAAAACAGATATAACAGATACCTATATAACTGAATACAGTAGTGTAACTATATAGAGAACCAAGTATGTACTGTCAAATAGAGAGACACTTTACAGGTGGATAGTTAGCTAATCGACATCAAAAATAATTACTGTGTTATAGCAGCTTAATAATGAGATAGTGGCTCCAATAAGAATAAAGAACATAGAGGATAGTAGTGTTAGCACTATATTTTATGAGGACATGTATCCCTACAGTTTAAAAACCCAGATCATATTGAATGTGAATTGAGCATGGTGCCAAATAATAATATATAATAAGTTAAGTATATTGTCCCATCTAAGTCAATAGCCATCAATATATATAGTTACATTTAGGTCTGAGCTTGGAGGTAGACATAGCTGCGTATATATAACATTGAAGGTAGAGTAACTGGTAAATGTTCAGCGTAATGTCCATTATCTCAAAAGGCAGAATCTGTTGTTACAATACTTGGAACTGAATACCCCCCTTATCAGGGATGTTCAACCGATCTCCGCTTTGTGCCACTTTAGTCCTCTCTGATATACAATCACCTCATGTTCCAAGATTTGGTCCCTGCCATCCTGATGCCCACTGATGATTGCTGTTGCATGGGAAAGGGTATAATGTCTCTTGGATGTGGCCCTCATGATTCCCGGCTGTCGCATGGTACTATATACAAGCACCTTCGAGTGAGTGACCGCACAGTCCTTCACCACAACAGATGTAAAAATCTGCTTTGTTCCAGCCAAAGGAGGTTCTGGTCTGACCGCAGCAGCAGCATCTAACACATTTAAGCCTCTAACCATTGATTCACCGGTTACCCGCCTGGACTCCGGATACTTAGCTGAAGTCGGAGTTGCAGGATATCGATATGGCCATGATGTCTGTTTTCCAGCTCCTGTTCTTCAAATGTCTACAGAGAGCAACAGTCTCCTACTATTAGGGCTCTGTTCTATGTTAGATAGGTCCGGTGTGATGCTCCAGTTCTGTAAACTTTGCTGAGTATCATTGATAGGTCCTCTTTGGCTTATAGCTGAGAACGTTAGGACTATTGACTTCTCCAGTTCTCTAAAAGAGCAGCTTAGCAGTGTCTGTATATTTTCTTCCCATCTGAGAACCGCATCAATTGTATCTCCAGTGGGCATTTCTCAAGTATATCAAGGCTCCGTCTGTAAAGATGGCCTCCTCAGTGCTGAGTCTTATTGCCTCGTGGTCAGAGCAAACGGTTAGCCTGATAGTAGTTATAAAAGGAGCTCCCAGAGTATCGAACGCTGTAGGGTTAACCCTTAGATAGGGTTCTGTAGCATAGTTCTTGAATTTTTCAATAAGTCAAGTAGAAAGTCCCCAAGATCAATATTAAAACCAAGAGCTCCTGTTATGTGCGTCTATTCCCTTTGGCAGTCGGCTCCACCCCCAAAAAGTGTATTTCTATAACAGTGTTGGTTATGCAAAACTGGGGAATAGTAAATAAATGGATTATCTTTCTTTTTAAGCAATAACATTTTTGGTGTTTTCTATTCCTTTAAACAATATTCATGTTTAATAAAGTATTATAGTGTGTATTTAGTGTAAATGTTTCACAATCCAATTTTCTCCATATAGCAAAATATGTTCTAAGTATTTCTAAAAAGATATTCCTATATCTATCTGTATATATATATATATATATATATTTATATATATATATATATATAAAAAATTATATAGTACCAAAATACAATATTTATAGAAAATTTATTTTGTAATAAGTAGAACCTATTCTTACATGTGAGAACATTGGAATGTGAAATATTCATATTTTCATGTTGGGTTAGCGCACTTGAGAATATGCGATTGGGTTTGCATGCGAGTAGGGTGTCTTTTGTTTCTTTGACTTCTAGTAGGGAATACGTGAACACGCATGTGATATTCTAACTTCGGCTTTTTGCGCTTGTCGGGTTAGCACATGAGCGAAAACAGTTTACTTTTAATTCATAATACGAGATAAGCCAGACGAGTCCAAAAAGCCAAACTTCTATTGCAGTTAACGCTCGAGCGGGAGAATTCATTAGCTCTCCACTTGTAATCTGGCCCTAAGTGGGTTTTAGCTGTTCTAAGGTAGGTTTATAAAATTTGACTTCACCAACTCTTTGAGGCCTGTGTATCAAAGGTCTTGTGGACCTGATCCGACAGTGCGGATCAGGTCCACGAGATCTCGCTGAATGCGGAGAGCAATACTCCGTTCCCTGCAGACTCGCGGACAATCGGCCGCTAGCAGGGAGGTGTCAATCAACCCGATCGTACTCGATCGGGTTGAATTGTGGCGATTCCTGTCCGCCTGCTCAGAGCAGGAGAACAGGGTTATGGAGCAGCGGTCTTTAGACCGCTGCTTCATAACTGCTGTTTCTGGCGAGTCTGAAGACTCGCCAGAAACACAGGCCCACAAGCTCCATACAGAGTTTGATAACTGGGCCTCTTTAACTCATCTGATCAAGCTTGTGTTAATGAATGAATATTTAGAGTAAAGCTCAAAAAAGGAAGCAGATGCATTCTTGATAAGTAGCAGTTATACTGTACACCAGTAATTTAAAATATATATATTTTTTTTAAACCTTGTCTATCCATCTGTCCGTCAGTCTATCTTTTGTAAAAAATATATAATAATAAAGATATTTTTAACACTTAAAAAGCTTGCATTGAATCATTGACTTACAGACACAAGGTAGATATTTGTTATCCATGATCTTCTCCCCTCTCTAAACTCAGCAACAACTCATTTGCTATATTGATTTTTTAAGTAGTGGATTATTGAGTGAGATATCTTGTTTCGACGGGATTTTTATAAATAGTTAATTTTTTATGTTATGTAATTTCTTATTGTGACTAGAAGTCAGATATACATCATTTATGTGTATATAAATTTTACATTGTTTTGATTCACTGTTATGATATCCAATACAATTTTTTTAATATGCAATAAATGTCATTATTATATGTCAACATAATAAGATGCCTATAATATTAATATGGCAAACCTGTCTCTTTCTTTCAAAGATCCCATCAAGAAAGCTCAGTTCCTGTTGAAAAGAAGAAATAATTTTATATTTTACATGAAAACAAGAAACCCCATATATTTTACCATTAATCTATATAGAGACAACAGACAAAAAAAATAAAGTATTGTTTTAGTAATGAATTATTTAATATTTTTGATAAAACATTTTTATTTAGTTTAAATATTTTATATAATCTAATTATTTTTAGGACTGTATTTTTAAATGATAATAATGATATTATATACAGTATATTTTGCATAATATTTCCACCTAGTGAGGCAGACAATTTATTGCTATTTTTTTCCTATTGAGCATACGAAAAAATGCTTTAAAGGGACAGTCTACACCTTAGTCATCTTAAAGTCTTACCTTACATTAAGCTGCAAATATCCTCCTGCAGCAGTAAAAGTAAAATAAATATTTTAAAATTAATTTCTTTCATGTAATTAGCAAGAGTCCATGAGCTAGTGACGTATGGGATATACATTCCTACCAGGAGGGGCAAAGTTTCCCAAACCTCAAAATGCCTATAAATACACCCCTCACCACACCCACAAATCAGTTTTACAAACTTTGCCTCCTATGGATGTGGTGAAGTAAGTTTGTGCTAGATTCTACGTTGATATGCGCTCCGCAGGAGGTTGGAGCCCGGTTTTCCTCTCAGCGTGCAGTGAATGTCAGAGGGATGTGAGGAGAGTATTGCCTGTTTGAATTCAATGATCTCCTTCTACGGGGTCTATTTAATAGGTTCTCTGTTATCAGTCGTAGAGATTCATCTCTTACCTCCCTTTTCAGATCGACGATATACTCTTATATATACCATTACCTCTACTGATTCTCGTTTCAGTACTGGTTTGGCTTTCTACTACATGTAGATGAGTGTCCTGGGGTAAGTAAGTCTTATTTTCTGTGACACTCTAAGCTATGGTTGGGCACTTTTATATAAAGTTCTAAATATATGTATGCAAACATTTATTTGCCTTGACTTGGGATGTTCAAACATTCCTTATTGCAGACAGTCAGTTTCATATTTGGGATAATGCATATGAATAAATCAAATTTTTTTTTTCTTACCTTAAAATTTGACTTTTTTCCCTGTGGGCTGTTAGGCTCGCGGGGGCTGAAAATGCTTCATTTTATTGCGTCATTCTTGGCGCAGACTTTTTTGGCGCAAATTTTTTTTTCTGTTTCCGGCGTCATACGTGTTGCCGGAAGTTGCGTCATTTTGGACGTTTTTTTGCGCCAAAATTGTCGGCGTTCCGGATGTGGCGTCATTTTTGGCGCCAAAAGCATTTAGGCGCCAAATAATGTGGGCGTCTTTTTTGGCGCTAAAAAATATGGGCGTCACTATTGTCTCCACATTATTTAAGTCTCATTATTTATTGCTTCTGGTTGCTAGAAGCTTGTTCATTGGCATTTTTTTTTCCATTCCTGAAACTGTCATTTAAGGAATTTGATAAATTTTGCTTTATATGTTGTTTTTTCTATTACATATTGCAAGATTGACACTGAGTCAGAAGATACTTCTGGAAAAATGCTGCCTGGTGCTGGATCTACCAAAGTTAAGTGTATCTGCTGTAAGCTTATGGTATCTGTTCCTCCAGCTGTTGTTTGTAATTAATGTCATGACAAACTTGTTAATGCAGATAATATTTCCTTTAGTAATGTTACATTACCTGTTGCTGTTCCGTCAACATCTAATACTCAGAGTGTTCCTGTTAACATAAGAGATTTTGTTTCTAAATCCATTAAGAAGGCTATGTCTGTTATTCCTCCTTCTAGTAAACGTAAAAGGTCTTTTAAAACTTCTCATTTTTCAGATGAATTTTTAAATGAACATCATCATTCTGATTCTGATAATGGTTCCTCTGGTTCAGAGGATTCTGTCTCAGAGGTTGATGCTGATAAATCTTCATATTTATTCAAAATGGAATTTATTCGTTCTTTACTTAAAGAAGTTTTAATTGCATTAGAAATAGAGGATTCTGGTCCTCTTGATACTAAATCTAAGCGTTTAAATAAGGTTTTTAAATCTCCTGTAGTTATTCCAGAAGTTTTTCCTGTCCCTGATGCTATTTATGAAGTAATCTCCAGGGAATGGAATAATTTGGGTAATTCATTTACTCCTTCTAAACGTTTTAAGCAATTATATCCTGTGCCATCTGACAGATTAGAGTTTTGGGACAAAATCCCTAAAGTTGATGGGGCTATCTCTACTCTTGCTAAACGTACTACTATTCCTACGGCAGATAGTACTTCCTTTAAGGATCCTTTAGATAGGAAGATTGAATCCTTTCTAAGAAAAGCTTACTTATGTTCAAGTAATCTTCTTAGACCTGCTATATCTTTAGCGGATGTTGCTGCAGCTTCAACTTTTTGGTTAGAAGCTTTAGCGCAACAAGTAACAGATCATAATTCTCATAGCATTGTTAATCTTCTTCAACATGCTAATAACTTTATTTGTGATGCCATCTTTGATATCATTAGAGTTGATGTCAGGTATATGTCTCTTACTATTTTAGCTAGAAGAGCTTTATGGCTTAAAACTTGGAATGCTGATATGTCTTCTAAGTCAACTTTGCTTTCCCTTTCTTTCCAGGGTAATAAATTATTTGGTTCTCAGTTGGATTCTATTATCTCAACTGTTACTGGAGGGAAAGGAACTTTTTTACCACAGGATAAAAAATCTAAAGGTAAATTTAGGTCTAATAATTGTTTTTGTTCCTTTCGTCACAATAAGGAACAAAAGCCTGATCCTTCACCCATAGGAGCGGTATCAGTTTGGAAACCATCTCCAGTCTGGAATAAATCCAAGCCTTTTAGAAAACCATAGCCAGCTCCAAAGTCCACATGAAGGTGCGGCCCTCATTCCAGCCCAGCTGGTAGGGGGCAGATTACGATTTTTCAAAGAAATTTGGATCAATTCAATTCACAATCTTTGGATTCAGAACATTGTTTCAGAAGGGTACAGAATTGGCTTCAAGATAAGGCCTCCTGCAAAGAGATTTTTTCTTTCCCGTGTCCCAGTAAATCCAGCGAAAGCTCAAGCATTTCTGAAATGTGTTTCAGATCTAGAGTTGGCTGGAGTAATTATGCCAGTTCCAGTTCTGGAACAGGGGCTGGGGTTTTATTCAAATCTCTTCATTGTACCAAAGAAGGAGAATTCCTTCAGACCAGTTCTGGATCTAAAAATATTGAATCGTTATGTAAGGATACCAACATTCAAAATGGTAACTATAAGGACTATCCTGACTTTTGTTCAGCAAGGGCATTATATGTCCACAATAGATTTACAGGATGCATATCTGCATATTCCGATTCATCCAGATCACTATCAGTTTCTGAGATTCTCTTTCCTAGACAAGCATTACCAGTTTGTGGCTCTGCCGTTTGGCCTAGCAACAGCTCCAAGAATTTTTACAAAGGTTCTCGGTGCCCTTCTGTCTGTAATCAGAGAACAGGGTATTGTGGTATTTCCTTATTTGGATGATATCTTGGTACTTGCTCAGTCTTCACATTTAGCAGAATCTCATACGAATCAACTTGTGTTGTTTCTTCAAAATCATGGTTGGAGGATCAATTTACCGAAAAGTTCATTGATTCCTCAGACAAGGGTAACCTTTTTAGGTTTCCAGATAGATTCAGTGTCCATGACTCTGTCTCTGACAGACAAGAGACGTCTAAAATTGATCTCAGCTTGTCGAAACCTTCAATCACAATCATTCCCTTTGGTAGCCTTATGCATGGAAATTCTAGGTCTTATGACTGCTGCATCGGACGCGATCCCCTTTGCTCGTTTCCACATGCGACCTCTTCAGCTCTGTATGCTGAACCAGTGGTGCAGGGATTACACAAAGATATCTCAATTAATATCTTTAAAACTGATTGTACGACACTCTCTGACGTGGTGGACAGATCCCCATCGTTTAGTTCAGGGGGCTTCTTTTGTTCTTCCGACCTGGACTGTAATTTCAACAGATGCAAGTCTGACAGGTTGGGGAGCTGTTTGGGGGTCTCTGACAGCACAAGGGGTTTGGGAATCTCAGGAGGTGAGATTACCAATCAATATTTTGGAACTCCGTGCAATTTTCAGAGCTCTTCAGTCATGGCCTCTTCTAAAGAGGGAATCGTTCATTTGTTTTCAGACAGACAATGTCACAACTGTGGCATACATCAATCATCAAGGAGGGACTCACAGTCCTCTGGCTATGAAAGAAGTATCTCGAATACTGGTATGGGCGGAATCCAGCTCCTGTCTAGTTTCTGCGGTTCATATCCCAGGTATAGACAATTGGGAAGCGGATTATCTCAGTCGCCAAACGTTACATCCGGGCGAATGGTCTCTTCACCCAGAGGTATTTCTTCAGATTGTTCAAATGTGGGGACTTCCAGAAATAGATCTGATGGCTTCTCATCTAAACAAGAAACTTCCCAGGTATCTGTCCAGATCCAGGGATCCTCAGGCGGAAGCAGTGGATGCATTGTCACTTCCTTGGAAGTATCATCCTGCCTATCTCTTTCTGCCTCTAGTTCTTCTTCCAAGAGTAATCTCCAAGATTCTGAAGGAATGCTCGTTTGTTCTGCTGGTGGCTCCAGCATGGCCTCACAGGTTTTGGTATGCGGATCTTGTCCGGATGGCCTCTTACCAACCATGGACTCTTCCGTTAAGACCAGACCTTCTGTCGCAAGGTCCTTTTTTCCATCAGGATCTCAAATCCTTAAATTTAAAGGTATGGAGATTGAACGCTTGATTCTTAGTCAAAGAGGTTTCTCTGACTCTGTGATTAATACTATGTTACAGGCTCGTAAATTTGTATCTAGAAAGATATATTATAGAGTCTGGAAGACTTACATTTCTTGGTGTCTTTCTCATCATTTTTACTGGCATTCTTTTAGAATTCCGAGAATTTTACAGTTTCTTCAGGATGGTTTGGATAAAGGTTTGTCTGCAAATTCCTTGAAAGGACAAATCTCTGCTCTTTCTGTTCTTTTTCACAGAAGGATTGCTAATCTTCCTGATATTCATTGTTTTGTACAAGCTTTGGTTCGTATAAAACCTGTTATTAAGTCAATTTCTCCTCCTTGGAGTTTGAATTTGGTTCTGGGGGCTCTTCAAGCTCCTCCGTTTGAACCTATGCATTCTTTGGACATTAAATTACTTTCTTGGAAAGTTTTGTTT
Source organism: Bombina bombina (assembly GCF_027579735.1). Lineage (NCBI taxonomy): Eukaryota > Metazoa > Chordata > Amphibia > Anura > Bombinatoridae > Bombina > Bombina bombina. Next base: position 780,234,057 of record NC_069501.1, on the reverse strand, counting down.
CTTTTGGCCATCTCTTCTGCTAGAAGAGTTTCTGAATTATCTGCTCTTTCTTGTGAGTCTAATTTTCTGATTTTTCATCAGGATAAGGCGGTGTTGCGAACTTCTTTTAAATTTTTACCTAAGGTTGTGAATTCTAACAACATTAGTAGAGAAATTGTGGTTCCTTCATTGTGTCCTAATCCTAAGAATTCTAAGGAGAGATCATTGCATTCTTTGGATGTAGTTAGAGCTTTGAAATATTATATTGAAGCTACTAAGAAATTCCGAAAGACTTCTAGTCTATTTGTTATCTTTTCCGGTTCTAGGAAAGGTCAGAAGGCCTCTGCCATTTCTTTGGCATCTTGGTTAAAATCTTTAATTCATCATGCTTATGTCGAGTCGGGTAAAACTCCGCCTCAAAGTATTACAGCTCATTCTACTAGGTCGGTTTCTTCTTCCTGGGCGTTTAGGAATGAAGCTTCGGTTGATCAGATTTGCAAAGCAGCAACTTGGTCTTCTTTGCATACTTTTACTAAATTCTACCATTTTGATGTGTTTTCTTCTTCTGAAGCAGTTTTTGGTAGAAAAGTACTTCAGGCAGCTGTTTCAGTTTGATTCTTCTGCTTATAATTTCAGTTTTTTTCATTATAAGATTTAAACTTTATTTTGGGTGTGGATTATTTTCAGCGGAATTGGCTGTCTTTATTTTATCCCTCCCTCTCTAGTGACTCTTGCGTGGAAGATCCACATCTTGGGTAGTCATTATCCCATACGTCACTAGCTCATGGACTCTTGCTAATTACATGAAAGAAAACATAATTTATGTAAGAACTTACCTGATAAATTCATTTCTTTCATATTAGCAAGAGTCCATGAGGCCCACCCTTTTTGTGGTGGTTTTGATTTTTTTGTATAAAGCACAATTATTCCAATTCCTTATTTTTTATGCTTTCGCACTTTTTTCTTATCACCCCACTTCTTGGCTATGCGTTAAACTGATTTGTGGGTGTGGTGAGGGGTGTATTTATAGGCATTTTGAGGTTTGGGAAACTTTGCCCCTCCTGGTAGGAATGTATATCCCATACGTCACTAGCTCATGGACTCTTGCTAATATGAAAGAAATGAATTTATCAGGTAAGTTCTTACATAAATTATGTTATTGCTTCTGGCCACTTTGAAATGACTGCCAAGCTCCACCCACCAATGACATCACAACCTGGGCTGCATCTATTTACTCTGATGAATAGCATTGACAGTCTGTTGAATCCAACTATTGAGCCTTTTGTGATTGGATGCCATATGCAGCCCAGATCTTGATGTCATCTGTGGGTCGAGCTTGGCAGCCATTTCATAGTTGCCAGAAACAATATTAATTTCAAAATAACTGCTTTACTGTTACTGCTGCATGATATAGAAAAGGGTGCAGGAGGCTATTTGCAGCTTAATCTAAGGTAAGACTTTAAGATGACTAAGGTGTAGACTGTCACTTTAAGTGAGCATTGAAGAATACAGAGATCGCATTAGGCTTAAAACATTGCATATTAATAAAAGCATCAACTGAGAATGTCATGAAATTAAATATGTTGATATGTTTATGAACGGAGAATTACTACCATTCTTACGGCTAGATTTAGATTTTTGTCGGTAACGATCCGCGTAGCTAACGCTGCCTTTTTTCTGGCCACACCTTTAAAATAACTCTGGTATTGAGAGTCCACAGAATGGCTGCGTTAGGCTCCAAAAAAGGAGCGTAGAGCATATTTAACGCCACTGCAACTCTCGATACCAGGGTTGCTTACGGAAGCGGCCAGCTTCGTGCACGATTCCCCCATAGAAAACAATGGGGCTGTTTGAGCTGAAAAAAAACCTAACACCTGCAAAAAAGCCGCGTTCAGCTCCTAACGCAGCCCCATTGTTTGCTATGGGGAAACACTTCCTATGTCTGCACCTAACACTCTAACATGTACCCCGAGTCTAAACACCCCTAACCTTACACTTATTAACCACTATTCTGCTGCCCCCGCTATCGCTAACCCCTGCATATTATTATTAACCCCTAATCTGTCGCTCTGTAAACCGCTGCTACTTACATTATCCCTATGTACCCCTAATCTGCTGTCCCTAACACCGCAGACCCCTATATTATATTTATTAACCCCTAATCTGCCGCCCACAACGTCGCCTCCACCTGCTTACACTTATTAACACCTTATCTGCCGACCGGACCGCACCGCTATTATAATAAAGTTATTAACCCCTAATCCGCCTCACTAACCCTATAATAAATAGTATTAACCCCTAATCTGCCCTCCCTAACATCGCCGACACCTAACTTCAAACATTAACCCCTAATCTGCCGACTGGAGCTCACCGCTATTCTAATAAATGTATTAACCCCTAAAGCTAAGTCTAACCCTAACACTAACACCCCCCTAAGTTAAATATAATTTACATCTAACGAAATTAATTAACTCTTATTAAATAAATTATTCCTATTTAAAGCTAAATACTTACCTGTAAAATAAATCCTAATATAGCTACAATATAAATTATAATTATATTATAGCTATTTTAGGATTAATATTTATTTTACAGGTAACTTTGTATTTATTTTAACCAGCTACAATAGCTATTAAATAGTTAAGAACTATTTAATAGCTAAAATAGTTAAAATAATTACAAAATTACCTGTAAAATAAATCCTAACCTAAGTTACAATTAAACCTAACACTACACTATCAATGAATTAATTAAATACAATACCTACAATTACCTACAATTAAACCTAACACTACACTATCAATAAATTAATTAAATACAATATCTACAAATAACTACAATGAAATAAACTAACTAAAGTACAAAAAATAAAAAAGAACTAAGTTACAAAAATAAAAAAATATTTACAAACATAAGAAAAATATTACAACAATTTTAAACTAATTACACCTACTCTAAGCCCCCTAATAAAGTAACAAAGCCCCCCAAAATAAAAAATGCCCTACCCTATTCTAAATTACTAAAGTTCAAAGCTCTTTTACCTTACCAGCCCTGAACAGGGCCCTTTGCGGGGCATGCCCCAAAGAATTCAGCTCTTTTGCCTGTAAAAAAAAACATACACTAACTTTTGTAATTTAGAATAGGGTAGGGCATTTTTTATTTTGGGGGGCTTTGTTATTTTATTAGGGGGCTTAGAGTAGGTGTAATTAGTTTAAAATTGTTGTAATATTTTTCTTATGTTTGTAAATATTTTTTTATTTTTTGTAACTTAGTTCTTTTTTATTTGTTGTACTTTAGTTAGTTTATTTCATTGTAGTTATTTGTAGGTATTGTATTTAATTAATTTATTGATAGTGTAGTGTTAGGTTTAATTGTAGGTAATTGTAGGTATTGTATTTAATTAATTTATTGATAGTGTAGTGTTAGGTTTAATTGTAACTTAGGTTAGGATTTATTTTACAGGTAATTTTGTAATTATTTTAACTATTTTAGCTATTAAATAGTTCTTAACTATTTAATAGCTATTGTACCTGGTTAAAATAAATACAAAGTTACCTGTAAAATAAATATTAATCCTAAAATAGCTATAATATAATTATAATTTATATTGTAGCTATATTAGGATTTATTTTACAGGTAAGTATTTAGCTTTAAATAGGAATAATTTATTTAATAAGAGTTAATTAATTTCGTTAGATTTAAATTATATTTAACTTAGGGGGTGTTAGTGTTAGGGTTAGACTTAGCTTTAGGGGTTAATACATTTATTAGAATAGCAGCGAGATTCGGTCGGCAGATTAGGGGTTAATAATTGAAGTTAGGTGTTGGTGATGTTAGGGAGGGCAGATTAGGGGTTAATAAATATAATATAGGGGTCGGCGGTGTTAGGGGCAGCAGATTAGGGGTACATAGCTATAATGTAGCTGGCGGCGGCGTGCAGACGGCAGATTAGGGGTTAATAAGTGTAGGTAGCTGGTGGCGACGTTGTGGGGGGCAGATTAGGGGTTAATAAATATAATATAGGGGTCGGCGGTGTTAGGGGCAGCAGATTAGGGATACATAAGGATAACGTAGGTGGCGGTCGGCAGATTAGGGGTTACAAAAAATTAATCGAGTGTCGGCGATGTGGGGGGCCTCGGTTTAGGGGTACATAGGTAGTTTATGGGTGTTAGTGTACTTTAGGGCACAGTAGTTAAGAGCTTTATGAACCGGCGTTAGCCCAGAAAGCTCTTAACTACTGACTTTTTTCTGCGGCTGGAGTTTCGTCGTTAGATTTCTAACGCTCACTTCAGCCAAGACTCTAAATACCGGAGTTAGAAAGATCCCATTGAAAAGATAGGATACGCAATTGACGTAAGGGGATCTGCGGTATGGAAAAGTTGCGGCTGAAAAGTGAGCGTTAGACCCTTTTTTGACTGACTCCAAATATCGGCGGTAGCCTAAAACCAGCGTTAGGAGCCTCTAACGCTGGTTTTCACGGCTACCGCCAAACTCCAAATCTAGGCCAAAGAATGTTATTCAGTCATTACTAAAAAATGACAGTCATGCATACCCATCTCCAAACTATATATTCTCTACTTTCTCTAAGCATAGGAAAAGATTTTTGTTAATTAAAGTAAAAATGTAAATAAAGTAAAAAGTAAACAAAAAAAAATGTAAAACAAAATTCCTTTGTCTTTATTGTTGAGCTGATTATTTTAAATGATTTAGAGAACAAGTGTATTCTAGTACTATACTAAGTAACATCATATATATGATAACAAATAATAATTATTAACAAAGACAGCTAAAGGTTAATTCGGTTCTGAACCAAGTAGACTTGTACCTAGGGCAGCAGGAATTTGGGTGGGGAGGAGCTGCACATTTTTAGCTCTAGTTCGATATCATAATGTTTTCCCCTCCATTGCTCTCTGAATGTTTTATTTATTTTATTACAAATCAATAATCCCTGACGTCTTGCAGGGGTGCAGGAATGTTCCATGTGTCCGTGGACTTCAGTTGTGAAAAAGGCATTAGGCAAATATAAACTAAGGGTTTTGGGGGCAGCACCTCTCCTAGTGCCAAGGGCAGCATAGAAATAAGAAACATCACTGGCTGTTTGTGAGGGTAATATTAGCCCCTTAATGACCACAGCACTTTTCCATTTTCTGTCCTTTTGGGACCAAGGCTATTTTTACATTTTTGAGGTGTTTGTGTTTAGCTGTAATTTTCCTCTTACTCATTTACTGTACCCACACATATTATATACCGTTTTTCTTGCCATTAAATGGACTTTCTAAAGATACCATTATTTTCATCATATCTTATAATTTACTATAAAAAAATTTATAAAATAGGAGGAAAAAATGAAAAAAACACACTTTTTCTAACTTTGACCCCCAAAATCTGTTACACATCTACAACCACCAAAAAACACCCATGCTAAATAGTTTCTAAATTTTGTCCTGAGTTTAGAAATACCCAATGTTTACATGGTTTTTACTTTTTTTTAAACTATAGGGCCATAAATACAAGTAGCACTTTGCTATTTCGAAACCATTTCTTTTCAAAATTAGCGACAGTTACATTAGAACCCTGATATCTTTCAGGAATCTCTGAATAGCCATTGACATGTATTTATTTTTTCTTAGTAGACAACCCAAAGTATTGATCTAGGCCCATTTTGGTATATTTCATGCCCCCATTTCACCGCCAAATGCAATCAAATACAAAAAATCGTTCACTTTTCACAAATTTTTTCACAAACTTTTAGTTTCTAACTTAAATTATTTACAAACAGCTTGTGCAATTATAGCATAAATGGTTGTAAATTCTTCTCTGGGATCCCCTTTGTTCAGAAATAGCAGACATATATGACTTTGGCGTTGCTTTTTGGTAATTAGAAGGCCGCTAAATGCCACTGTGCACCACACGTGTATTATGCCCAGCAGTGAAGGGGTTAATTAGGGAGCATGTAGGGAGCTTTTTGGGGTAGTTTTAGCTTTAGTGTAGTGTAGTAGACAACCCCAAGTATTGATCTAGGCCAATTTTGGTATATTTCATGCCACCATTTCACTGCCAAATGCGATCAAATTAAAAAAAACGTAATTTTTTTTCTCAATTTTAGGTTTCTCACTGAAATTATTTACAAACAGCTTGTGCAATTATGGCACAAATGGTTGTAAATGCTTCTCTGGGATCCCCTTTGTTCAGAAATAGCAGACATATATGGCTTTGGCATTGCTTTTTGGTAATTAGAAGGCCTCTAAATGCCGCTGCGCATCACACGTGTATTATGGCTAGCAGTGAAGGGGTTAATTATGTAGCTTGTAGGGAGCTTGCAGGGTTAATTTTAGCTTTAGTGTAGAGCTCAGCCTCCCACCTGAAACATCAGACCCCCTGATCCCTCCCAAACAGCTCTCTTCCCTCCCACACCCCACAATTGTCCCCGCCATCTTAAGTACTGGCAGAAACTCTGCCAGTACTAAAATAAAAGGTATTTGGACCTTTTAAAAAAAAAAAAAAAGCATATTTACATATGCTGATGTGTAGGATCCCCCCTTAGACCCCAACCTCACTGATCCCCCACCAAACAGCTCTCTAACCCTTCCCCTCTGCCTTAATGGGCGCCATCTTGGGTACTGGCAGCTGTCTGCCAGTACCCAGTTTTGTAAAAAAATGTGCCTTTTTTTTAAAAAAATGCCCTTTTCTGTAGTGTAGCTTTCCCCCCCCCACCAAGACCAACCTCCAACCCCTTCCAGATCCCTTAGATTACATTTGTAATACTTACACTTAGTTATTTTTTTACTTTTCACTTTATTTTTTTCTGTAGTGTAGCGGTTCCCACCCGCTCCCGCCCCGTGCACACGCCCGCCCGCCACCCCCCGTGCACCGATGGCCGCCCACCCGCCTCCCACGTAAGCTCCCACCCACCAACGATACCGGCCATCGATGTCCGGTGCAGAGAGGGCCACAGAGTGGCTCTCTCTGCATCGGATGGCCAAGGGGGGTTATTGCAGGATGCCTCCATATCGAGGCATCACTGCAATAACCGGAAAGCAGCTGGAAGCGAGCAGGATCGCTTCCAGCTGCTTTCCAGACCAAGGACGTACGCCACACGTCCTCGGTCATTAACTGTATTTTTTTTGAGGAAGTGTGGCGTACGTCCTTGGTCGTTAAGGGGTTAGTATTCATTGTAAGAGCTAGCTTGCAAGAAAGACTTCCAGCTGCACGTGCAGTTAAAGGGTTGACTTCAAAAGACATAAAACTGAAAAAAGAAAATGTTCTTAAATGTTAGATTATTTTATTATTGTAGTATTGCTTATATGTAACTGTGTGTTTAACCCCTGCAAAGTGATCAAACACATAGTTAAAGTCAGCTCCAGAGCAGCAATACTCCACTGGGAGCTTGCTGAAAATATCTGATGAGCCAATGAAAAGAGAGATGCATGTAGCCACCAATCACCAGCTAGCTCCAGGCAGTATAGGCTATGTACATATTTTTTAATTTTGTCAAAAAAGCTAATTTCTCAGTGAAGAAATGAAGCTTCTTTGGTGTCAGCAGAGGCTATAATCAGCAGAAAGGGCTCCATGAAGAGAGAAGAGAGGTATACAAGAAGTATACAAGAAGAAATTACACATAAAGCAAAATGAGAAAACAAGATGGAGGAAAAAAAATGGAAAACACAGCACCTCCACACTTCCCTACCCCTTTTGCTTAGGCTCTTCCCTATTATTCATTGGATATTTTGGGCCTGTGCTAAAAGAAGTGCCATAGAAGTGGGATTTTTCTCTTAAAATAGGTACTGACATTTTTAAAAGGTGTATATGCAATAAGCCATAAAATAAAACGCAGATCACCCACTTTGCCTAATTGAAGTAAAGTGGTTAATATAAGAAAAATTAGAGATAATTTTTTTCTCCCAACGAAAAATAGGTTAATATATTCCTAGGGATTATATCTGATTTGTTTTATTTAGCAACGTTATTAAAATAAATACCAACAACTTATTACATTTGGAAACTTATGCATCTTGAATCATTAAACAGAAAGCTTGAAGAATATAACACATTTCTGCTTTCAAAGACCAGGGATCTGTAATATGTGAGAAGTGCTGTAATAATTAGCATATACATGGTAAAACACAACACTTTGGCAAAATGCTCTAAATTAACTAGTGAATGAACATCTGTATGTGTCAATTTCTCATATGGTCCTCAGTTGTAGGTTTATAGGTTTATATTAGAGTATATATACATCCAGATGATGTGGACCTTTCCCAGAGCACAGATCCTCAGTTGTTTTTTACTGCCTGGTTTATAATGCATGAGCTGGGAGCCAGTAAGCTTCTTGTTTTCTAGCCTCCCCACCACAGCTCTCTAATCCAGTTATGGAGGATGTAACATATAACAACATGATAATGGCCTAATATAAACTTTTGTAATTTGGCTAGGCGAATAACAGAATCATTTTTAGGAATTCCTTTACTTATGTGGTAACATTGAAAAAAAACATGGCCACATATTACAGGAGAAGAAATCATCAAGGCCATTGAGAAAGCAAACTTAAACAAAGCTGCAGGGCCAGACTTCTTACCAGCTGAATTTTATAAATTACTATCTCAAGAAATTAACTTTACCCTGGAAAGGCTCTATAATGATTATTTCTCTTCCAGCAAAATGATGTCCAATATTTTCACAGCAGCCAATGTTACCCTAATACCTAAAAAATATAGGGGAAAAGAGGACCCTGCTTCGTATAGGCCAATTTCTATTCTTAATGTAGATTATAAAATTCTAACTTCCATTATTGCGGATAGATTGGCGAAAGGCTTACATGACATTATCCACCCCGATCAGACAGGTTTCATTAAAGGAAGGAACTCGGCTAAAAATATTCGCAAAATAATAATGTTGTTGGATTATTTTTGGAATAGAGATAAATTAAAGAAAGATAAATACGCTGATCTGGCTCTTCTAACAGTAGATGCAGAAAAAGCCTTCGATTCCATCACATGGCAGTATCTTTTCTCTGTGTTAGAAAGATTTGGTTTTCAAGGGCAATTTCTTCTTTTTATCCATAAAATATATTGGAGGCCGGTCTCTTATTTACTGATTAATGGTATATTATCTCCCAAGATAACTCTTGGTAGGGGAACACGGTAAGGGTGCCCTTTGTCTCCCCTGTTGTTTGATATTGCGTTAGAGCCTTTGGCCATTTGGCTAAGACAAAACATAAGTGGTATCTCAATTGGCTCACAAAAATTGAAAACGCTTTTGTATGCTGATGACATGTTACTCTTCTTAGATACTACAGCATATCATATTCCATTAGTTATGCAAATTTATGCTGAATTCAGTTCATTCTCGGGATATAAAATTAACTTTGATAAAAGCGAGTTACTTTGGATTCATAAATCAAAAACAAGTTGTTCAAATCATCCCTTTAAAGTCGTTGATCACTTTAAATATTTGGGAATAATCCTACATAGAAACCCCCAAAGATGGTACGACCTGAACTTTGTATCCCTATTTAACAAAATAAAAACCAATCTGGAGGTATGGGCCTCTTTTCCCCTATCTATAACAGCTCGTGTTAATATAATAAAAACTATTGTGTTTCCCCAAATTTTGTATCCATTACAAAATCTTCCATTGTTCCTCTTGAAAGTGGATCTTAGAAAAGTTGAGCAATATGTATCTAAATTTATTTGGGATAACAAGAAATCACGCATATCTTTGGTGAAGCTGACGCAAAAAAATTTTTTTTGTGGGCTTAGCTCTTCCTAGTTTAAAAATATATAATATTGCCACGTTAGTTAAATTTGCCCTTGATTGGATTTCTGATTCCAACAATTTTGCTACTATTGAACTAGAAACTCAATGCATTTTTTCTTTCTCATTAAAAGCTATCCTACATAATAGAATCAAACAGCTATCTCCTAAGATTGCAAAGTTTTCTTCTATCAAAAATATAATTATAGCCTGGCATAAATTTTGCAAGGAATTGGAAATAGATCCGCACTTTTCTAAATATCTGCCTGGAATTCAACATGGGGTCTTTAAAAAGTGGGAAGAGAACGGGCTGTCAAGGGTTTCACAGGTTTTAGTAGACTCATGGCATTTGTATCCAGCAGGTATTCTTTTTCAACAATTTAATCTATCAAGGAACAATCTATTTGCGTATTTTCAAATTAGACATTTTGTGCAGAAATTACAGTTCGGGGAGGATTGGCTGTCTGAGTGGGTCAAGATTGACACATGTATTGATAGATTTTCAAATGGTAAAACCTCAATTTCGCTTATATATGATATAATGTTAGCCAAACAGGGCGCACTAGGGGTAGAGAAAATATGTAAAAACTGGGAGAATACTTTTTCCAACTTAAATCCGGAAGTGGTTGTCCAAAGTTTTGTAGCAGTATATAAATGTATTCTTCCCATGGCTGTAAAAGAGTCTCACCTGAAACTAGTTAATAAATATTATTTACCTCCGTCCAGAATTGCACAATATTACCCTTCTCAATCTTTTTTGTGCCCAAGGTGTTCCCACAGCAAGGCTAACCTAATACATATGCTATGGTCATGTCCTAAGATGAAGCAATACTGGCTAAAAATACAGTACTGGGTTAATCGGTCCTTTAACGTAGGCAGCCATTTTACTCCTGAGCTGGTATTTTTTCTTAGAATAGAGGACCAAATAAAAAATGTTTTTTTATATGCTGTTAGAGCTATTATTCTTATAGCTAGGTTCCTCTTATTCAAGAATTGGCGTCTGCATAAGGCCCCCCCTTTTTCTTTGCTTCTTAAAGAGATCCAGTCCCAGATACTGTTTGAAGCTTTTCATACTCAGCTCTCTACTGAAAAACATATAAGTAAATTTATCTATAGATGGTTGCCAATTATTATTTCCTACCCTTTGCCAGTGCAGAAAAATATCCTGTCTCCGTTTTTAAGTTCACAGACCTTTGCTGATCTAGTGGTACATGGGATTTTCCCTCCGTTATGGGTGTCTAATGCAAGGGAAATATGTTATTGACAACCTGTCTCTCAGGGAAAGTGGGGGTGGGGGAGACGACAGGTGAGGGGATAAATGTATTTTTTTTGTTGTCTTGTCTTGTCTTGTCTGGTCTTGTCTTGTCTTGTCTGGTCTTGTCTTGTCTTGTTTTGTCTTGTCTTCTATCATTACCCATATCCGGGCTTAGTAGAAGGTATCTATAGGGCCTCTATAGGGGTTTGTGATGTTTGTATTTACGTAGGCTAAGGAAAATCTTGGTATCTTATTTTGTTTGTTTTTTTTTCTTCTTTTTTTTGTATTTTCTTGCCTTTGTTAACAGGTATAATTCAAGGTAATTGTAACCTCGATTGCTTGGCCTGATGTGCAATGCCAAGGTCTATGCTATTTTCTTTTCTCTATTGCCCGATCTTGGCAATAGATTATTGTATTTTGTATTTTTATTTTATCTCCTTAAAAATCTCAATAAAAACAGATGGAAAAAAAAACCAAAAAAAAAAACATGGCATATTTTTGGATCTAGCACACTAAAATATACTCACATAAAGCAACTGAGTGCTTCATGACTCTGCTTTTAAGTTGTCCTTGAGATGCACCTTGGTCACAAATAACTGTGAGTACAACAAAAACTATTAAGGTATGTTACGACTTTTGCTTTTTCTATCAGTTATTATGTTAATAGCCAGACATGGCCTTGTCCATTGTCCATAGGTGTATTATCTTTGTGATCATTGCCTAAATGACACACGACTTTATGGTACAATTGACAAAGACAAAGGGCTAAATGTATCAAGCTACGGAGCCAGCATCTTCCTGCAAACCTACAACCAATAAATAATAATGCCACTTTTTTTGTAAACTCACCACCACCTTAAGGTGACAAACACACCCTGGCTGATCTGACTGGTGTGACTTATAGCCTGTGTCCTCGTGCATTTAGTTGCTCGTGATCAGGGGGCAGAATTGCACAAGTGTTTGCTCATGAAATATTATTACAGCAATTGTTGTGTAGTGGATACATTTGTGTGGCTATATCACAACCATACATCTTATGTGAAGGCTGATTTTGTTGCCCTTCATTTGTGCCTTCTCTGGGGTTGTTTCCTATACATAAAGAGATTAACCTATTAGAATTGTGTGGAATGTCTTACTGTCACACAGAGATCTCCTACTCTTCAAATTGGACATTTAGGGTTTAGAGTGAGGGGTTTACAGAGAAGGGTAGATGCTTAGCGTGCTTGGGTGTTAGAGGGGTGTTGTGGCATGAGAAATGCATAACCAGTTTAGACCAAATAAGTTGGATCACAGGGATAATTAAGATTTTGGGCCTGAATTTTAGAGTAATTAGTGGTAGTGGTCTTGGTTAAAGTGCCATAAAACATGTTGCGATCTGTGCATATCCTAAAAGGGCTAATAAAGTAAAAATAGTTTGCATAAAAATTGTTTAAAAATTGCTGGCAAGTATTTTAAAATACTTTTGAAAAATAGGCAAAATTACTTACATAGCTATTCTGTCTGGAGTAGTCTGATCCACCAGTTCTTATCAGTGTTTAGCTTCAGAAACATAGGCATTGTATTTCAACTGAGTTCAAAGCTGCTTATTTACTGCTCATGCTCCAGCAGATAATGACTGTGCAGGTCTGCTTTCTAACAAAGCAAAGGTAGATATAGATGCAGCCATAGAAGGAAAAGCTCACAACAGAGGGCTGGCTGGGCCCCAAAGAAAGGAGCACCTAAGTGAATGCAAAAAATACCCTTAAAGGGACATTCTAATTCATTAAAGTATATCATTTATACATTAGTGAGTCTGGATAAATATGGTCCAGATTACAAATGGTGCGCTAAATATTTTTTTGTTCACACAATAACACCGAATTAAAGTAACATTTTAGTTTTTTTAAAGTAAAAATGTAGGGCCAGATTACAAGTGGAGCGCAAATTAACACTGCTGCTTGAGCGTTAATTGTGCTAGAAGTACAATTTTTATGCTCATATTATGAGTTGAAAGTAAACTGTTTTTGCTCTAGTGGTAACCTGACTTGCGCAAAAGTCCAAAATTAGAATTTCCTGTGCGAAGTTATTTATTCACCCATAGAAGTCAATGGACCAAAAAAGTGGAAAACCCCCCCACTCTCGCACAAACCTGATCGCATATTCCCATTTGTGCTAACCAAACATGAAAATATGAATATGTTACATTCTAATCTTCTTCACATAGCATATTCTATTTATTCATAAATACATAATTCTACATATTATTGTACATATATATATATATATATATACACACACACTCACTTGGCCACTTTATTAGGTACACCTGTTCAATTGCTTGGTAACACAAATTGCTAATCAGCCAATCACTTGGCAGCAACTCAATGCATTTAGGCATCTAGACGTGGTAAGGACAACTTGCTGAAGTTCAAACTGAGCATCAGAATGGGAAAGAAAGGGGATTTAAGTGACTTTAAAATTTTCATGGTTGTTGGTGCCAGATGGGCTAGTCTGAATATTTCAAAACTGCTGATCTATTGGGATTTTCATGCACAACCATCTCTAGGGCTTACAGAAAATGGTCTGAAAAAGAGAAAATATCCAGTGAGCGGCAGTTGTGTGGACGAAAATGTTGATGATAGAAAAGCAACAATAACTCAAATAACCACTTGTTACAACCAAGGTAAGAAGAATACCATCTCTGAACACACAAGATGTCAAACCTTGAAGGAGATGGGCTACAGCAGCAGAAGACCACACCAGGTGCCCCTCCTGTCAGCTAAAAACAAGAAACTGAGGCTCAATTGCAGAGGCTCACCAAAATTGGACAATAGATGATTGGAAAAATGTTGCCTGGTCTGATGAGTCTCAATTTTAGCTGTGACATTAAGATGGTATGGTCAGAATTTGGCGTTAATTATCATGAAAGATTGGATCCATCCTGCCTTGTATCAACAGTTCAGGCTGGTGGTGGTGGTGTAATGGTGTGGAGGATATTTTCTTGGCATACTTTGGACCCCTTAGTACCAATTGAGCATCGTTTAAATGCCACGGCTTACCTGAGTATTGTTGCTGACCATGTCCATCCCTTTATGACTACAGTGTACCCATCTTCTAATGGTTACTTTCAGCAGCATAATGCACAATGTTACAAAGCTCAAATCATCTCAAACTGTTTTCTTGAACATGACAATAAGTGTACTGTACTCCAATTGCCACAGTCACCAGATCTGTATTTCTGTATTCAATAGAGCACCTTTGGGATGTGGTGGGATGAGAGATTTGCATCATTAGCAACTGCGTGATGCTATCATGTCAAATTGGACCAAAATCTCTGAGGAATATTTCCAACACCTTGTTGAATCTATGCCACAAAGAATTAAGGCAGTTCTGAAGGCAAAAGGGGGTCCAACCCAGTACTAGCAAGGTGTACCTTAAGTGTCAGGTGAGTGTATATATATATATATATATATATATATAATATCCCACAAAAGTGAGTACACCCCTCACATTTTTGTAAATATTTTATTATATCTGAAGAAATGGCACTTTGCTACAATGTAAAGTAGTGAGTGTACAGCCTGTATAACAGTGTGAATTTGCTGTCCCCTCAAAATAACTCAACACATAGCCATTAATGTCTAAACCGTTGGCAACAAAAGTGAGTACACCCCTAAGTGGAAATGTCCAAATTGGGCCCAAAGTGTCAATATTTTGTGTGGCCACCATTATTTTCCAGCACTGCCTTAATCTTCTTGGGCATGGAGTTCACCAGAGTTTCACAGGTTGCCACTGGAGTACTCTTCCACTCCTCCATTATGACATCACAGAGCTGGTGGATGTTAGAGACCTTGCGCTCCCCAACCTTCCGTTTGAGGATCCCCCACAGATGCTCAATAGGGTTTAGGTCTGGAGACATGCTTAGCCATTCCATCACCTTTACCCTCAGCTTCTTTAGCAAGGCAGTGGTCGTCTTGGAGGTGCCTTTGGGGTCGCTATCATGTTGGAATACTGCCCTGCAACCCAGTCTCTGAATGGAGGGGATCATGCTCTGCTTCAATATGTCACATTATATATTGGCATTTATGGTTCCCTCAATGAACTGTAGCTCCCCAGTGCTGGCAGCACTCATGCAGGCCCAGACCATGACACTCCCACCACCATGCTTGACTGTAGGCAAGACACACTTGTCTTTGTACTCCTCACCTGGCTGCCGCCACACACGCTTGACACCATCTGAACCAAATAAGTTTATCTTGGCCTCATCGGACCACAGGACATGGTTCCAGTAATATATGTCCTTAGTCTGCTTGTCTTCAGAAAACTGTTTGTGGGCTTTCTTATTCATCATCTTTAGAAGCAGCTTCCTTCTGGGATGACTGCCATGAAGACCAATTTGATGCAGTGTGCAGCATATGGTCTGAGCACTGACAGGTTGACCCCCCACCCCTTCAACCTCTGCAGAAATGCTGGCAGCACTCATACGTCTATTTCCCAAACATAACCTCTGGATATGACGCTGAGCACGTGCACTCAACTTCTTTGGTCGACCATGGCGAGGTGTGTTCTGAATGGATCCTGTCCTGTGAAACCGCTGTATGGTCTTGCCCACTGTGCTGCAGCTAAGTTTCAGGGTCTTGGCAATATTCTTATAGCCTAGGCCATCTTTATGTAGAGCAACAATTCTTTTTTTGAGATCCTCAGAGAGTTCTTTGCCATGAGGTGCCATGTTGAAGTTCTAGTGACCAGTATGAGAGAGTGTGAGAGCGATAACACCACATTTAACACATTTGCTTCTGATTCACACCTGAGACCTTGTAACACTAACGGGTCACATGACACTGGGGAGGTAAAATGGCTAATTGGGCCCAATTTGGACATTTCCACTTAGGGGTGCACTTACTTTTGTTGCCAATGGTTTAGACATCAATGGCTGTGTGTTGAGCTATTTTGAGGGGACAGCAAATTTACACTGTAATACAGGCTGTACACTCACTACTTTACATTGTAGCAAAGTGTCATTTCTTCAGTGTTGTCACATGAAAAGATATAATGAAATATTTACAAAAATGTGAGGGGTTACTCACTTTTGTGGGATACTTTATATATATATATATATATAATATATATATATATATATATATATATATATATATATATATATATATATATATATACAATTGTATGCAAAAGTTTAGGCACCCCTGACAATTTCCATGATTTTCATTTATAAATAATTGGGTGTTTGTTTGTTCATTTTGATCTATCAAATAACTGAAGGACACAGTAATATTTCAGTATGTGAAATGAGGTTTATTGAATTATCAGAAAATATGCAATATACATCCAAAACGAAATTAGACAGGTGTATAAATTTGGGCACCCCAACAGAAATATTGCATCATTATTTAGTAGAGCCTCATTTAGCAGTAATAACAGCCTCTAGATGCTTCATATAGCCTGTAATGAGTGTCTGGATTCTGGATGTATTTTGGACCATTCCTCCTTGCAAAACATCTCCAGTTCCGAGCATGGAGAGCCCGCTTCAAATCACCCCACATATTTTCAATGACATTCAGTTCTGGGGACTGGGATGGCCATTCCAGAACATTGTACTTGTTCCTCTGCACAACAAATGCCAGAGTAGATTTTAAACAGTTTTTTTGGGTTGTTGTCTTGTTGAAATATCCAGCCCCGGCATAACTTCAACTTTGTGACTGATTCCTCAACGTTATCCTCAAGTATCTGCTGATATTGAGTGGAATCCATGCGACCCTCAACTTTAACAAGATTCCCAGTACCAGCACTGGCCACACAGCCCCACAGCATGATGGAACATCCACCAAATTTTACTGTGAGTAGCAAGAGTTTGTCTTGTAACACTGTGTTCTTTTGCCGCCATTGCATAATGCCCCCTGTGATGACCAAATAACTCAATCTTTGTTTCATCAGTACCTTCTTCCAAAGTGAAGCTGGCTTGTCCAAATGTGCGTTTGCATACCTCAAGCGACTCTATTTGTGGTGTGTGTGCAGGAAAGGCTTCTTCCGCATCACTCTCCAATACAGCTTCTCCTTGTGCAAAGTACGCTGAATTGTTGAATGATGCACAGTGACACCATCTGCAGCAAGATGATGTTGTAGGTCTTTGGAGGTGGTCTGTGGGCTGTTTTTGACCGTTCTCACCATCCTTTGCCTCTCTGATATTTTACTTGGCCTGCCACTTCTGGCCTTAACAAGAACTGTGCCTGTGGTCTTCCATTTCCTCACTATGTTCCTCACATATAAATACATAAATACTTATCTACAGAAACACACACATATATATATATATATATATATATATATATATATATATATATATATATATATATATATATATATATATATATAAATACATATACATCTTTACAGATGCATATGTATGTATCTAAATGTTCAAGCCCATTGCCTGCATTTTTTTTTCTAACAGCTGAGATCTCATATCTTTGAGCTTTTTTTATGTTTGTGTGCAATATTTATTTTGAATAATTTTTATTAGATAGCCTTATTATGAGTGTAAGTGCATGCTGTAGTATATTTTTATGTGTTTTGTGCAACATTTATGTTTTGCGAAACAGTTACCAGAGCTCTGAAGTTGCGATAATAATTCTAGTGTAAATCGTGATTGTGCTCAAGAAATTGCGTTTACTTTCAACTCGTAAAATGAGTGGTAAGCCCTACCAGCACAAACCCTTGCAATAAATCCCTTATCAATCGGGCACAAACTTTTTAAATTCTGGATGGACAAGAGTGGACATCTCTGAACCTGTCCATCATGCATCACAGCTAGCAGGCAGTTACACGGTGCTAGCTTTTATTATTGCACAAGAGAAGAAAGCAAATTAGAAAACAGAAAAAAATGGAAAGTTGTTCAAAATCATATGCTCTATCTGCATCATAAAAGAACAATTTTAGGTTTAATGTCCCTTTAACTATTGACTGCAGGCTCCCTCATGCAAGCCTGAAGTCACAGCTGCTCCAAACCTGCATTCACAGCTTATTAAATGGAGCACCATATCTGAGTTTCAAATGAGCAGGAGATTTGTTTTCTGATAAATTTAAAAATACTTCCTTTTTCCTTGCTCCCTGTGTCATGTGACAACCATCATTGAATCATAGACCTATGTACATGTTCACTGTGATCGCTGGGAGCTGGTGCCTCAGAAAGTATGTATATAAAAAGACTGTACAATTAATCATCAGACATTCTAACTTCATATTTCATAGTGTGCATTTATTGACATATGATATCCTTTCATTTATATTTGAGACATTATAGACATATAATATTATTTTTATGTAACCTATTATTTTAACCTACTGCTCAATATTTTTGAGAGTGAGATGACCTAAGAGCATTCTAATTGTTAATGTTTGGATTAGTTAATAAACAATATGTTAACAATATTTCTGTTTTAAAACTGTAATAATTCTAAGGGCCTCATCTACAAAACCGTGTGTGGTCAAGGTTTCTCGACTTGAGAACCCGCCCGTCCTGCTTTGCATTGAATGGGTGGACACTGTACGCTTGTTGCCTGGATGTATCATGACACAGTAACTTGAGTGTGTAATGCTGCCCCCTTCCCTTGCGTGACCACCAATCACTCAAGATAAGTGCATGTCAATCACCCTGAAAAAACATGTTCAGGGTGATTTATATCCACCAACTCAGAGGTGGCGGAGAAGGTAAGGAACAGTGGTCTGGTGAGTGAGCCTGCTTCACAAGGGCTCAAACACTGCTTAGTACATTGAGCCTTTAATCTTACTGCTTTAACATATAATAATTGCATGTCTCATTTTAAGAATGTATCTATATTGTAATTAAACTGCAGGTAAAGTTTGAATAAACCATTTAAAGTTGTTTAATATGTGTAATCTTATGTGTAGAGAAAATTAATATAGTTTATGAAATCTAGTTTATATAAATTATTTGAATATTAACATTTTAGTGCTTTAAATGTGTCAGAATCCCATTAGTTTGATATGTCAAGTGTAAACCTATTGCAGATTTCTGAACCTGGATGCGCAAAGAGAAATTTATTACATTTATTCTGATCCTTACCGGAAAGTTTATCAAGTTGCAGATGGAAAAGTTCTCAAGCAGAAAACATATTCACCTTCAATCCCCACCAACAATGCAGTATTGCCCAGCAAAATTAAAGACTGAACAAGAGCTCTCATGTGCAATCCCTCTCCCTGCTCTCATTCAACCAATCACGAGAGAACAGGGCCTGTCAATTACCTTGAACGTCACAATGTGTCAGAAGCTGCAAATGCAGGTTGATAAATTCTCCTCATAGTGTGATCAAAAAAAGAGATCCAAAATAATGTATCACATGGCGCAACTGCTGAAACCCGTAATTTCACCTTGCACATCGGGGTATCACATATACAGTGCCGGCAGTTCATAAAGTGCTGTAAGTCAGATAAACTAGCGATGTCCAGAAATTAGCGTAAATATAAATTTCTGGAGTCGCCAGTGACTTACGGCACTTTAGAAACTGCCGGCACCTAAGAAAATTAAAAAAAAATGTAAAATCTCCTGTAAAAGCCCAACCCGCCTCCAAAAAATAAACCCGACACGTAAAACCCCTATATCCTCCATCAAACCCACATCGGAACTAATAATAAAAGTATTAACCCCTAAACCGACAATCCCCCACAACGCAATATGCCTAATTAAACTTTTTACCCCTAATCCGCCATTCACCCACATCGCAATCTACCTAATAAAAGTATTAACTCCTAAATCCGTCAACTCGAACATCGCAAACTACCTAATAAATGTATTAACCCCTAATCCGCCATTCACCCACATGGCAAAGTACTTATTAAAACTATTAACCCCTAATCTGCCATTAACCCACATCGCAAAGTACCTATTAAAACTTTTAACCCTTAATTCGCCATTAGCCCACATCGCAACAAACCTTATAATTCTATTAACCCCTAATCCACCAAACCCACACAACACAATGATCCTAATAAAACTATTAATAAAACTATTAACCCCTAAACCGCCAAGCCCACACTACGCAAATAACTATATAAATTACTAAGCCCCCTAACCTAACACCCCCTAACCTAACACTCCCTAAATTAACCCAAATTACCTAAATTAAAATATACTAAGTTACAAACAATTAAAATAAAAAATCTAACAGTACTAACAGTAAAAAAACCTAGGATTAAATTATTCTAGCATTACATAAAACAATAAACCAAATCATCAAAAAGAAAAAAATAAACACAATCCCTATGAAAAAAGCTCCCCTAAAATAAAAACACCCCCTGATCTAAAGCTAAACTACCAATAGCCCTTAAAAGGGCCTTTTGTAGGGCATTGCCCTAAGTGAAACAGCTCTTTTACCTTAAAAAATACTAAGTCCCTCCTCTAACAGTAAAGCCCCCACCCACCAAACCCCCCCCAAAAAAAAACTAACACTAAAAAATCCTTAACTACCCATTGCCCCTAAAGGGGCATTTGTATGGACATTGCCCTAAAAAGGGCATTCAGCTCTTTTTCAGAGCGACGGGTGAAAAATACGCTGTATATGTAATACAAAAACCACGTAAAACCGGCTTTTGCGGGTGTCGCTGCATATGTAATCTTGCCCATGGTCTCATAGTGGGACTTGGCAGCTCAAAATCAATTAAACAAAACAAAGTACAGCACATCACTTCCAGTGCAAGCTACAAAAAAATAATTGCCAACATTCTTCATATAGAAAAATTAGTATTGTACAGCAGAACAAATTCAGTTAAAACAGAACTCATAAGAACAATGTGCCCTTATAGGAATGCAAACTCAAAATGTATTTTTTTCTAAAATGCTAATCATGTCTACAAAGTAAAACTACTCTCAAAGTTTAAGTTTTTAAGTTCTGAATCAATAATCCACTAATTGATATATTAAAGTATACCAGACAGAGAGTATATCACTACAGGAACCACTGTTTTCAATTTTAATTAAAAACAATCTTATTACAAATCTACAGATTAAAAAGAAGGGTTAAGCTCCTGCGGAGCAAAACAGAGAAACAATCAGAAGGATAACAAGAGAAAGCAATTGGCCTAAATGCCCTTAAATCCATCCATTCTGAAGAACAGAACAAAAAAGTCTTTCTGCCAGGGATATGGAATTCTTTTGTTGGAAGTCTACTCTACCCTTTCAGGAAGCAGATGAGCTAACTTGATAAAACAGCTCACACAGTGGACTTGCAATGTTCCACAAAAAAATAAAATATAAAACAAAATTATTAATCATCTGTTCCACCTAAATCCCCATTATTTAGAATTGCTAGTAACATGTAGAATGGGGAAAAGTATAAAATGCAAGAGGCCTAATTTTTCTAAAATATGACCAGTTAGCTGTACAATTTGCTTTTTGTTTTTCAAACTTGCAGAAATAACCAAGATCACTTTTAGCTCTGAGTCCACAGATGATTTTAAACAATCCTATCTGCCCCCCCCCCCAAAAAAAAATGACGTAGCTCTGTGTCTTGTTGATTAAAGGGCCATGAAACCCATTTATCCCCCATGATTCAGACAGAGCATGTGATTTAGATACCTTTATTTATTTCTAGTATTTAATTGGTTTTGTTCTCTTGATATCCTTTGTTGAAAGGGATACCTAGGTAAACTCAGGACCTGCTGATTGGTGGTTGCACACATATGCCATATGTTATAGGCACACCCAATTTGTTCAGCTAGCTCCCAGTAGTGAATTGCTGACCCTTTAACAAAGGAGACTATGAGAACAAAACAAATTAGATAACACAAGTAAAGTGGAAAGTTGTTTTAAAGTTGTATTTACTATCTGAATCATGAAACAAAAAGTGCTAGGAAGATGTAAGTAGCACAAAATAGGTAATGAATAAAATTATTGCTCTCGTTTATGATGTATTATATTTTATATTTATAATATTTGTACACATAGGTGGTGAACAGTAACTTTTTGTGTCATTGTATTATTCATTGTTATGGAAACATGATAAAAATGTTAATTCTAAATGTAATTAAATTTTTCTATTAAATCAAATCAATTAAATATTTTTTTTTCCAAAAAAATGTTTTGCATGGTTTGCATTTACAGATATATTAAGATTTAGATTAAAATAGACCCTTTAGGAAGTTCAGCACATCAGTAAAATGTGTAACATGATATTCATTTGGGAAATTAAAATTTCTGATCTTTTTAATTACCACAACTGTATCACTCCTGTCACTCCAGGGGAACACTGGAATACATACCATACAGTAGCTGTAGTTATATGTAGACCAGTTCCCATGGTACTGTAGTCTAAAAAATAAATTCTAATGCAAAAAAAAAATGCTTTAATTTATAGCATTCTTGTTTTGTATTAGTGTGTCTAGGTAACGTTCAAAAAGGGGTTAAAAACACAAAGGTTTTTTTTCTGGAGCTACAAGACTGAGCAGGAAGCATGAAAGAAAGAAGTTTAATGTCCCTGACAGTCAATAGCCACGTACTGCTCAGATGCTGCAAGGCTTGCAGCTTTAGAGCGGGACTTTAGCTGTGTGTTTAATATAGGCTCACTAATGCAAATATGTCATTTGTAATGCAATATACCTTTAAGTCAGCAACAGTCTTAGTTATCTACAATTCCAGAAAAGTCCATTAACTAAGGCCTAGATTTAGAGTTGGGCGGTAGCCGTTAAAACCAGCGTTAGAGCCTCCTAATGCTGGTTTTGGGCTACCGCTGGTATTTAGAGTCAGTCAGAAAAGGGTCTAACACTCACTTTCCAGCCGTGACTTTTCCATACCGCAGATCCTCTTACGTCAATTGCGTATCCTATCTTTTCAATGGGATCTTTCTAATGCCAGTATTTACAGTCGTGTCTGAAGCCGCAGAAAAAAGTCAGTAGTTAAGAGCTTTCTGGGCTAACGCCGGTTTATAAAGCTCTTAACTACTGTGCTCTAAAGTACACTAACACCCATAAACTACCTATGTACCCCTAAACCGAGGTCCCCCCACATCGCCGCTGCCACCTACATTATCCCTATGAACCCCTAATCTGCCGCCCCTGCTATCGCTGACCCCTGCATATTATTATTAACCCCTAATCTTCCGCTCCGTACACCACTGCCACCTACATTATAGCTATGTACCCCTAATCTGCTGCGCCTAACACCGCCGACCCCTATATTATATTTATTAACCCCTAATCTGCCCCCTCACCGTCGCCTCCACCTGCCTACACTTATTAACCCCTAATCTGCCGAGCGGACCGCACCGCTACTATAATAAAGTTATTAACCCCTAATCCGCCTCACTCCCGGCTCAATAACCCTATAATAAATAGTATTAACCCCTAATCTGCCCTCCCTAACATCGCCGACACCTAACTTCAAGTATTAACCCCTAATCTGCTGATCGGAGCTCACCGCTACTCTAATAAATTTTTTAACCCCTAAAGCTAAGTCTAACCCTAACCCTAACACCCCCCTAAGTTAAATATAATTTTATTCTAACGAAATAAATTAACTCTTATTAAATAAATTATTCCTATTTAAAGCTAAATACTTACCTGCAAAATAAACCCTAATATAGCTACAATATAAATTATAATTATATTGTAGCTATTTTAGGATTAATATTTATTTTACAGGCAACTTTGTATTTATTTTAACCAGGTACAATAGCTATTAAATAGTTAATAACTATTTAATAGCTAAAATAGTTAAAATAATTACAAAATTACCTGTAAAATAAATCCTAACCTAAGTTACAATTAAACCTAACATTACACTATCAATAAATTAATTAAATACAATACCTACAATTATCTATAATTAAACCTAACACTACACTATCAATAAATTAATTAAATAAAATACCTACAATTATCTACAATTAAACCTAACACTACACTATCAATAAATTATTTAAATACAATACCTACAAATAAATACAATTAAATAAACTAACTAAAGTACAAAAAATAAAAAAGAACTAAGTTACAAAAAATTAATTTTTTTTTACAAACATTAGAAAAATATTACAACAATTTTAAACTAATTACACCTACTCTAAGCCCCCTAATAAAATAACAAAGCCCCCCAAAATAAAAAAAATGCCCTACCCTATTCTAAAATAAAAAAGTTCAAAGCTCTTTTACCTTACCAGCCCGGAAAAGGGCCCTTTGCGGGGCATGCCCCAAAGAATTCAGCTCTTTTGCCTGTAAAAAAAACACATACAATACCCCCCCCAACATTACAACCCACCACCCACATACCCCTAATCTAACCCAAACCCCCCTTAAATAAACCTAACACTAAGCCCCTGAAGATCTCCCTACCTTGTCTTCACCTCACCTGATCCCGATCTGTCCAGAAGAGGGTCCGAAGTCTTGATCCAAGCCCAAGCGGGGGGTTGAAGAGTGACGTCCATCCTCGGGCTGAAGTCTGGATCCAAGCGGCGGCTGAAGAACTCCATCATCGGGCTGAAGTCGGAAGTCCATCATCGGGATGAAGTCTTCTATCAAGCCGCATCTTCAATCTTCTTTCTTCCGGAGCAGAGCGGAGCCATCTTCTTCCAAGCCGACGTGGAACATCCTCTTCAACCGACGCCTACTCGCCGAATGACGGTTCCTTTAAATGACGTCATCCAAGATGGCGTCCCTCGAATTCCGATTGGCTGATAGGATTCTATCAGCCAATCGGAATTAAGGTAGGAATATTCTGATTGGCTGATGGAATCAGCCAATCAGATTCAAGTTCAATCCGATTGGCTGATTGGATCAGCCAATCAGATTGAGCTCGCATTCTATTGGCTGATCGGAAAAGCCAATAGAATGTGAGCTCAATATGATTGGCTGATTGAATCAGCCAATCGGATTGAACTTGATTCTGATTGGCTGATTCCATCAGCCAATCAGAATCTTCCTACCTTAATTCCGATTGGCTGATAGAATCCTATAAGCCAATCAGAATTCGAGGGACGCCATCTTGGATGACGTCCCTTAAAGGAACCGTCATTCGTCGGGAAGTCGTCGGAAGAAGAAGATGTGTCCGCCGTGGAGGTCTTCAAGATGGAGCCGGTCCTCATCGGATGAAGATAGAAGATGCCGCTTGGAAGAAGATGGTTGCCGGTCCGGATCTACTCTTCTTCCCGGATAGGATGAAGACTTTGGAGCCTCTTCTGGACTTCTTCAGCTGTCGGATGATGGATGTCTAGCCCCCGCTTGGGCTTGGATGAAGATTTCGGAGCCTGGAACGATCGGTGATACCTGGCATGGTGAAGACAAGGTAGGAAGATCTTCAGGGGCTTAGTGTTAGGTTTATTAAAGGGGGGTTTGGGTTAGATTAGGGGTATGTGGGTGGTGGGTTGTAATGTTGGGGGGGGTATTGTATGTTTTTTTTTACAGGCAAAAGAGCTGAATTCTTTGGGGCATGCCCCGCAAAGGGCCCTTTTAAGGGCTGGTAAGGTAAAAGAGCTTGAACTTTTGTAATTTAGAATAAGGTAGGGCATTTTTTTATTTGGGGGGCTTTGTTATTTTATTAGGGGGCTTAGAGTAGGTGTAATTAGTTTAAAATTGTTGTAATATTTTTCTAATGTTTGTAAATATTTTTTTATTTTTTGTAACTTAGTTCTTTTTTATTTTTTGTACTTTAGTTAGTTTATTTAATTGTATTTATTTGTAGATATTGTATTTAATTAATTTATTGATAGTGTAGTGTTAGGTTTAATTGTAGATAATTGTAGGTATTTTATTTAATTAATTTATTGATAGTGTAGTGTTAGGTTTAATTGTAACTTAGGTTAGGATTTATTTTACAGGTAATTTTGTAATTATTTTAACTATTTTAGCTATTAAATAGTTCTTAACTATTTAATAGCTATTGTACCTGGTTAAAATAAATACAAAGTTGCCTGTAAAATAAATATTAATCCTAAAATAGCTACAATGTAATTATAATTTATATTGTAGCTATATTAGGGTTTATTTTACAGGTAAGTATTTAGCTTTAAATAGGAATAATTTATTTAATAAGAGTTAATTTATTTTGTTAGATTTAAATTATATTTAATTTAGGGGGGGTGTTAGGGTTAGGGTTAGACTTAGCTTTAGGGGTTAATCCATTTATTACAGTAGCAGCGAGATTCGGTCGGAAGATTAGGGGTTAATAATTGAAGTTAGGTGTCGGCGATGTTAGGGAGGGCAGATTAGGGGTTAATACTATTATTATAGGGTTATTGAGGCAGATTAGGGGTTAATAACTTTATTAGAGTAGCGGTGCGGTCCGCTCGGCAGATTAGGGGTTAATAAGTGTAGGCAGGTGGAGGCGACGTTGTGGGGGGCAGATTAGGGGTTAATAAATATAATATAGGGGTCGGCGGTGTTAGGGGCAGCAGATTAGGGGTACACAGAGATAATGTAGGTAGCGGCGGTTTACGGAGCGGAAGATTAGGGGTTAAAAAAATATGCAGGTGTCAGCGATAGCGGGGGCGGCAGATTAGGGGTTAATAAGTGTAAGGTTAGGGGTGCTTAGACTCGGGGTACATGTTAGAGTGTTAGGTGCAGACGTAGGAAGTGTTTCCCCATAGACAACAATGGGGCTGCGTTAAGAGCTGAACGCTGCTTTTTTGCAGGTGTTAGGTTTTTTTCAGCTCAAAGTTTTCTATGGGGATATCGTGCACGAGCACGTTTTTGAAGCTGGCCGCGTCCGTAAGCACCGCTGGTATCTAGAGTTGCAGTGGCGTTAAATTATGCTCTACGCTCCCTTTTTGGAGCCTAACGTAGTGAAAACCCAGTCATTCTATGAACTCTAAATACCAGCGGTATTTAAAAGGTGCGGGAGAAAAAAAGCATGCGTAGCTAAGGCACCCCTTTGGCCGCCAAACTCTAAATCTAGCCGTAAGCATGAAGAGATCAGGGAGCTTTAGGATAACAGAATTAGAGGGAAAATTATATATAAGGGCATCTAGCTACAAGGTGTATTAAACCCTTCAAACTGGTGATATTAAAACAACAAAAAAAGATTTATTTGTAATGTGTTAGTTAATATGTAATACATTTACCTGTATATTCATTGTTCCCCTAAACTTAAAGGGACATAAAACAAGTTGGAATACAGGGAGTGCAGAATTATTAGGCAAGTTGCATTTTTGAGGATTAATTTTATTATTGAACAACAACCATGTTCTCAATGAACCCAAAAAACTCATTAATATCAAAGCTGAATAGTTTTGGAAGTAGTTTTTAGTTTGTTATTAGTTATAGCTATTTTAGGGGGATATCTGTGTGTGCAGGTGACTATTACTGTGCATAATTATTAGGCAACTTAACAAAAAACAAATATATACCCATTTCAATTATTTATTTTTACCAGTGAAACCAATATAACATCTCAACATTCACAAATATACATTTCTGACATTCAAAAACAAAACAAAAACAAATCAGTGAACAATATAGCCACCTTTCTTTGCAAGGACACTCAAAAGCCTGCCATCCATGGATTCTGTCAGTGTTTTGATCTGTTCACCATCAACATTGCATGCAGCAGCAACCACAGCCTCCCAGACACTGTTCAGAGAGGTGTACTGTTTTCCCTCCTTGTAAATCTCACATTTGATGATGGACCACAGGTTCTCAATGGGGTTCAGATCAGGTGAACAAGGAGGCCATGTCATTAGATTTTCTTCTTTTATACCCTTTCTTGCCAGCCATGCTGTGGAGTACTTGGACGCGTGTGATGGAGCATTGTCCTGCATGAAAATCATGTTTTTCTTGAAGGATGCAGACTTCTTCCTGTACCACTGCTTGAAGAAGGTGTCTTCCAGAAACTGGCAGTAGGACTGGGAGTTGAGCTTGACTCCATCCTCAACCCGAAAAGGCCCCACAAGCTCATCTTTGATGATACCAGCCCAAACCAGTACTCCACCTCCACCTTGCTGGCGTCTGAGTCGGACTGGAGCTCTCTGTCCTTTACCAATCCAGCCACGGGCCCATCCATCTGGCCCATCAAGACTCACTCTCATTTCATCAGTCCATAAAACCTTAGAAAAATCAGTCTTGAGATATTTCTTGGCCTAGTCTTGACGTTTCAGCTTGTGTGTCTTGTTCAGTGGTGGTTGTCTTTCAGCCTTTCTTACC
Organism: Bombina bombina; assembly: GCF_027579735.1. NCBI lineage: Eukaryota > Metazoa > Chordata > Amphibia > Anura > Bombinatoridae > Bombina > Bombina bombina. The sequence goes on along the minus strand of NC_069501.1, from coordinate 780,205,931 downwards.
TTGGCCATGTCTCTGAGTATTGCACACCTTGTGCTTTTGGGCACTCCAGTGATGTTGCAGCTCTGAAATATGGCCAAACTGGTGGCAAGTGGCATCTTGGCAGCTGCACGCTTGACTTTTCTCAGTTCATGGGCAGTTATTTTGCGCCTTGGTTTTTCCACACGCTTCTTGCGACCCTGTTGACTATTTTGAATGAAACGCTTGATTGTTTGATGATCACGCTTCAGAAGCTTTGCAATTTTAAGAGTGCTGCATCCCTCTGCAAGATATCTCACTATTTTTGACTTTTCTGAGCCTGTCAAGTCCTTCTTTTGACCCATTTTGCCAAAGGAAAGGAAGTTGCCTAATAATTATGCACACCTGATATAGGGTGTTGATGTCATTAGACCACACCCCTTCTCATTACAGAGATGCACATTACCTAATATGCTTAATTGGTAGTAGGCTTTCGAGCCTATACAGCTTGGAGTAAGACAACATGCATAAAGAGGATGATGTGGTCAAAATACTAATTTGCCTAATAATTCTGCACTCCCTGTAGAAACAAAATATAACAATATGTACTGTAATTACTTTACCTGCAAATTTATACTGCAGTGCCTCACCATTAACCCTTTCTTTTATGTTTCCAAATTGTACAGCTCTAAACCCCCCACACATTTCCTTCTATGGCTATATCTATATCTGCGTGCTGGGAATAGGTTTGTGGTTTCTTTCTGCTTCCGTTTGATTCCTGCTGAAGATCACGCTGAATGATATACTCATTAGGCTAAGACTACGGCTGTTTGCCGATACGCGTAAGCCTGTGTACTGTGCTACTTCCTCCTATTTGTTTTGGATTGCTATCCAGATTTTAAAAGAATCGACATTAAAGATTTGTATTTTAGGAGCTCAGAGTTCTTTTTCTTTTGTTTTTGCTGTATCTATATCTACCATTGATTTGGTAGAATGCATAACCACTCATTATCTGCCTGTGTTTCTGATTCCAAACACTGATATGGGGTGGATCAGACTACTCCAGAAAGCATGGCTATGTAAGTAATTTTGCCTATTTTTAAAAATTATTTTAAAATACTTGCAAGCAATTTTTGAACAATTTTAATGCAAAATATTTTTACTTAATTAACCTTTTTAGGATATGCAACATGTTTTATGGCACTTTAAAGGGACATGAAACCCACATTTTTTCTTTCGTGATTTAGAAAGAGCATGTCATTTTAAACAACTTTCTCATTTACTTCTATTATCTCATTTGCTTCATTCTCTTGATGTCACTTGCTGAAAAGCATTTCTAGATATGCTCAGTAGCTGCTGTTTGGTTGCTGCACATAGAGGCCTGGTGTGATTGGCTCACACATGTGCATTGCTATTTCTTCAACAAAGGATATCTAAAGAATTGAGCAAATTAGATAATAGTAAAGTAAATTGGAATCTTGTTTAAAATTTCATGCCCTATCTGAATCATGAAAGTTTAATTTTGACTAGACTGCCCCTTTAAATCACTTCAGTGATGTCCCACCAGCACATGATAGAGATTTGGAAAAGATTTAGAACAATTGATCATAAAAGTGTAAATAAAAAAACAGATACAAATGTAGTATCTTAGATATAGGGGTCGATTTGTCAAAGCCTTCACCCCACCACGACTGCAAGTTCTCACAAGAGAACCTGGAGTCCATATTTAACAAGCAGCAGTCATCAGACGGCATTGTGGTAAAGTAATACACTTGTTGGAGGCCCACTGGCGATTTGGAGCAGAGTTGTATGGCAGAAGCAGCACAAGGAATGCTAGAGACGGGGCCATGATTGGAGGGCTGTGACTGGCTGTGGCTTGGAGGGGCGTAAAGGGGACTAGGTAACTCACAATTGGGGGAGCAAATGGGGCAGCCATCATGTTGGAGGGCTAGTGTGCCACCTGGCCCCCAATGACACAACTGGTTTAGAGAAAGACAATTAAGCATTTGGCTTATTTTCTTTTGCTTTAACGCACAACACTTTTCTTATAAACACACATATTTGAATTAGCATTTTGATTATGTTTCCATAACACAATTAAAAATAATTACAAATGAGATTGAATTCAGAAATACTTTTACCCCTGTATTCACTTATTTATACAATGTTATAGAAACATCTCTATTAACTTATTTACACTATCTTTTAAATGTATTGTGAGTAAATATGTCTGAAGGACTGAAGAAGTTTTACAGGGGGTAAAGGGGAGTCAGGTCAAATGACAGAAAAAAGAGAGGTAATAAGAAACATTTCTAGGATTGGGGGAGAGGAAGGGGTAGAGGTTAACTGAGAAAAATGCTGTTAAGAGAGAGTGGGCTATTGAGACAATTACTTAAAGCCGGGTCTATGTACCGTGAGGTCAGAGAGGGCAATCTGGCTAAAGATATATGAGGATAAAAGAGTTAGGTTAGAATTCAAACAGACAGATGCCAATCTAGGGCAGAGCCACACTCTGAAGATCAAAGTCCAAAGACCAAAAATATGTTGCAACATTCAAGCAGGAAAGAATCACATTGGAGTCCATGGACCATGGAGAATCCATGGAGTCCACGATCCCACCACTTAAAAAGTCAGTGTAAGTGTATTCCCATAGGTCATACGTTAATAATCCGGTATGGCAGATTTCTTGGGATAGGTTTAGGCAGGCAAATAGCAAGTTGCATAAAACAAGTGTTTATTGAAACACATATAACATACAGCAACGCATCCCTCAGTTTATAAACTGTTTCATCAGGCCATTTTTTCCAACGGAGGTGGGATCATGGACAGATCATTCTCCCAGTTCTGACATGAGAGGAGAGTTTGCCGGGCAACGCTGAGGATCTGGTCTGCTCAGTTTGCACTACGTATTAGTGCTTATCCTATATTATATTATATATATGTATATTATCCTACACTATTATGATTTATACTACCACAGAATTATGTTATGTGGCATCTTCTCTACTCTCTTATAGTATCTTTTTGAAGTGGATGGCCTTACATACGAGGAGAGCTGCCTGTCCGATATTTATATGACTACACTGGTCTATATTGGATTTTATTGATTCACTGTATTTTTATATGCTGAATCATATATCTATTGTGTATTTATGCTTTGTGTGTGTGTGTATATATATATATATATATATATATATATATATGTATCTTTAAAGACACATGTTTAGATATACTGTGTTTATATAGATATAGCTGAGTCTATAGTTGTCTAAATCCTATAGACACAAACTCTGATTTGCTTTGACTATTTGTGGTTAGCGCCCCTATTAACACTCTAGGCTGTAATTTTATTTCAATTAGTAAAATGTGTTAGAAATATTCATTGGATGTTAATATGGATGATTATTGTATTTGTGCTGAAAATAAACTTTACACTGAAAAAAAAATCCACATTTATTATATTTGGATGTCCTTGGATATTTTGCCACTCAGTTGTTTGATCATATTCTACTATTCAACACAGTAGGTAAGAGAAAAAAATATACAGCTCATCAAATATCAGTAGATGCTTATAACAGCTAATATATAGGTCTACAGTAGTAGAGACAGTAGACCTGCTGTAGATTTAGTCTGCATTTTATACTCTTTTAACAATTTACTTGCAGTACAATATTATGTAGACTTATTTTTTAATCTTAAATACCTATTTTAGAGGTAACTAAGAAGTTGTTTTAATCACCAGGGTCTAATTATAAGTGCTTGCTAGTCTTTAATTAGCTACGTTTTTATTGCTGGGCATGTGGCACCCCTATAATTACAATTTAGAACTATTTAGTGGGCCAAAGATTAAACAAGAAAGCAAACAAATTGTGTGACTGTGCTCATGCATCCCTGGTACACAGTATTATCTGTGTATTAAGTGATGAATAATCAAAATCAAGCAATATTAATATTTTACAAGCAATATCTGTCCACCCATAAAACACACAATGCAAAAAAAATAATGCAATGTTAAACACAATATCTCATTATCCTGCAGAAAATACAAAAATCAATGCAGGAGTCAGGGGTCTCAAACAACAATTTATTTACATAAATAAGCTAACAATACCCTTACATTTATAAGGTACACAGAACACAGGATTAGAGATCGATAAACTTTTGGTTGAATGGTAACCTCTGGAATAATGTACAAATGCCTTTCAGTTTCAATTCTGTTTGGCTCCTGAATAAAATATACTTTAATGATGACTGGCATTCCTCTCACACCCCCTTATGCTAAAAATCTGCAATACCTAAATGGAATTTCAAATGAATATTATAAAAAAGAAAATACAATAAAAATTGTGATTAAACATTTCTGTGGTTGCTGAGCTTATTGTGATCTATGCCGTTCTCTTGTTTTGGGGCATTTAAGACTAATGAAATTGCAGTATTCCTGGACATGGTTGAATTACACAAAAGCTATTGATACTTATGGCTGTAGACCAGATAGGCTACACAACACCATTTATTGATCGCAGAAGTGATTTGTGGAAAAAAAATATAAGCAAGACAAAAACATATAAGCAAGACAAAAACAGGTATTGGCGCACATCCAAACACATAAGACCACATATTAGCACATATTTGTAACATATATCTTAATGGTATGAGTCAAAGCAAGGTTTTTTTTTTCAGCACTGTTGAACTTAAAGGGACAGTCAACTTCCCAATTTACTTTTATCATGAAATTTGCTTTGTACTCATGGCATTCTTTGTTGAAAACTAAACCTAGGTAGTCTCACATGCTAATTTCTAACCCCTTAAAGGCCGTCTCTGGTATCAGTGCATTTTGACAGAATTTCACAGTTAGACAGTGCAAGTCTGTGTGTGCCAAATAGATAACATTGTGCTCACTCCAATGGAAATATTTATACATCAGAACTGATTGGCTAAAATGTAAGTTTGTCAAAAGAACTGAGATGGGGGACAGTCTGCTGAGGCTTACAAGGTAATAAAAGATGTAAAAAGTATATTAATATAAAACTGTTGGTTATGCAAAACTGGGGAATGGGCAATAAAGGGAATATATATTTTTTATATAAAATATTTTTAAGTAGATTGTCCCTTTAAATACAATGGCTAAAACAAAGTCCCTGCATTTTATTTTGAGAAGATTGCTGGCTTTAAAATTTTGTTTTTAACAGAATGTTGTTTTACGGGGCCATTAACACTAAGGGCTAGATTACAAGTGGAGTGCTAATTTAACATGTGCCCATAATTTGTATCATTGTATTGTGCTGACACGTATCTATACAATAATAAACACATAAGCTGAATTACAATGATGGCAAGCTGTTTAATAACACCAATAACTACTTACCATTTTAATGGGATGTAAAAGGTTGATGGGATGAACACAGTTTCTGAATATTTGGTGGATAATTAGATAAAGACACTCACATTTCATAATCAAGCATTTTTAAGCTTCTACTTCCTATCCATATATCAAGAGCAGGAGCAGCAATGCACTACTTTGAGCTAGATGCTGACTGGTAGCTGCAAATGCATGCCTTTTGTCATTGGCTCACCCAGTATGTTCAGCTAGCTCCCAATAGTGCATTAATGACTTCAACAAAGGATACCAAGGAGAATGAAGCAAAATCAATAACAGAAGTAAATTGGAAAACTGCTATAAAATTATATCGTCTATCTGAATCATGAAAGAAAAATATTGGGGTTCATGTCCCTTTAACCCCTTAGTGACCAGAGCACTTTTCCATTTGTTGACCGTTTGGGACCAAGGCTATTTTTACATTTCTGCTGTGTTTGTGTTTAGCTGTAATTTTCCTCTTACTCATTTACTGTACCCACACATATTATATACCGTTTTTCTCGCCATTAAATGGACTTTCTAAGGATACCATTATTTTCATCATATCTTATAATTTACTATTAAAAAAATTATAAAATAAGAGGAAAAAATGGAAAAATTTTTTTTTTTCAAACTTTGACCCCCAAAATCTGTTACATATCTACAACCACCAAAAACACCCATGCTAAATAGTTTCTAAATTTTGTCCTGAGTTTAGAAATACCCAATGTTTACATGTTCTTTGCTTTTTTTGCAAGTTATAGGGCACTAAATAAAAGTAGCACTTTGCTATTTCCAAACCACTTTTTTTCAAAATTAGCGCTAGTTACATTGGGACACTGATATCTTTCAGGAATCCCTGAATATCCCTTGACATGTATATATATATATATATTTAGAAGACATCCCAAAGTATTAATCTAGGCCCATTTTGGTATATTTCATGCCACCATTTCACCGCCAAATGCGATCAAATAAAAAAAAATGTTCACTTTTTCACAATTTTTTTCACAAACTTTAGGTTTCTAACTGAAATTATTTACAAACAGCTTGTGCAATTATTGCACAAATGGTTTTAAATGCTTCTCTGGGATCCCCTTTGTTCAGAAATAGCAGACATATATGGTTTTTACGTTGCTTTTTGGTAATTCGAAGGCCGCTAAATGCCACTGCGCACCACACGTGTATTATGCGCAGCAGTGAAGGGGTTAATTAGGGAGCATGTAGGGAGCTTGTAGGGTTAATTTTAGCTTTAGTGTAGTGTAGTAAACAACCCCAAGTATTGATCTAGGCCCATTTTGGTATATTTCATGCCACCATTTCACCGCCAAATGCGATCAAATTAAAAAAAAACTTTAAATATTTCACAATTTTAGGTTTCTCACTGAAATTATTTATAAACAGCTTGTGCAATTATGGCACAAATTGTTGTAAATGCTTCTCTGGGATCCCCTTTGTTCAGAAATAGCAGACATATATGTCTTTGGCGTTGCTTTTTGGTAGTTAGAAGGTCGCTAAATGCCGCTGCGCATCACACGTATATTATGTCTAGCAGTGAAGGAGTTAATTAGGTAGCTTGTAGGGAGCTTGCAGGGTTAATTTTAGCTTTAGCGTAGAGATCAGCCTCCCACCTGACACATCCCACCCCCTGATCCCTCCCAAACAGCTCCCTTCCCCCCCCCACCCGACAATTGTCCCCGCCATCTTAAGTACTGGCAGAAAGTCTGCCAGTACTAAAATAAAAGTTTTTTTGGGGGGTTTTAGGTTTTAAAAAAAAAAAAAATGTGTAAGCTGTGTAGGACCCCCCCTTAGCCCCCAACCTCCCTGATCCCCCCCCAAACAGCTCTTTAACACCCCCCCCTCTGCCTTTATTGTGCAGCATATTGGGTACTGGCAGCTATCTGCCAGTACCCAGTTTGAAAAATAATATTGCATTTTAATTTTTTTATTTTATTAAAAATGTTCTTTATTTCTGTAGTGTAGCTGCCCCCCCCTCAACATCCAACCCCCCACCCTCTCCCAGATGCATTGATTTTCAAATCCCACCCTCCCCAGTCCTCTCTCCCACCCTCCAGATCTACAGCATATTGATGCTCTCGTGCACGCGCGCGCACCCGCATAAGATCCCTCCCCCCTCCTCCACCAATGACTGCCCACCCGCCTCCCTGGATGAGCTCCCACCCACCAACGATAACGGCCATCGATAGCCGATGCAGAGAGGGCCACAGAGTGGCTCTCTCTGCATCGGATGGCTAAAAACAGTTATTGCAGGATGCCTCAATATTGAGGCATCACTGCAATAACATGAAAGCAGCTGTAAGCTATCAGGATCTCTTCCAGTGCTTTCAAAGACCAACGACGTATGGGGTACGTCCTTGGTCATTAACTGCATTTTTTTGCAGGACGTACCCCATACGTCGTTGGTCGTTAAGGGGTTAAAATGGAACACAGCTTTATATAAGCCATCATCTAAAAATAAGCTTAAACTGCCTTAAACCGATAAATGTGGTATTCCCTGTTAGACACAAGTTATGATTCCTGTATAACTATTGCTATTGTCAGTGTGTATGAAAGTTAAGTATAGTGATGTCCCGAACTGTTCGCCCGCGAACGGTTCACAGCGAACATAGCTTGTTCGCGTTCACGTTCGATCCGCCCCTATGTGTCATCATTGTGGAAACTTTGACCCTTTATGTCACAGCCGCCTGACACATTAGAGCCAATCAACATCAGACACTCCCTCACAGACACTCCCAGCTACTCGGAATCCGCCATTTTAGACTCATAACGACCTTGCTTTTTTAATGAGAGGACGTGTTGTGTTTTTGCTCCTGACATTAATAGGAAAAACATAGCTAGGCTAGTGTATTTACAGTCCAGAAGGACTCCACTCATCTCTGCTGCAAGCACAGCACCCCAAAAAGCCCTTTTTAGGGCTATATTTCGTGCCGTTTTTTTTTTTTTTATTAGCATTTGCCTGGCTTTCAGCTGTGTGTTTAAGGCTCACAACATATGCTGTGACTACTGCCACCACTGATATCTCCCTAACAACATTAGTTTAAATTTAACTAACCCAAAAATTTAATTATTTTTCTAGTGTAATTTTTTTTCATTTTCTATCAGGCCAGTGTCACACAGCATATACTCTGGTTCATTGCTCTGTGCCAGCCAGCAGCCACCAGTGTTAATATCCGTTTATAACATTATTTTAAATTTAAAAAAAATAAATGTATATTTTGCTAGTGTAATCTAATTACATTTACTATCATGCCTGTGTCTGTCAGGCTCACTCAGCATTAATATACCTCTTTTTTTTCAGTCTTTAGGTTAATTGGTCTGTGCCAGGCAGCCACCCAGCACTCATATCTATTCTTCTTCACCTTAATTTTAATATATATAAAAAAAAAAAGTTTAAATTTGTTTGCTAGTGTAATCTAATATAATTTTCTATCCGGTCTGTGTGTTTTGCTGACATAGAGAGCCTACTGTGTTTACTTGCTGCCCTCCCTAGTCTATGAGCCACGACTCATATGTGTTTAACCTTTTTTTAATTCCCCCCCCAAAAAAATAATTTCAATCATTTTTCTAGTGTAATCTAATAGTATTTTCTATCAGGTGTGTGTGTATCCGACTTACAGAGCCTACTGTTTTTAATAGCTGCCCTTCCAAGGCTATCAGCCACAACTCATGTATATGCTTAACCTTTTTCTTAAAATTTCCAAAAAAAAGTCTTTAAATCATTATGCTAGTGTAATCTAATTGTATTTTCTATCAGGCCTGTGTCTAACTGTCTATCTGACTTACACAGCATACTGTTGTTAATTGCTGCCCTACGTAGCAGCCAGCCAGTGCGACCACTCATAGAGTCATATGTGCATTGCACTTCTTAACATAATTTTAATATTAAAATCTAAAATTTCAGGGTAATCAGGCAGGCCATATAGAACACCCCCGATAGGGGGGGGGGGACGACGACAGGGATTAAAGTGCTAAGAAAAGTACTATTTAACACAAGCTAGTTGGGTCCAAGAACGCATGTTTAATTATTAGACTTTATTAGGGTAATTATATATCTAACAAATCTATATATTTCTCTTCTATCGATTCTATCTAACTATCAATCTATTTATATCTATCTATCCTATCTATCAATCTATCTTCTGTCCGGGATGTTTTGAGACAGCCACTTTGGGAATGTTAGTTGATTTAGACCCATTATGGCTTAAAAGCAGACTCTGCATAAACTATGTAATTTTCCATGGGAGTTTTGCCAGGGATCCCCCTCCAGCATGCGACAGTCCAGGTGTTAGTACCCTTGAAACAACTTTTCCATCACTATTGTGGCCAGAAAGAGTCCTTGTAGGTTTTAAAGTTCGCCTGCCTATTGAATTCAATGGTGGTTCGCGCGGTTCGCGAACAATACCGGAAGTTCGAGTCCGCCGTTCGCGAACCGAAAATTTTAGGTTCGCGACATCACTAGTTAAGTATTATGCCCAAAACTCCAAAAGCCAGAAGAGCAATTGAATGAATCCCTTCACTAGATTACAAAGAATTTGTGATAGGAAGAACATTGAAGGGCGACAATTACTAAATAAAATCAATGCCTAGATTTAGAGTTCTGCTCCTAACGCTGGTTTTGGTCTACCGCTGTTAAGTACAGTCAGTCAGGAAAGGGTCTAACGCTCACTTTGCAGCCACGACTTTTCCATACCGCAGATCCCCCTACGCCATTTGCGTATCCTATATTTTCAATGGGATCTTTCTAACGCCAGTATTTAGAGTCGTGGCTGAAGTGAGCGTTAGAAATCTAACCACAAGACTCCAGCCGCAGCAAAAAGCCAGGAGTTAAGAGCTTTCTGGGCTAACACCGGTTCATAAAGCTCTTAACTACTGTGCTCTAAAGTACACTAACAGCCATAAACTACCTATGTACCCCTAAACCGAGGCCCCCCCCACATCGCTGCCACTCTAATAATTTTTTTTAACTCCTAATCTGCTGACCGCACACCGCCGCAACCTACATTATCCCTATGTACCCCTAATATGCTGCCCCTAACACCACCAACCCCTATATTATATTTATTAACCCCTAATCTGCCGCCCCCAACGTCGCCGCCACCTACCTTCAATTATTAACCCCTAATCTGCCGACCGGACCTCACCGTTACTATAATAAAGTTATTAACCCCTAATCCGCCTCACTCCCGCCTCAATAACCCTATAATAAATAGTATTAACCACTAATCTGCCCTCCCTAACATCCCCGACACCTAACTTCAAGTATTAACCCCTAAACTGTCGACCGGACCTCACCGCTACTCTAATAAATTTATTAAACCCTAAAGCTAAGTCTAACCCTAACCCTAACCCTAACACCCCCCTAAGTTAAATATAATTTTTATCTAACAAAATAAATTATTTCTTATTAAATAAATTATTCCTATTTAAAGCTAAATACTTACCTGTAAAATAAACCCTAAACTAGCTACAATATAAATTATAATTATATTATAGCTATTTTAGGATTTATATTTATTTTACAGGCAACTTTGTATTTATTTTAAGCAGGTACAATAGCTATTAAATAGTTAATAACTATTTAATAGCTACCTAGTTAAAATAATTACAAAATTACCTGTAAAATAAATCCTAACCTAAGTTACAAATACATCTAACACTACACTATCAATAAATTAATTAAATAAAATACCTACAATTATCTACAATTAAACCTAACACTACTACTAAAGTACAAAAAATAAAAAAAGAACTAAGTTACAAAAAATAAAAAAATAATTTACAAACATTATAAAAATATTATAACAATTTTAAGCTAATTACACCTACTCTAAGCCCCCTAATAAAATAACAAAGCCCCCCAAAATAAAAAAAATGCCCTACCCTATTCTAAAATAAAAATTGAAAAGCTCTTTTACCTTACCAGCCCTTAAAAAGGCCTTTTGTGGGGGCATGCCCCAAAGAAATCTGCTCTTTTGCCTGTAAAAGCCGATTGGCTGATCCAATCAGCCAATCAGATTGAGCTCGCATTCTATTGGCTGATCAGAACAGCCAATAGAATGCAAGCTCAATCTGATTGGCTGATTGGATCAGCCAATCGGATTGAACTTGAATCTGATTGGCTGATTCCATCAGCCAATCAGAATTTTCCTACCTTAATTCCGATTGGCTGATAGAATCCTATCAGCCAATCGGAATTCGAGGGACGCTATCTTGGATGACATCTTTTAAAGGAACCGTCATTCGTCGGGATGTTGTCGGCCAGGATGGATGTTCCGAGTCGGCGGGATGAAGATGGATCCGGAAGAAAGAAGATTGAAGATGCCACTTGATAGAAGACTTCAGCCGGATGATGGACCTCTTCAGCCCGATGATGGACCTCTTCAGCCCCCGCTTGGATCAAGACTTCAGCCAGATGATGGACCTCTTCAGCCCGATGATGGACCTCTTCAGCCCCCGCTTGGGCTTGGATGAAGACTTCGGAGCCTCTTCTGGACGGATCGGTGATACCCGTGGTGAAGATAAAATAGGGAGATCTTCAGGGGCTTAGTGTTAGGTTTATTTAAGGGGGTTTGGGTTAGATAAGGGGTATGTGGGTGGTGGGTTGTAATGTTGGGGGGGTATTGTATGTTTTTTTTACAGGCAAAAGAGCAGAATTCTTTGGGGCATGCCACGCAAAAGGCCCTTTTAAGGGCTGGTAAGGTAAAAGAGCTTTTCAATTTTTATTTTAGAATAGGGTAGGGCATTTTTTTTTATTTTGGAGGGCTTTGTTATTCTATTAGGGGACTTAGAGTAGGTGTAATTAGCTTAAACTTGTTGTAATATTTTTATAATGTTTGTAAATTATTTTTTTATTTTTTGTAACTTAGTTCTTTTTTTTTTTGTACTTTAGTTAGTTTATTTAATTGTATTTATTTGTAGGTATTTGTATGTAATTAATTTATTGATAGTGTAGTGTTAGGTTTAATTGTAGAAAATTGTAGGTATTTTATTTAATTAATTTATTGATAGTGTAGTGTTAGGTTTAATTGTAACTTAGGTTAGGATTTATTTTACAGGTAATTTTGTAATTATTTTAACTAGGTAGCTATTAAATAGTTCTTAACTATTTAATAGCTATTGTACCTAGTTAAAATAAATACAAAGCTGCCTGTAAAATAAATATTAATCCTAAAATAGCTACAATATAATTATAATTTATATTGTAGCTATTTTAGGGTTTATTTTACAGGTAAGTATTTAGCTTTAAATAGGATTAATTTATTTAATAAGATTTATTTTATTTCGTTAGATTTAAATTATATTTAACTTAAGGGGGTGTTAGTGTTAGGGATAGACTTAGCTTTAGGGGTTAATACATTTATTATAGTAGCGGTGAGCTCCGGTCGGCAGATTAGGGGTTAATAAGTGTAGGTAGGTAGCGGCGACGTTGGGGGGGGGCAGATTAGGGGTCGGCGGTGTTAGGGGCAGCAGATTAGGGGTACATAGGGATAATGTAGGTTGCGGCGGTGTACGGTTAGTGTGTAAGGTTAGTGGTGTTTAGACTCGGGGGTTCATGTTAGGGTGTTAGGTGCAGACTTAGGAAGTGTTTCCCCATAGCAAACAATGGGGCTGCGTTAGGAGCTGAACGCTGCTTTTTTGCAGGTGTTAGGGTTTTTTCAGCTCAAACGGCCCCATTGTTTCCTATAGGGGAATCGTGCACAAGCACGTTTTTGAAGCTGGCCGCGTCCGTAAGCACCGCTGGTATTGAGAGTTGCAGTGGCGGTAAATATGCCTGTACACTCCCTTTTTGGAGCCTAACGCAGCCCTTCTGTGAACTCTAAATACCAGCGGTATTTAAAAGGTGCGGGGGAAAATAAGGACGCATAGCTAACGCACCCCTTTGGCCGCAGAACTCTAAATCTACCAGAATGTGATTATCCAATAATACAATACCAATAGATTTAAACTTTGTGTACTATTCTCTAGAGTAAAGGAAATCATAAGACAAAGGAATGGAAATTGAATTGACAACAGAATTCTTTAAGATTGTTCCATCTGACTCTGAGAAGCTTTCTTAGAATTTTAAATTAAATTTCAAGCCTTTTTAGGAATCAAACAGCTCCCAGTGCTCCCACAAAATTATTAACATACATAGGGGCCAATTTATTAATGTCTGGCGTCCATCATCCGCTGTAGCTGATCATGTCCGCCAGACATCGCTGAATGCCGACAGCATATGCTGTCAGCATTTAACATTGCACAAGCAATGGTGAACGGCTTGTGCAATGCCGCCCCCTGCAGATTCCCAGTCAATCGGCTGCTAGCAGGGGGTCTCAATCAACCCGATTGTATACGATCAAACGCATAAGTCTGCAGCCTCAGAAGAGGTGTACGTGTTGAGGAGCATAGGTATTAAGACCGCTGCTTCTTAACTGCTGTTTCCGGCGAGTCTGAAGGCTCACACTAAAACAGCTGCATTGGGGCCGATTCACAGCTTGTTAAATTGGCCCCATAGAGTAAAAATACCACTCACAAACTTAGAACTGCTTCACTTAAACCTTGGAAAGGTGGACCGCTGGGGAGTCTGAGAAAAACAAAACACTTTGACTTCTGACTTCAGCTCAGCGTTTAAGATGCCGCCCTAAGAGCTCTGTGAGTCTGACTGACTACTGCCCATGCTGCAAACACCATGCTGTCCTACTGACTGACTACACATGCAGTCATGAGCCGATTGAGGAGACTAAACATGCAGTCATGAGCCGATTGAGGAGACTACACATGCAATCATGAGCCGATTGAGGAGACTACACATGCAGTCATGAGCCGATTGAGGAGACTACACATGCAGTCATGAGCCGATTGAGGAGACTACACATGCAGTCATGAGCTGATTGAGGAGACTACACATGCAGTCATGAGCTGATTGAGGAGACTACACATGCAGTCATGAGCTGATTGAGGAGACTACACATGCAGTCATGAGCCGATTGAGGAGATTACACATGCAGTCATGAGCCGATTGAGGAGACTACACATGCAGTCATGAGCCGATTGAGGAGACTACACATGCAGTCATGAGCTGATTGAGGAGACTACACATGCAGTCATGAGCTGATTGAGGAGACTACACATGCAGTCATGAGCCAATTGAGGAGACTACACATGCAGTCATGAGCCGATTGAGGAGACTACACATGCAGTCATGAGCCCATTGAGGAGACTACACATGCAGTCATGAGCCGATTGAGGAGACTACACATGCAGTCATGAGCCGTTTGAGGAGACTACACATGCATTCATGAGCCGATTGAGGAGACTACACATGCAGTCATGAGCCGATTGAGGAGACTACACATGCAGTCATGAGCCGATTGAGGAGACTACACATGCAGTCATGAGCCGATTGAGGAGACTACACATGCAGTCATGAGCCGATTGAGGAGACTACACATGCATTCATGAGCCGATTGAGGAGACTACACATGCAGTCATGAGCCGATTGAGGAGACTACACATGCAGTCATGAGCCGTTTGAGGAGACTACACATGCAGTCATGAGCCGATTGAGGAGACTACACATGCAGTCATGAGCCAATTGAGGAGACTACACATGCAGTCATGAGCCGATTGAGGAGACTACATGAGCAATCAGGAGCCAATATGCCGCCAAAGCCGTCAATGGGAATAGTTTCAGTTCTGGCTGAGCTGCTCCAATAGGTTAAGATGATCTGTGACCCACTAGGTATCAATCACGTGTCAACCATGTCATATGCATAGCAGGCAGGTGGAAAGTCAGAAACCAATATATATATATATATATATATATATATATATATATATATATATATATATATATATATATATATATATATTTTAAAGTTTGTGCTGAAGCTGGGACACACCTACAGACTGCCACGGCACACAGTTTGGAAAGCACTGCGCTAAAACAATGCTATCCTGCATTCAGACAGAAGTAAAGGGCAAGATAAAAATGTGACAATGTGGCCCCTGGGCCTTAGACTGGACAAGTCAGAGCCACAGTCTATTGCTATAAGATGTTTTCTAAATAAATAATTAATTTAAAATATATAGCATAGTTAATACATTATTTTTAAATAATTTGGGCTGTCACTTTAAGAGAGGAAAGGCTCCAGTATATTTATTGTATCACATGCACAATAAGAAACAATGTTTACTTTGTTAAAGAATATACATTATAATGCACTGCAGTTTTGCATCACACTGACTATATAAATGCTTCACATAAAAAACTGTGAATTATTTGCTAGTATTTATATAAAGCAGCATTTCCCAAGTCATTTACTAGAATTATAGTGCATTTCAGCATCATGAAAACTGATCCAATTGACAGAAAGTTACTAAAATCTGTGCTTATAGCACTTCTCACAGTAAGTAATAATCATAATGCTACTGTTAAGTAAGATATTGCCAAATAGAGCTGCAGAATAAAACTTGTAGGGAATAATACGGCTAATTTCAACTATTACAATTTCAAATTTATCTTCTGAGATTTTAACTGTTTACATTCAGTTAAGATATCAGCAAGAATATTTTATTGTGTTCTGTGGAAAATATTACTTATTGAAGAATATGTTTATTTTATAAGGAGAGAAAAAACACTGGGGTGATATATAGTGATAATTATTTGTTTATGTTTCTATTCTCACATTATTTATTTACCTAATATTTGAGTGGGTTGTATCAGGCAAGCAAAGAATAGAAGTTAATTGAATTAAAATATGGTGCAGGAACACCCTTGCAAATCAGCTGTTTGTTTGTTTTTTTCTACCACCCCCACTAGTAGGTTGATTTCTGCTGCTTTTCTTTTTTTTGTGCTTTCAACAGTCAAAAACAGATATGACAAATAAAATATAAAGAAGATATGTAAACAATTTAATACACTCCAGTAGGTACAATTGATACTTGGGAACACATTCAATTAGAGAACATTTTAGAGTTCCCCCTTAAAGAGACAGCATTTTAAGGACCACTAAACACAGTAGAATTGCATAATCAATACATGCACAATAAAAAGACAATGCAAAATCACTTAGTTTGAATTTAAAATAGGTAGAAGATTTTTTATTCTGACAAATATCAGTTACATTTTGATTCATAATGCATTATGTAACAGCCATCAGCCAATAACAAAATGCATATACGTATATCCTCAGTATGACCTGGTGCCCCAGAAAGGGTGCATATGAAAAGATTATGCACATTTAGACAATGTAAGTTAATTGGAAAGTTGTTTAAAATTGTTTCTTTATCTGAATACAAGTGCACTTTTGTATTTATAAACACATATATACACAAATATAATAACTTTGGAGCCCTTTCCACTCATATACCTTAAAGCATGAAAATATTTTTTATTAAATTTTAATATTTAATACTGTGTTTTACAGTTTATGTATTGTAAATATTTTACATTCCAATGTTCTTCACATGGAAGAAAATGTTCTTAGTATTTTTAAATATATATATATATATATATATATATATATATATATATATATATATATATATATATATATATATATATATATATATATATACAGGGAGTGCAGAATTATTAGGCAAATGAGTATTTTGACCACATCATCCTCTTTATGCATGTTGTCTTACTCCAAGCTGTATAGGCTCAAAAGCCTACTACCAATTAAGCATATTAGGTGATGTGCATCTCTGTAATGAGAAGGGGTGTGGTCTAATGACATCAACACCCTATATCAGGTGTGCATAATTATTAGGCAACTTCCTTTCCTTTGGCAAAATGGGTCAAAAGAAGGACTTGACAGGCTCAGAAAAGTCAAAAATAGTGAGATATCTTGCAGAGGGATGCAGCACTCTTAAAATTGCAAAGCTTCTGAAGCGTGATCATCGAACAATCAAGCGTTTCATTCAAAATAGTCAACAGGGTCGCAAGAAGCGTGTGGAAAAACCAAGGCGCAAAATAACTGCCCATGAACTGAGAAAAGTCAAGCATGCAGCTGCCAAGATGCCACTTGCCACCAGTTTGGCCATATTTCAGAGCTGCAACATCACTGGAGTGCCCAAAAGCACAAGGTGTGCAATACTCAGAGACATGGCCAAGGTAAGAAAGGCTGAAAGACGACCACCATTGAACAAGACACACAAGCTGAAACGTCAAAACTGGGCCAAGAAATATCTCAAGACTGATTTTTCTAAGGTTTTATGGACTGATGAAATGAGAGTGAGTCTTGATGGGCCAGATGGATGGGCCCGTGGCTGGATTGGTAAAGGGCAGAGAGCTCCAGTCCGACTCAGACGCCAGCAAGGTGGAAGTGGAGTACTGGTTTGGGCTGGTATCATCAAAGATGAGCTTGTGGGGCCTTTTTGGGTTGAGGATGGAGTCAAGCTCAACTCCCAGTCCTACTGCCAGTTTCTGGAAGACACCTTCTTCAAGCAGTGGTACAGGAAGAAGTCTGCATCCTTCAAGAAAAACATGATTTTCATGCAGGACAATGCTCCATCACACGCGTCCAAGTACTCCACAGCGTGGCTGGCAAGAAAGGGTATAAAAGAAGAAAATCTAATGACATGGCCTCCTTGTTCACCTGATCTGAAACCCATTGAGAACCTGTGGTCCATCATCAAATGTGAGATTTACAAGGAGGGAAAACAGTACACCTCTCTGAACAGTGTCTGGGAGGCTGTGGTTGCTGCTGCACGCAATGTTGATGGTGAACAGATCAAAACACTGACAGAATCCATGGATGGCAGGCTTTTGAGTGTCCTTGCAAAGAAAGGTGGCTATATTGGTCACTGATTGTTTTTGTTTTGTTTTTGAATGTCAGAAATGTATATTTGTGAATGTTGAGATGTTATATTGGTTTCACTGGTAAAAATAAATAATTGAAATATGTATATATTTGTTTTTTGTTAAGTTGCCTAATAATTATGCACAGTAATAGTCACCTGCACACACAGATATCCCCCTAAACTAGCTATAACTAAAAATAAACTAAAAACTACTTCCAAAACTATTCAGCTTTGATATTAATGAGTTTTTTGGGTTCATTGAGAACATGGTTGTTGTTCAATAATAAAATTAATCCTCAAAAATACAACTTGCCTAATAATTCTGCACTCCCTGTATATAAATATATATATATATATATATATATATATATATATATATATATATATATATATATATATATATATATATATATATATATATATATATATATATATATTTAACTTTATATATTCATATAGATATATTGGTGTAGATATATATATATATATATATATATATATATATATATATATATATATATATATATATATATATATATATATTTAAAACTAAAAATACATTTTTCTTCTATGTGAAGAACATTGTAATATTAATTATGCATAACTACCTACCTCTGGTTTAGCACTGTAGGTCTAATGCAGTGTCGAGTGAAAAGTGTTTTTTTTTTAAAAGTGCACTCCATTTAAGTCTATTGGGAGAAAAATTAAGCTGAGGTTGCAATTTCTAAAGTTCTAAAGTTAGCATTGGGTTTTGCTTGCACGCAAACATTTTACTTTCATGTTATAATACGTGCACTAACCCGATCGAGTTAAACATTTACTTCCAGGGGTGTTTGCGTGTGAGGAAAAGCGCTAAATAGTGCACCACTTGTAATATTGCCCAATATATATAAAATCTATTAAAAGAACATGCAAGTTCAGGTAATGACAGTAGTTGTTCCATGATCATGGATTTGTGCAACTTAAAGGATTACTTTCTGTTATAATTTTTAAGCTAAACAACTAACATATTAAAGTAAATAAACATTAATTAAAACCTACTGACCTATATTTTCTCCAAAACGAAGTTTCATAACGTTCTAAAAGTTATATCTTTTATTCGCCGATGATGTCACGTTATCCTGCCCACTATTTTCAGCACTGCATGTTCAAAATACTTAAACCAATAACTTTGTGTTTAAAGCACCATTTTGAAACCTCTGTATTGTAAACGGATTGGTACAGAGCAAAGGATACCCATGGAGTGGGTTTGGAAAACAATTAAATTTGCAGACAAGATTTCTGATATACGGTAGAGATATGTTAATGAAATGCTATTGATAAAAAGTGTATTTGGGGTCGTTAGTTAGTAACAGGCATAGAAAATATTTACTTACAGTGGCCCTTTAAATGGACATAGGACAAGATGTAGCAAATAGAAAGCTTAAGTGGAGTGAAAAAGGTCTTAAAAAACATCAAACATTAAAAATGTAAATCTCTATGAAATGCTTAATTAGGCAAAGCAATATATTAAGTCTGTATAAACTGATTTGAATCAAACTGGAAGTGCATATTTGTTAATGATTCATTCCACAGCCCAAAAGGTCACTTGAAATTAAGGAATCTGTACATTTCTTTTTTGTATGCATGTTAAAGTGTGAAATGCAAACGAATAAGGGCCAGATTACGAGTGGAGCGCAAACATTTGCATGTGCTAGGATTACTGGTAGAGCACAATGCAAATGTGACCTCGAGTTCACATTTCAGGGAAACTTTGTGCTCACGAGAGCGCACTGCCATAGTCTCCCTCGGGAGCCTCGTTCTCATGCTGTGTGACACGGCAGAGAACCTAGCGCAGCGAAGGGGGTAAGTCGAGCAGCGATAGCCAGCAAATTTTAAATATATATATATATGAATATATAGAACAAAAAGAGGTTTGTGGATTGGCATAAAACTTCAGTTAATCACAGTGATTAAGATATAAAAAATATTGAGTAATAGTAATTAATAACAAATATATATTAAGGGAAAATCTAGCCAGTTTGCGTAGGTATTAAGGCCTATAGGACACAGTATACATATAAATAAATTAGGTGCATAAAAAGTCCAAACAAATAGTGGTTTCTATAAGGTAGGTAGGTATGGCACAATCCGCAGACAGTACCATAACTACCTACCTTATAGAAACCACTATTTGTTGGGATTTTTTTGCATCTAATTTATTTATATTTATACTGTGTTTATATGTACATATGTTTTTTTATATTTTAATCACTGAGATATTTATAGGAATAACATAATCCCCATAGACCACGGTGTAAAGACACTTTTCAGTATATTTTTTTCCCCACACCCGCTCACTTTACCCTTAAAACTGCTTTGTGCAGTAATATTAAAAAAAAAAAAAAAAATGCGGACATATTTTAGTCTTAAAAAGGAACAAAACCCCTTATTTCGGGGCAATTGGGGGACATTTTAAATTAACCAGAGATCTAATCTCTAGTTATTTTTTGGAGCGCTAATTGCTACCACAAGCTCGCAGTAGCATTAACCAGCCACTTGGTTATTTATCACGTGCCCATAAACGGTTGAATTTGCTTATTTACGGGAGCACAATAAATTTGTGCTCCACTTGTAATCTAGCCCTTAATGTTTAAAATACTATAACTTCATTTTTAAACCCATGGTGTTCGATTCATAGTTCAAATACAAACCCCTGGGCTATTTATCCATTATCCTTAAAGGGACAGTTTACCCCAAAACTTTCTCTTCTTTAATTTGTTCCCATTGATACATTTTACCTGCTGGAGTATATTAAATTGTTTACAAATAGCTCCTTAGCCTTTATATTGGTATTTGAAACAACTGATTTAGCCTGTAGTATTCCTACCTATACTGAAAGTTTCTATACCTAGGTAAAGGATTTTGGCAAACTATGGCCTAGATTTGGAGTTTGGCGGTAGCCGTGAAAACCAGCGTTAGAGGCTCCTAACGCTGGTTTTAGGCTAACTCCAGTATTTGGAGTCACTCAAAAAAGGGTCTAACGCTCACTTTTCAGCTGCGACTTTTCCATACCGCAGATCCCCTTATGTCAATTGCGTATCCTATCTTTTCAATGGAATTTTTCTAACTCTGGTTTTTAGAGTAGTGGCTGAAGTGAGTGTTAGAAATCTAACGACAAAACTCCAGCCGCAGGAAAAAAGTCAGTAGTTAAGAGCTTTCTGGGCTAATGCCGGTTCATAAAGCTCTTAACTACTGTACTCTAAAGTACACTAACACCCAAAAACTACCTATGTACCCCTAAACCGAGGCCCCCCCACATCGCCGCCACTCGATTAAATTTTTTTAACCCCTAATCTGCCGACCGCCACCTACGTTATACTTATGTACCCCTAATCTGCTGCCCCTAACACCGCCGACCCCTGTATTATATTTATTAACCCCTAATCTGCCCCCCACAACGTCGCCGCCAGCTACCTACAATAATTAACCCCTAATTTGCCGACCGCAAAGCGCCGCCACCTACATTATAGCTATGTACCCCTAATCTGCTGCCCCTAACACCGCCGACCCCTATATTATATTTATTAACCCCTAATCTGCCCCCCTCAACGTCGCCTCCACCTGCCTACACTTATTAACCCCTAATCTGCCGAGCGGACCGCATTGTTACTATAATAAAGTTAGTAACCCCTAATCCGCCTCACTAACCCTATAATAAATAGTATTAACCCCTAATCTGCCCTCCCT
Organism: Bombina bombina; assembly: GCF_027579735.1. Taxonomy (NCBI): domain Eukaryota; kingdom Metazoa; phylum Chordata; class Amphibia; order Anura; family Bombinatoridae; genus Bombina; species Bombina bombina. Next base: position 780,184,084 of record NC_069501.1, on the reverse strand, counting down.
AACATCGCCGACACCTAACTTCAATTATTAACCCCTAATCTGCCGACCGGAGCTCACTGCTATTCTAATAAATGTATTAACCCCTAAAGCTAGGTCTAACCCTAACACTAACACCCCCCTAACTTAAATATAATTTTAATCTAACAAAATTAATTAACTCTTATTAAATAAATTATTCCTATTTAAAGATAAATACTTACCTGTAAAATAAATCCTAATATAGCTACAATATAAATTATAATTACATTGTAGCTATTTTAGGATTAATATTTATTTTACAGGCAACCTTGTATTTATTTTAACCATGTACAATAGCTATTAAATAGTTAAGAACTATTTAATAGCTACCTAGTTAAAATAATTACAAAATTACCTGTAAAATAAATTCTAACCTAAGTTACAATTAAACCTAATACTATACTATCATTAAATTAATTAAATAAAATGCCTATAATTACCTACAATTAAACCTAACACTACACTATCAATACATTAATTAAATACAATATCTACAAATAACTACAATGAAATAAACTAACTAAAGTACAAAAAATAAAAAAGAACTAAGTTACAAAAAATAAAAAAATATTTACAAACATAAGAAAAATATTACAACAATTTTAAAATAATTACACCTACTCTAAGCCCCCTAATAAAAAAATAACAAAGACCCCCAAAATAAAAAATGCCCTACCCTATTCTAAATTAATAAAGTTAAAAGCTCTTTTACCTTACCAGCCCTGAACAGGGCCCTTTGCGGGGCATGCCCCAAGAAGTTCAGCTCTTTTGCCTGTAAAAAAAAACATACAATACCCCCCCCCAACATTACAACCCACCACCCACATACCCCTAATCTAACCCAAACCCCCCTTAAATAAACCTAACACTAAGCCCCTGAAGATCATCCTACCATGTCTTCACCTCACCAGGTATCACCGATCCGTCCTGGCTCCAAAATCTTCATCCAACCCAAGCGGGGGCTGGCGATCCATCATCCGGTGGCTGAAGAGGTCCAGAAGAGGCTCCAAAGTCTTCATCCTATCCGGGAAGAAGAGGCGATCCGGACCGGCAACCATCTTGATCCAAGCGGCATCTTCTATCTTCATCCGATGACGACCGGCTCCATCCTGAAGACCTCCACCGCGGACCCATCTTCTTCCGGCGACGTCCAACTGAAGAATGACGGTTCCTTTAAGGGACGTCATCCAAGATGGCATCCCTCGAATTCCGATTGGCTGATAGGATTCTATCAGCCAATCGGAATTAAGGTAGGAATATTCTGATTGGCTGATGGAATCAGCCAATCAGAATCAAGTTCAATCCGATTGGCTGATCCAATGAGCCAATCAGATTAAGCTCGCATTCTATTGGCTGTTCCGATCAGTTGGACGTCGCCGGAAGAAGATGGGTCCGCGGTGGAGGTCTTCAGGATGGAGCCGGTCGTCATAGGATGAAGATAGAAGATGCCGCTTGGATCAAGATGGTTGCCGGTCCGGATCGCCTCTTCTTCCCGGATAGGATGAAGACTTTGGAGCCTCTTCTGGACCTCTTCAGCCACCGGATGATGGATCGCCAGCCCCCGCTTGGGTTGGATGAGGATTTTGGAGCCAGGACGGATCGGTGATACCTGGTGAGGTGAAGACAAGGTAGGATGATCTTCAGGGGCTTAGTGTTAGGTTTATTTAAGGGGGGTTTGGGTTAGATTAGGGGTATGTGGGTGGTGGGTTGTAATGTTGGGGGGGGGTTGTATGTTTTTTTTTACAGGCAAAAGAGCTGAACTTCTTGGGGCATGCCCCGCAAAGGGCCCTGTTCAGGGCTGGTAAGGTAAAAGAGCTTTGAACTTTATTAATTTAGAATAGGGTAGGGCATTTTTTATTTTGGGGGTCTTTGTTATTCTATTAGGGGGCTTAGAGTAGGTGTAATTAGTTTAAAATTGTTGTAATATTTTTCTTATGTTTGTAAATATTGTTTTATTTTTTGTAACTTAGTTCTTTTTTATTTTTTGTACTTTAGTTAGTTTATTTCATTGTAGTTATTTGTAGATATTGTATTTAATTAATTTATTGATAGTGTAGTGTTAGGTTTAATTGTAGGTAATTGTAGGTATTTTATTTAATTAATTTAATGATAGTATAGTGTTAGGTTTAATTGTAACTTAGGTTAGGATTTATTTTACAGGTAATGTTGTAATTATTTTAACTAGGTAACTATTAAATAGTTATTGACTATTTAATAGCTATTGTACCTGGTTAAAATAAATACAAAGTTACCTGTAAAATAAATATTAATCCTAAAATAGATACAATGTAATTATAATTTATATTTGAGCTATATTAGGATTTATTTTACAGGTAAGTATTTATCTTTAAATAGAAATAATTTATTTAATAAGAGTTAATTAATTTCGTTAGATTAAAATTATATTTAATTTAGGGGGGTGTTAGTGTTAGGGTTAGACTTAGCTTTAGGGGTTAATACATTTATTAGAATAGCGGTGAGCTCCGGTCGGCAGATTAGGGGTTAATAATTGAAGTTAGGTGTCGGCGATGTTAGGGAGGGCAGATTAGGGGTTAATACTATTTATTATAGGGTTAGTGAGGCAAATTAGGGGTTAATAACTTTATTATAGTAGCGGTGCGGTCCGGTCGGCAGATTAGGGGTTAATAAGTGTAGGCAGGTGGAGGCGACGGTGTGGGGAGCAGATTAGGGGTTAATAAATATAATATAGGGGTCGGCGGTGTTAGGGGCAGCAGATTAGGGGTACATAGGGATAATGTAAGTAGCTGCGGTTTACGGAGCGGCAGATTAGGGGTTAAAAAAAATATGCAGGGGTCAGCGATAGCGGGGGCGGCAGAATAGGGGTTAATAAGTGTAAGGTTAGGGGTGTTTAGACTCGGGGTACATGTTAGAGTGTTAGGTGCAGACGTAGGAAGTGTTTACGCATAGCAAACAATGGGGCTGCGTTAAGAGCTGAACGCGGCTTTTTTGCAGGTGTTAGGTTTTTTTTCAGCTCAAACAGCCCCATTGTTTCCTATGGGGGAATCGTGCACGAGCACGTTTTTGAGGCTGGCCGCGTCCGTAAGCAACTCTGGTATCGAGAGTTGAAGCTGCGTTAAAAATGCTCTACGCTCCTTTTTTGGAGCCTAACGCAGCCTTTATGTGGACTCTCAATACCAGAGTTATTTTTATGGTGCGGCCAGAAAAAAGCCGGCGTTAGCTACGCAGGTCCTTACCGACAAAACTCCAAATCTAGGCCTATGTAAACACAGCCAGCAGAAAAAATTACACCCACAATGGGAAGAGAAAGGCTCTAAAATGTTCATTTTCAATAGTTCTTTCTTAGTATTGTACAGAGACAGAGATAAGAAAAGGAAACATTTGAGTGATAAGATAACAAGATCTGATCTGTTTGCAAGCTTAGCCTATTTTGATGGTCTGTGGTTTCAAAGAGAAAATCCAGCTATTTATTTTGCAAAAAGAAGCATAAATTAGCAATTTCTCATACATTTTATAGGCTGCAGCTGGTATAACAAGTCATGAGGAAGAGGAACACATTCAGGGAAAAACAATTTTACTGTGAACTGTCCCTTTAATGGTGAATGAATTGTGTATAGCAAATAAGATAACACCTAGAAAATTAGAAACATTATGTAGTTCAAATTCTTTTTAAGTGCTTTAGGTATTAAAGTTTCATATTCGTAAAGCCACTAAATTAACATTATTTTTTAAACTTTGTAACATTATGTTTTTGTCCATTTTTCATATTTCTGATGTTTTCCTCTTATATATATTCTGAAGTTCTTAGGTTTACGCCCAACATACTGTAACTTAGATGTATATTTGAGAAGGTAAAATGCTAGAACTTTTATTATCCCTACAACCCATAATGGGGCAGTAAACATATTGATATTGTAATATAGAATGTTTAGTTATGTACAGTAAAACAATTTTGTATTATACTTTCATTATTCATTTTGCCCCCCCCCCCCCTTTTCATGTAATTTAGATTTGAAAATGGAGTATTTTATAATTCTCAGAATTTGAAATGCACCCTACTGGATTTCTCAGGAGTAACCCTGCTGCATATATTCCCTATTTGGCTTTAAAGGGACATTACACACTAAATAGATGCTGGATAGAATGATACATTTAACAAAAAAGATTAGTATGAGAATAACATGTAGATGTATTTTTTAAAGTTCCATTACTTGTTTAAATAGTAACAAAATAAGTGTAAAGTTTTAATGTCTATAAAACAATGGAAGCTGCCATGTTGTAACTTAGGTTACTTTCTCTGCTGTGGACAATTAGGGACAGTTATAAATAGTTCACTAGAGTGTGCAGCCAATGACTGTGTGGAACATAGCAATGTCCTGCACTTCCATTTCTAACAGGAACAGAAATGCCCACAATTTCAGAATGAAATTACAGGAAAAGGGGACAAAATAAAAAATGAAAGTATATTGTAGAGATTTTTCTATAAATATGATTTATAATTTGATATTATCATCACAAAGTATTTAATATCCCTTTAACTAATAGCTATAGCAAAACATTGAACTTTTTACTAGCATTATAAACATGGCTAGCTTTGTTGTCTGTAGACTAAAGCCCAAATTTGCTCCTCCAAATGAGGCAAATGGCTGTTGGTGTTTGGCTCTTTTCAAGCAATTGCAGTAACAAATATTTGCTATTAAAATGTTGAAACTTGGCTCATATGTTATTCTATAGCAACAAAACAGAAATATCTTGTAATTACAAGGTGTTTAATGTCCCTTTAAATAGATATAATCTGAAAGAACTAGAATCCGAATTAAGCAGATCATTTTTTATTTTCTTTGTGCCCTAGGGAATTGTGGGGGCAAGGTGGGAGACAAGGGTTTCTTTCTTTCTTTCTTTCTTTCTTTCTTACTTTGCTCAGTTCCTATGTCTGTTATACTTTACAGAAATTGCACAATCCAACAAAAAACATGCCCCCTCACATAAACAAACAGAAAAACAATAAAGTAAAATTTTTACAAAACAAACATCACATCATCTTTAAATTCTCGCTGGACTTGCTCAACTAAATCATTATACCTAAGGGAACATCTTTGTTATGTTTATGAAAATGTGATCAGTATTGAGTTCTGTTGCTGTATGTGTGCAGTACAGGGCAGTGCGATGAAAAGAATATAGATTTCTAAAATGTAGAAAACACCATTCTGAAATCATCATCATTTTGTTTTAAAGCATTCAACCTCTGTGTCTTTCAGTAGTCTAAATGAATCTGCTGCTTTTAGAAACACATTCTCTCTGTTTACCAGGTCCTATCTGAATGTATTGTATATCAATTTAATTGACGTATAGTGATTTTTGTCAATCATGTATTTATGCCCTCAAAACCATTTTGGTAAAGCACTATCACATTTGAGTAATATACTATATTAAACATACTAAACTTAACATTTAAACTGGAAAAAGCAACCTCCCCCCCCCAGTATTGCAGAGATAATTTCCCTTTTCGATATAACATTGGAGCTTTTCCTTAAAACAAGTCTTTCTGCTGGCTGAGTTGGGTATTTAGTAGACCCTCTGCCCCATTGGGATTTTTTCACAACACATATGAGTCTTGTTCCCCTTTTTCTGATGATCCCATAAACAAATCTCTCTCCTTTCTATAAATAGCAAATATAAAAATGTCAGTGCACAATAAACCTGCCAAGATATAAAAAATATTTATGTATTCTTCAGCTATAAAATATTGTTCATCTGCAGTCTCAATAATGCAGCAAAAAGATGCAAGCACACACTGCGTTTTACCCCTTTGTGCATGCAAGGATAAAGCCGTTTGCACCAGCATGTACTGATTGGTCAGCAATAGCTTGCTGCTATTATTTTAACCATTTTAAAACAAATCATTTGAATTGTATGAAGCAAAATAATTAATCACATTTCTTCAAAACAAATAACATGTATAGTGTATATGCTGTACTTAGCTAACAGTAAATGTCAAGATAAACATAAACAGAGATTTATTATGTTCTCTACATCACCATTTTAGAAAGGTATTCTTTTTATTGCTTTGATTTAATCAGCTTTTGTATTAATAATTTTTGTTCATTATATATCTGTTTCTTTTTCTTTTCTTTTTTTAACACTGCACATGGTAAAATGACACATTGGTTTCACTTTATAAGGTACTTATACTAAACTTCAGCATCACCTTATCATCTATAGTCTATAGACTTTTCTTTTACCATGGAGGAAACCTACATGTCTCCTATATGATTTTAAATTGGAATAAAGTGAGATTCTTTTCAAGGCTTCATTTTGAAATTCTTTATTCTTATAAATTAACCTAACATAACTATTCTAATAAAATAAAAAAACAAATAAAAAAACTTAAAATTACATGATTAAAAAAAACAAACGAAAAAATAAAAAACCTAAATTACAAACTTAAAATACCCTAATACTACAAAAAAAAATTAAAAAATCTAACATTAAAAAAAAAATAAACACTAAAATTATGAAAAATAAAAAACTCTAAGATTCTAAAAAATAATAAACACTAAAATTACGAAAAATAAAAGACTATTAAAATTACAAAAAATAATAACGAAATTATCAAAAATAAAAACAATTACACCTAATCTAATAGCCCTATAAAAATAAAAAAACAAAAATAAAATAATAACACCCCCTAACCTACAATAAACTATTAATAGCCCTTAAAATGGCCTTTTATAGGCCATTGCCCTAAGTTAAACAGCTCTTTTACCAACAAAAAATTATAAAGTCCCCCAACAGTAAAACCCCCCACCCAACCAATCCCCCAAAAGGGGCATTTGTATGGGCATTGCCCTTAAAACGTCATTTAGCTCTTTTACTGTCCTTAAAAGGGCATTCAGCTCTTTTACAGCGCCTATCCCTAATCTAAAAAAAAAACACTAAAAAAAAACCTAACACTAACCCTATAAAATCTACTTACTGTTCCTGAAGTCCGGACATCCATCTTCATCCAGGCGGCAAGAAGTCTTCATCCAGGCGGCGACATCTTCATCCATCGCAGGACCATCTTCATTCTTCATCCCGGTGTCGCGAAGATGTGCAGGCTCGGAGCTGTGGAGGCGCAGAGCTTCTTTGCTGGCAGCATGGACATCCAGCATGGAGGATCCTCTTCATATGGTCACCGCCGTACACTGAAGCTTGAATGCAAGATACCCGTGTACCCATTTAAAATGGGGTACCCTTGCATTCCTATTGGCTGACATTTTTAAGTCAACCATTGGGATGAGAGCTACTGAAATTCTATTGGCTGTTCAAATCTGTACTTGACTATATAAAATTGTGCAAAATGATGGATGCTCATTGGACACATGGTGTAAAGGATAAGCACAGAGGATATTGGTTGTCATTCAGCATGATTCACAGTGGCATATTATTTGAGGAGAAAGTCAGACATACTGTATATAGATATCAGTTCTAGGATCCTACAAGGAAGTATTTATAGGGTTCTGAGTGATTCTATGCCCAAAAGGAAAGGGAAAAGGTTGGGAATGTTGGCCAATGCAGTATAATAATTTTCTTAAAGGATCAGTAAGTACAGTATTTGCATAATCAACAAATGCATAATAAAAATGCAATGCAATAGCACTTAGTCTGAACTTCAAATGAATAGTAGATTTGTTCTGACAAACTTCAAAGTTATGTCTATTTCCATTTCTCTTGTAACATGTGACATCCATCAGCCAATCACAAATGCATTTATGTATTTTCAGTGAATTCTTGCACATGCTCAGTAGGAGCTTGGGACTCAAAAAGTGTAATTATAAAAAAGACTGTGCACATTTTGTTAATAGAAGTAAATTGAGAAGTTGTTTAAAATTGAATGAATCATAATTTTTTGACTTGAGTGAGGGACAACAAGTTTTATTTATGTTAGACTTTGCAAATTGCATCATTTGTAAAACAGTGTAATTATGAAAATGATTTTAATAACTAACCTGTGTAGTTTCATTTTAAGTTTATCAAAGCCTTGTTCTCAGCACAATACTCCACTAACACACAACAACCTTCCTATGTGGCCCCTACTAAATCTATCCCCCTACAACCCCTTATTGGTAACCCCTATTGCAAAACTCTAACCCTACTATAGCCTTTGTGTTATAAAAAAGAAGGAAGTTCTAAATAAAAATTAATGACCCTTACATTTTTCCATATACTTTTTCAATTTTGAGGTGGATGATGGTTTATTATGTTAATCTTTTTCAGATAAAAAATACTGCAGTAAAATTATATCACAACTGAAAAAATATGATGAACAAATCTCCTATTCTGAGCATTTTACCTTGTAGCAATGTGTGGAATTAGAATTATCATTATTTAGGATCTTTGGTCTAATGCCTTTTCTTCTGCTTTTCACAGAATTAAACACGGGAGCATCAAAACTCCACCAATGAAACTTGAGACTTCTCTCTGAACCAACAATCCAAGACTGCCTAAAGAAACTTAAATCATCCTGAATTATACTGAGATCCCTGCTCTGGTTTTTAGAAATTAAGGCCTAGATTTGGAGTTCGGCGGTAAAAGGGCTGTTAACGCTCCGCGGGCTTTTTTCTGGCCGCACCATAAATTTAACTCTGGTATCGAGAGTTCAAACAAATGCTGCGTTAGGCTCCAAAAAAGGAGCGTAGAGCATTTTTACCGCAAATGCAACTCTCGATACCAGAGTTGCTTACGGACGCGGCCGGCCTCAAAAACGTGCTCGTGCACGATTCCCCCATAGGAAACAATGGGGCTGTTTGAGCTGAAAAAAAACCTAACACCTGCAAAAAAGCAGCGTTCAGCTCCTAACGCAGCCCCATTGTTTCCTATGGGGAAACACTTCCTACGTCTGCACCTAACACTCTAACATGTACCCCAAGTCTAAACACCCCTAACCTTACACTTATTAACCCCTAATCTGCCGCCCCTGCTATCGCTGACCCCTGCATATTTTTTTAAACCCCTAATCTGCCGCTCCGTAAACCGCCGCAACCTACGTTATCCCTATGTACCCCTAATCTGCTGCCCTAACATCGCCGACCCCTATATTATATTTATTAACCCCTAATCTGCCCCCCTCAACGTCGCCGACACCTGCCTACACTTATTAACCCCTAATCTGCCGAGCGGACCTGAGCGCTACTATAATAAAGTTATTAACCCCTAAACCGCCTCACTAACCCTATCATAAATAGTATTAACCCCTAATCTGCCCTCCCTAACATCGCCGACACCTAACTTCAATTATTAACCCCTAATCTGACGACCGGAGCTCACCGCTATTCTAATAAATGTATTAACCCCTAAAGCTAAGTCTAACCCTAACACTAACACCCCCCTAAGTTAAATATAATTTTTATCTAACTAAATAAATTAACTCTTATTAAATAAATGATTCCTATTTAAAGCTAAATACTTACCTGTAAAATAAATCCTAATATAGCTACAATATAAATTATAATTATATTATAGCTATTTTAGGATTTATATTTATTTTACAGGCAACTTTGTAATTATTTTAACCAGGTACAATAGCTATTAAATAGTTAAGAACTATTTAATAGTTACCTAGTTAAAATAATTACAAATTTACCTGTAAAATAAATCCTAACCTAAGATATAATTAAACCTAACACTACCCTATCAATAAAATAATTAAATAAACTACCTACAATTACCTACAATTAACCTAACACTACACTATCAATAAATTAATTAAACACAATTGCTACAAATAAATACAATTAAATAAACTAGCTAAAGTACAAAAAATAAAAAAGAACTAAGTTACAGAAAATAAAAAAATATTTACAAACATAAGAAAAATATTACAACAATTTTAAACTAATTACACCTACTCTAAGCCCCCTAATAAAATAACAAAGCCCCCCAAAATAAAAAATTCCCTACCCTATTCTAAATTAAAAAAGTTACAAGCTCTTTTACCTTACCAGCCCTGAACAGGGCCCTTTGCGGGGCATGCCCCAAGAATTTCAGCTCTTTTGCCTGTAAAAAAAAACATACAATACCCCCCCCCAACATTACAACCCACCACCCACATACCCCTAATCTAACCCAAACCCCCCTTAAATAAACCTAACACTAATCCCCTGAAGATCTTCCTACCTTGTCTTCACCATCCAGGTATCACCGATCCATCCTGGCTCCAAGATCTTCATCCAACCCAAGCGGGGGTTGGCGATCCATAATCCGGTGCTGAAGAGGTCCAGAAGAGGCTCCAAAGTCTTCATCCTATCTGGCAAGAAGAGGACATCCGGACCGGCAAACATCTTCTCCAAGCGGCATCTTCGATCTTCTTCCATCCGGAGCGAAGTGGCAGGATCCTGAAGACCTCCAGCGCGGAACATCCATCCGGACCGACGACTGAACGACGAATGACTGTTCCTTTAAGGGACGTCATCCAAGATGGCGTCCCTCGAATTCCGATTGGCTGATAGGATTCTATCAGCCAATCGGAATTAAGGTAGGAATTTTCTGATTGGCTGATGGAATCAGCCAATCAGAATCTAGTTCAATCCGATTGGCTGATCCAATCAGCCAATCAGATTGAGCTCGCATTCTATTGGCTGTTCCGATCAGCCAATAGAATGCGAGCTCAATCTGATTGGCTGATTGGATCGGCCAATTGGATTGAACTAGATTCTGATTGGCTGATTCCATCAGCCAATCAGAAAATTCCTACCTTAATTCCGATTGGCTGATAGAATCCTATCAGCCAATCGGAATTCGAGGGACGCCATCTTGGATGACGTCCCTTAAAGGAACAGTCATTCATCGTTCAGTCGTCGGTCCGGATGGATGTTCCGCGCTGGAGGTCTTCAGGATCCTGCCACTTCGCTCCGGATGGAAGAAGATCGAAGATGCCGCTTGGAGAAGATGTTTGCCGGTCCAGATGTCCTCTTCTTGCCGGATAGGATGAAGACTTTGGAGCCTCTTCTGGACCTCTTCAGCACCGGATTATGGATCGCCAACCCCCGCTTGGGTTGGATGAAGATCTTGGAGCCAGGACGGATCGGTGATACCTGGATGGTGAAGACAAGGTAGGAAGATCTTCAGGGGATTAGTGTTAGGTTTATTTAAGGGGGGTTTGGGTTAGATTAGGGGTATGTGGGTGGTGGGTTGTAATGTTGGGGGGCGGGTATTGTATGTTTTTTTTTACAGGCAAAAGAGCTGAAATTCTTGGGGCATGCCCCGCAAAGGGCCCTGTTCAGGGCTGGTAAGGTAAAAGAGCTTGTAACTTTTTTAATTTAGAATAGGGTAGGGAATTTTTTATTTTGGGGGGCTTTGTTATTTTATTAGGGGGCTTAGAGTAGGTGTAATTAGTTTAAAATTGTTGTAATATTTTTCTTATGTTTGTAAATATTTTTTTATTTTCTGTAACTTAGTTCTTTTTTATTTTTTGTACTTTAGCTAGTTTATTTAATTGTATTTATTTGTAGGAATTGTGTTTAATTAATTTATTGATAGTGTAGTGTTAGGTTAATTGTAGGTAATTGTAGGTAGTTTATTTAATTATTTTATTGATAGGGTAGTGTTAGGTTTAATTATATCTTAGGTTAGGATTTATTTTACAGGTAAATTAGTTATTATTTTAACTAGGTAACTATTAAATAGTTCTTAACTATTTAATAGCTATTGTACCTGGTTAAAATAATTGCAAAGTTGCCTGTAAAATAAATATTAATCCTAAAATAGCTATAATATAATTATAATTTATATTGTAGCTATATTAGGATTTATTTTACAGGTAAGTATTTAGCTTTAAATAGGAATCATTTATTTAATAAGAGTTAATTTATTTCGTTAGATTAGGGGGGTGTTAGTGTTAGGGTTAGACTTAGCTTTAGGGGTTAATACATTTATTAGAATAGCGGTGAGCTCTGATCGGAAGATTAGGGGTTAATAATTGAAGGTAGGTGTCGGCGATGTTAGGGAGGGCAGATTAGGGGTTAATAATATTTATGATAGGGTTAGTGAGGCGGATTAGGGGTTAATAACTTTATTATAGTAGCGCTCAGGTCCGCTCGGCAGATTAGGAGTTAATAAGTGTAGGCAGGTGTCGGCGACGTTGTGGGGGGCAGATTAGGGGTTAATAAATATAATATAGGTGTCGGCGGTGTTAGGGGTAGCAGATTAGGGGTACATAAGTATAACGTAGGTGGCGGTCGGCAGATTAGGGGTTAAAAATTTTAATCGAGTGGCGGCGATGTGGGGGGACCTCGGTTTAGGGGTACATAGGTAGTTTATGGGTGTTAGTGTACTTTAGGGTACAGTAGTTAAGAGCTTTATAAACCGGCGTTAGCCAGAAAGCTCTTAACTCCTGCTATTTTCAGGCGGCTGCAATCTTGTCGTTAGAGCTCTAACGCTCACTTCAGAAACGACTCTAAATACCAGTGTTAGAAAGATCCCATTGAAAAGATAGGATACGCAAATGGCGTAGGGGGATCTGCGGTATGGAAAAGTCGCGGCTGAAAAGTGAGCGTTAGACCCTTTAATCACTGACTCCAAATACCAGCGGGCGCCCAAAACCAGCGTTAGGAGCCTCTAACGCTGGTTTTGACGGCTACCGCCGAACTCCAAATCTAGGCCTAAGTGATTGGGAGGTAAATATACTACATATCATTAACTGTATAGACCAGAAACTCATTCATGGTAAGAAATTAACAAAAAGACATCCTATATAATAAATGTTTGTCAGATGCAGTCATGCCTAGAGACAAACATACCTGGCCTTTAGTAACAGAGGTGTGCATGAGGCAAAACAGCTGTGATCCACATATTAGTTGAACAGACAGATGGTGCGAGGCAGCTGAGGCAAAATGGCTGACCGTTAGGAGCAGAGAGGGTGGACGGAAGCTGCTGTAGCAGGGGCGTGGCTGGCGGGAGCACCGCAATGGGAGTGCAGTTGAGCTGGAGTGGGCGTGGTGAGGGACGTGGCCGGATGGGAGCACCGTGATGGGGGCTTAGTTGGGTGGGTGTGACCGACGGAAGTGACATGGCCATGAGAGAGCGCAAAGGAGTGCTTGAGAGACAGCAAAAGAGAGAGGGGGAGAGAGAGCAAAAGAGAGGGGGAGAGAGAACAAAATAGGGGGGGAAGAGAGAGCAAAAGAGGGGGGGAGAACAAAAGAGAGGTGAGAGAGAGCAAAAGCAAAAGAGAGGGGGAGAGAGAGAGCAAAAGAGAGGGGGAGAGAGAGAGCAAAAGAGAGGGGGGAGAGAGAGAGCACAAAAGAGAGGGGGAAAAGAGAGAGCAAAACAGAGGGGGAGAGAGCGCAAAAGAGAGGGGGAGCAAAAGCAAAAGAGAGGGGGAGAGAGAGAGCAATAGAGAGGGGGGAAGAGAGAGCAAAAGAGAGGAGGGGAGAGGGAGCAAAAGAGAGGGGGAGAGAGAGCAAAAGAGAGGGGAGAGAGAGAGCAAAAGAGATTGGGAGAGAGAGCAAAAGAGAGGGGGAGAGAGAAAGCACAAAACATAGGGGGAAAAGAGAGAGCAAAAGAGAGGGGAGGAGAGAGCAAAACAGAGGGGGAGAGAGCGCAAAAGAGAGGGGGGAGAGAGAGCAAAAGAGAGGGGGGAGAGAGAGCAAAAGAGAGTGGGAGAGAGAGAGAAAGCAAAAGAAAGGGGAGAGAGAGCAAGGGGTGAGACCGCTGTACTGTAAAAAATGGCCCGTGCACACAGGCCTTAGGACTAATTTAATATAAAGAACAACATTTCTTTCTGAAGACTTGAAAACAATCAATTAAGATATTAATGAAGCATATAAATCAATAAAAAACACAAACTGCACGTTTGAACAATAAAATGAAAAGGAAACATTTTAAATATTGTTATGCTAGATACCCATTTTCTTTGTTTCTATTCTCAATCTAATTTTAATTTGTTATGTATACACATTTTTATTTTTACTCTCAAATTTTGCATGTTTTATTTACTTAAGAGGAATACATTCCTTTGCTGTGTTCATTGGAACATTCTGGCTATTCCTTGAATTCAGCTTTAGCGTCTTAGACTGGCAGTATAATGATTGGTTCTTTAGCCAGGCCTTGCATGTAACTGTAATTTTAAAGCACAATGCAAGAAAGGTCTATTCAATAATGAAAGGTTAATTTACTTTTCCAAATCCCATTTTGTTTCCATGGGTCATTCTTCCAGACACATACAATGTATATGTGCAGTTCTGTTGTGTAGTAAAGTCATTAACCATAGCTTCAGTCTTTTAAGGGTCAAATAAAATAATAATTAAACCAAATTCAGAATGAATAACTGCAAATCATTTGTAAGATATACCTTGGTTTGGTTAATTATTTTGAAAAAGAAAAAAAAAATGAACAAAAAGGCAGAATCACAATACAGTAATTATCTATCTACTGTATCTATCTATCTATCTATCTATCTATCTATCTATCTATCTATCTATCTATCTATCTATCTGTCTGTCTGTCTGTCTGTCTGTCTGTCTGTCTGTCTGTCTGTCTGTCTGTCTGTCTGTCTGTCTGTCTGTCTATCTATCTATCTATCTTTCTTTCTATCTATCATCAATCTATCTATCTAATCGTTCTATCATCTATCTATCTCTATGTCTGACTGTCTCTCTGTCTGATGACTTATGAGCATAACTATGGATGGCAATAGCACATTTGGCCTAAATGTGTTATTTATTGTGGAGTTGCAAATCATTAAAAAGGTTAAAACACTTGCATGGTTTGTGTTACATTTCTATGAAACATCCATTAATTCTTAAGTTTATATATATTGGGCACAATATGCTCCTCTTGTCATTATTTCATTTTGATAAATTAAATTTATAACTGTAAACTACAACAGCATATTTGGCCTAAATTTAGCAAATGTCATATAAATTGGGTTTGCCATTTTTAATTTGAAACAAAGTACGGTTTACAAAATCTCTTTCTGGCTTGCAATGCAAATGATCAGCCCATCAAGTGTGGTTCAAACAGGAGAAAGTATTGAAAGTTATTACCTTTTGCCATTTATTATAAATAATGAAAACTTTAAACATAATAACAGTTACTAAAAAAACATAAACAAATCAAATCAAATGTAAACAAATTTTATATTAGAGGTTATGTGAGTGGATTAAGCATAGAGATATCTCTAGCAAGGATCATTGCATTGAAATAATTATTATAGATATAGAGGTTCTTAAAAATTCTGATAAATCATTATAACTACATTTTATAATAATTATTAATAATTTTATTAAATATTTTTTTGTATTTTATATGAATTATAGACATTATGCACCTTCATATAACTCCTGTTGGGTTTAGCGCACATGAGCAAAACCTAACAGGAGTAAAAATAAAATCTTCATGTGTGCTAACACCAAAGGTAGTTATAAATAAGTTAAATTCCAATGTTCTTCACATAGAAAAAAATCTTTTTATTTTTAAATATATATATATATATATATATATATATATACATACAGTATGTGTGTGTGATTTTATATATGATTAATGTTTTGTACAATATATATATATATATAGACATATATGAATATATACAGTATAAACAGATATACAGTATAGGAATATATATTTAAAAATACAAAGAAAATGTTCTACTATGTGAAAAACATTGGAATGTAAAATATTTACAGTAAATACACAGTAAAACACATTATAAAATGTTAAAAATTATTTTTCATGTTTAAATGTATTTGAGTAGAAAGGGCTCCAAAGTGTGAGTGTGTGTTTATATATATATATATATATATATATATATACACATATATATCTATACATATATACAATATAGCCATTTCCATTCAAATACATTGTCATACACTATATACCTTTTAATTCTTTGTTTTATTATTTATATGAATAATTTGTATCAGATAATGTATATATGAGAGTAACAACAACAACAAATGTGTTTGGTGCACATTTTTTAAAACTCTTAGGGCTAGAATACGAGTGAGGCGCAAACGTTTTTGCAAGCTATTTTCATTTTGCTAATATTACAAGTGGAGCAAAATTACAATTGCACTAGCTTCTATCCTTTCTGCGATCTCAGAGCTGGGGTTAACTGTTTTCCGAAACTAAAATGTTGCACAAAACACTTAAAAATACATTACAAAGTACATTTACACTCTTATTAACATTGTCTAATAAAAATTATTTTAAAAAATATTGCACAAAAAAGTTATAAGGGCTCAAAGATTGGAGATCTCGGATGTTAGAAAAAAAGGCAGGCAAATGGCTTTAACATTGAGAAACATACAGATACATTGCTAAAGATGTATTTGTATACATATATATATATATATATATATATATATATATATATATATATATATATATATATATATATATATATATATATTTATACAGGGGGTGCAGAATTATTAGGCAAATGAGTATTTTGACCACATCATCCTCTTTATGCATGTTGTCTTACTCCAAGCTGTATAGGCTCGAAAGCCTACTACCAATTAAGCATATTAGGTGATGTGCATCTCTGTAATGAGAAGGGGTGTGGTCTAATGACATCAACACCCTATATCAGGTGTGCATAATTATTAGGCAACTTCCTTTCCTTTGGCAAAATGGGTCAAAAGAAGGACTTGACAGGCTCAGAAAAGTCAAAAATAGTGAGATATCTTGCAGAGGGATGCAGCACTCTTAAAATTGCAAAGCTTCTGAAGCGTGATCATCGAACAATCAAGCGTTTCATTCAAAATAGTCAACAGGGTCACAAGAAGCGTGTGGAAAAACCAAGGCGCAAAATAACTGCCCATGAACTGAGAAAAGTCAAGCGTGCAGCTGCCAAGATGCCACTTGCCACCAGTTTGGCCATATTTCAGAGCTGCAACATCACTGGAGTGCCCAAAAGCACAAGGTGTGCAATTCTCAGAGACATGGCCAAGGTAAGAAAGGCTGAAAGACGACCACCACTGAACAAGACACACAAGCTGAAACGTCAAGACTGGGCCAAGAAATATCTCAAGACTGATTTTTCTAAGGTTTTATGGACTGATGAAATAAGAGTGAGTCTTGATGGGCCAGATGGATGGGCCCGTGGCTGGATTGGTAAAGGGCAGAGAGCTCCAGTCCGACTCAGACGCCAGCAAGGTGGAGGTGGAGTACTGGTTTGGGCTGGTATCATCAAAGATGAGCTTGTGGGGCCTTTTCGGGTTGAGGATGGAGTCAAGCTCAACTCCCAGTCCTACTGCCAGTTTCTGGAAGACACCTTCTTCAAGCAGTGGTACAGGAAGAAGTCTGCATCCTTCAAGAAAAACATGATTTTCATGCAGGACAATGCTCCATCACACGCGTCCAAGTACTCCACAGCGTGGCTGGCAAGAAAGGGTATAAAAGAAGAAAATCTAATGACATGGCCTCCTTGTTCACCTGATCTGAACCCCATTGAGAACCTGTGGTCCATCATCAAATGTGAGATTTACAAGGAGGGAAAACAGTACACCTCTCTGAATAGTGTCTGGGAGGCTGTGGTTGCTGCTGCATGCAATGTTGATGGTGAACAGATCAAAACACTGACAGAATCCATGGATGGCAGGCTTTTGAGTGTCCTTGCAAAGAAAGGTGGCTATATTGGTCACTGATTTGTTTTTGTTTTGTTTTTGAATGTCAGAAATGTATATTTGTGAATGTTGAGATGTTATATTGGTTTCACTGGTAAAAATAAATAATTGAAATGGGTATATATTTGTTTTTTGTTAAGTTGCCTAATAATTATGCACAGTAATAGTCACCTGCAAACACAGATATCCCCCTAAAATAGCTATAACTAAAAACAAACTAAAAACTACTTCCAAAACTATTCAGCTTTGATATTAATGAGTTTTTTGGGTTCATTGAGAACATGGTTGTTGTTCAAAAATAAAATTAATCCTCAAAAATACAACTTGCCTAATAATTCTGCACTCCCTGTATATATATATATATATATATATATATATATATATATATATATATATATATATATATATATATATATATATATATATATATATATATATATATATATTAACAGTAAATACATAGTTAAAATCGTTATCTGCTTAATGGTAAAGGGCTATAATGCACTTATATATATGTATATATATATATATATGTGTAGATATTTATTAATGTATTTATATGTGTATATATGTATTTACAGTCATATACACTTATAAAAACATTAATATATATATGTACACATATATAAACATATATATAAGTGCATTTTAGCCCTTTGCCATTAAGCAGATAAAGATTTTAATTATGTATTTACTGTAAATATTTCACATTTACTATTGCTTTATTGTTCGCAGGTTTTTTTTTATATTTTTCTTTTAAAAATGTTATTTCCCTTTGACTTCTATGAGGAATGCAAAAAGGCGATGGAGTTTGCGTGATCTTGGGTGTTAGGTTTTTTTTCCACTTTTTTTTCTCCAATGATCTCTATGGGGGAATACATGCATGCGACAACTTAAGTTTGTTCTTTCACGCTATTTTGGTTAACGCTAGCGCAAAAACATAAATTATGCTTAACTGATAATTTAATTTCCATCTGTGGGAGGAGAGTCCACTGCTTCATTTATTACTTGTGTGAAATAACAACCTGGCCACCAGTAGGAGGCAAAGACACCCCTGCTAAAGGCTTAAATACCTCCCCCACTTCCCTCATCCCCCAGTCATTCTGCCAAGGGAACAAGGAACAGTAGAAGAAATATCAGGGCATAAATGGTGCCAGAAGAATAATATTAAAATTTAGGTCCGCCCAGCAGAGCAAACCGGCGGGAGCAGTGGACTCTCCTCCCACAGGTGGAAATTAAATTATCAGGTAAGCATAATCTATGTTTTCCATCTTAATGGGAGGAGAGTCCACTGCTTCATTCATTACTTGTGGGAACAAATACCCAAGCTCTAGAGGACACTGAATAAAAAAAACTGGAGAGTAAAAGGAGGTGCACCCTATACCGAGGGCACCACAGCCTGCAGAACCTTTCTCCCAAAAACAGCTTTTGCCGAAGCAAAAAACATCAAATTTGTAAAACTTTGTAAAAGTATGTAAGGAGGACCAAATAGCCACCTTACAAATCTGCTCCACAGAGGCCTCATTCTTAAAGGCCTAAGAAGAGGCCACAGCTCTAGTTGAGTGAGCCGTAATCCTCTGAGCAGGCTTATGTCTCATAAGCCAAACAGATAATGCTCCTCAACCAAAAGAACAGAGAAGTGGAAGAGGCCCTCTGCCCCCTACGCTTCCCTGAATACACAACAAATAAAGACGAAGTCTGTCTGAAATCTTTTGTGGCCTGAAGATAAAACTTCAAGGCTCGAATCACATCCAAGTTATGCAGTAACCTTTCCTTAGACGAAGAAGGGTTAGGACACAAAGAAGGAACTACTATCTCCTGATTGATGTTATGATCTCACACCACCTTGGGAAGAAACCCCAACCCAGTGCGAAGGACAGCCTTATGAGTGGGAAAACCAGGTAAGGGTTCTCAGATTGCAAGGCCGCCAACTCAGGGACTCTACGAGCTAAAGCAATAGCCAGAAGAAATAGAACCTACCAGGAAAGAATTGTAATGTCGATCGCATGCATAGGCTCAAAAGGAGCCCTCTGCAATACCTTAAGAACCAAATTTAAACTCCAAGGAGGAGCCGAATTTCTAAAGACAGGTCTGATCCTAGACAGAACCTGAACAAAGGACTGAATATCAGGAAGCTCCAATAGCTTTTTGTGTAACCGCACTGATAATGCCGAAATCTTTATCTTTTTATGAACTGGGGACAAGACCCTTATCCAGTCCATCCTGGAGAAAGGCCAAAATCCTGGATACCCTAACCTTGTGAAAGGGATATCCATATTCTTCACACCAGGATAAGTAGTTCATCCACACCTTATGATAGTTGCGACGAGTGACTGGCTTCCAGGGTGAGAGTATCAATTAATCTCTCAGAAAACCTCTCTTGGCCAAGACTAGGCGTTCAATTTCCACTCAGTCAGCCTCAGAGAATCAAGATTTTGGTTTAGAAAGGAACCCTGAACCAGCAGATCTCTGTGAGAGGGCAACCTCTATGGAGGAGACAATGACATCCCACCATATCCTCAAACCATGTCCTCTGCGGCCACAATGGAGCAATCAGAATGGTCGAAGTTTGCTCCTGTTTGATGTGGGCCACCACTCGAGGAAGAAGATTGAACTCCCAAGGCACCACTAAGGCATCTATCAGCTCTGTCTGTTGGCCCCTGGACCGCGACCCATATCTGGGTAGCCTGAAGTTGAGTCTAGACACCATGAGGTCTATTTCTGGCTTCCCCCATATGTTGCAGAGCTCCACAAACACCTCGGGATGGAGAGACCATTCCCCCGCTTCCCAGTTGTCCACACCCGGAATGTGGATCGCTGAGAGCGAACGATTGTTAGTCTCTGCCCATTCCAGAATCCCAGATACTTCCCTCATGGCTAGGGAGCTTCTCGTTCCCCACTGATGGTTTATGTAAGCCACCGAGGTAATGTTGTCTGACTGGAATCTGATGAATCGGGACGACCCCAGGTGGGGCCAAGCCCTCAGAGCGTTGAATATCGCCTGAAGTTCCAGAATATTTATGGGTAGAGTCGATTCCTCTCGAGTCCACTTGCCCTGTGCCCTTCTGGCACCCCAAACAGCTCCCCATCCTGACAGACTTGCGTCCGTCGTCACAATCTCCCAGGATGGCCTCAAGAAGGATGTCCCCTGAGCCAACTGTCCCGGACGGATCCACCAAGAGAGGGACTCCCTCACTCTGTTGTCCAGAGAGATCTGTTGGGATTGATCTGAGTAATCACCGTTCCATTGTCTCAACATGCATAACTGAAAAGGTCTGAGATGGAACCTGGCAAAAGGAATGACATCTATGCTGGATATCATGAGCCCAATCACCTCCATACACCCTGTCACAGATGGACTTGAGGAGGTCTGAAGGGCATGGCAGCTGGATGCAATCTTGGAACGTCTCTGCTCTGTCAAGATTATCTTCATCAATATGAAATCTATTATCGTACCCAGGAACTCCACCCTATTGCTGGGGACAAGAGAACTCTTTCCCTCATTTATCTTCCATCCATGGGATTGAAGGAGAAGAAGAAGAACCCTTGAATGGATCTCCGCGAGATTGCAGGATGGAGCCTGAACCAGAATATCGTCTGGATAAGGAGCCACCGCAATACCTCTGGCTCTTGCTACTGCGAGCAGCGCCCCAGAACTTTCATAAAGTCTCTTGGAGCGGTCGCTAGACCGAACGGTTGGACCACAAACTGGAAGTGTTGGTCCAGAAAAGCGAATCTTTGGAACCTGATGTGGTCCTTGAGGATTGGCACATGAAGGTAGGTGTCCTTAAAGTCTATAGTGGTCATAAATTACCCTCTTAAACTAGGGGCAGGATCGATCTGATTGTCTCCATTTTGAACAATGGGAATGACAGAAACTTGTTTAGGCACTTTAGATCCAGAATTGGGCGGAACGTGCCCTTCTTCTTTGGGACCACAAAAAGGTTTTAATAGTACCCTAGACCCCTTTGTGCTAGAGGTACTGGGACAATTACTCAGAGAGAAGAGAGATACCTCATTCACTCTAGAAAGGCGTCTCTCTTCTCTGGTCTTAAGGATAGGTTTGACAGAAGGAATCTGCCCCTGAGCGGATGGAACCTGAACCCTATCCTTTAACCCTGGGTGATAACCTCCAGAAGCCAAGGATCCTATATGTCTCTCATCAGGCCTCTGCGAACAGAGATAGTCTGCCCCCTATGCGATCCAGCAATGGATCAGGGGCTGCCCCTTCATGTCGACTTTGTCTCGGTGGGCTTCTGCTTGGTCTTCTTCCAAGAGATAGCTGGCTTCCAAGATCTCTTGGACTGCTTAGTCTTCACAGCAGGCTGCTGGCATTGAGACTTGTCCAAATGAAAGGGATGACAAGTAGAGCCCATAGGCTTATTCTTCTTATCCTGCGGAAGGAAAGCACCCTTGCCTCCCATGACCGTGGATATGTTAGAGTCCAGGCCTGGACCAAAAAGGGCTTTCCCCTGAAATGGAAGGGATAGTAATCTAGACTTAGAAGTCATGTCAGCCGACCACGACTTTAATCACAGAGCCCTACGGGCTAAAACAGATAATCCATTCAGGCGAATAATCTGCATATTTGCATCACAGATAAAGGAAATTGCGACACTTAAGGCCTTCATTTTTTCCTGTATTTCCTCGAGGGGAGTCTCCACCTTGACCATAGCTGACAGTGCATCACACCAATAGGTAGCCGCTCCAGCCACCGCAGCGATCGCCGAAACTGGTTGGAACACAAACCTCGTGAGTTGGAACATCTTTCTCAACATGGATTCCAACTTTTTATCCTTGGGCTTTTTGAACGACGAACTATCCTCGAGGGGAATAGTTGTGCGCTTAGCGAGCGTGGAGATCGCCCCATCCACCTTAGGAATCGCCCCCCATAGCTCAAGCTGAGAGTCCGGAACAGGGATAAGCTTATTAAGAGAGGTAGAAGGAGAAAAGTACGAACCCAGTTTCTCCCACTCATTCTTAATAATCGTAGCCATCTTCACGGGGACTGGGGAGGTCTGAGGCACCACCCTGTCCTCGTAAACCCTATCTAGTTTAGGGATTGAAGGTTCTTACAGAAGTTTTGGTTCCGGAACCTCCAACGTAGCAAGCACTTCTTTCAGTAAAAAGCGCAAATGCTCCATCTTAAATTTGAAATCTGGCTCCTCCATAGCCGGAGGTCTAGAAGAAGCCAATTCCTTCGCAGAGAGAGCACCCTCCGACGAGTCAGAGGCGTCCTACTCGGCGGATAATCTCTCCGAGACATCCAACTGAGTAAATGACCCCTGGGACGGAAAGCTATGTCTTTCCCTTTGCTTGCGCTTCACAGGGCGTGGTAGGGCATGGAAGGCCGCAGAAACTGCCTCTTGCAACTGTGCAGTGAAATCTGGTGGCCATGAGGCCGCTCCCACGAAAGGATTAGTTGGGCCTTGGGGAGCTACATGTGTAATTAGAGGTGAATGTGGGGAACGCACCTCGCGGGACGAAGGTGGATGGCTCAGTAGTACTAAATATCGTATTTTTCTTAGATATTGCAATCTTATCAAAGCATGTGGAACACAGTTGAGCAGGCGGTTTAACCTGTACCTCCTCACAATAAACACAGGTATTAGATTTAATTAAAGAGGACGTATCCTCTAACATATCAGAGTCCTCCATAGCTTGCGCCTTTAATACGGACTGAGATAGATTAAATGGCACCTTTATACACCAATGGCCGGGGCACTCACCACCTCCTATGACCCGGACCACAGAGAAACCATTACGTCTCCGGCAAATGCTGAACAGGAAAGAGGAAGTTGAAGAGGCCACACCCGGTCACATGGAGTGCCATGCAGGACCGCCCCTGCACTACAGAGAAAGCGTGCCAAAAAAGGCAGCGTCGATCTACACCTGAGTGTTCACACGTTGCTAGAGCCTCATCTCACACATGACATAGCATTAACACAATAAAGATATTATGCATAAATCCCCCCATGTTCAATAATCACCACTTCCAGGGATATTAACCCTTGATTCTATCAGATTAAAGGAGAAACACTGTAACCCTGTCTTCTTGCGTTATCTTATGTGTATAAATGAAACGATCTTACCAGAATTTATGCCGTGGAACAGGAACACGGCCCTTCAGGTGTGACAGGTTAGTAGCATCACTCCTGATATGGACTTGAGAGAATAAAGGCAGGCAGCGAAACTCGTCAATTGCCCAGGAGCTGTTAATATGAGTCGGGATGGTTTCGCAGAGACGACACTCCCTGCATCTCTGGATTCTAACTTTCATCCGTGCTCTCACTGAGAGGCTGACAGGATTACTTAAAACTTCAGTCCAACTTTGAAAAGTACTACCCTCCATAAGAGACTACTCCGAATCTTTCCGACACTTCTCTGCCAACCTCCTGTGACGAAAGGCAAAGAATGACTGGGGGATGAGGGGAGTGGGGGAGGTGTTTAAGCCTTTGGCTGGGGTTTCTTTGCCTCCTCCTGGTGGCCAGGTTCTGAATTCCCACAAGTAATGAATGAAGCAGTGGACTCTCCTCCCATTAAGATGTAAATAACATTTTTTGGAGATTCTAATATGAATGCAACCCACAAGCGCAAAAATGAAAATCCAAGCGGAGTTTTCGCTTACGCAAAAATAAAATACTGTGCCACTTGTAAACTAGCGATTACTCTTTACGCTAGGTCTTCACTCGTGCTAACCCAATGTACTTGCTCCTTAGTTTGAGCTGAAACTTAGAGTAAATTTTATTCAGATTCATGCTTTGATCTTAATTTGTAATATAAGCCTTATAAGTAGTATAAGAATAAAAATATATTTATTACACATATGTTAATAAAAGAACCAGGTAAAAACAAGCATTACGATATCACTAATCACATTTTACTGTTTGGTAAAATTTTGCATCAGGCTAATTTGTGTTAAGATTTTGATTTTGTTCCGGATTATCAGTGAGGAACAAAATCCACTAGAGATGTATGCATTATACTATTTTATCTTCTCAGTGTAAATTGCTTAAATTATTTTAATGTTGAAAATTAATGTTACTGTTAAATTGCTTTCAATAAAGGTCTTTAAAACATTAGTTGTGAACTGAGGTATAAAGTAACATAAATCTAATATATTTTGCAATTTAAATAGTGTGATTAATAAGTAATATTATCTATAAGTACTGCTTAATGACACCTTGGCTGTATTGTAAACATAAGAATCACATGCAATTATGATCATTATTGTTCTGCCAGCTATTTCTATGAATACAAAAGAGATATTACTGTCCAGTTGCTTGAGTCAAGGGAAAAAAATTCAAACCACTTAGTGCAGATGTCATTTTTAATAAAACAATGCATATTAATCAGATTTATTTTTATGTTTACAATTACCTCTTAGTTCACTTGAAATATACTGAAGTTTTTTCTTTTATTTTTTGGGACACTGGCTTTTAAAGAACTGCAGCTTCACAAGCATAAATAAATAATAAAATACACCACATACTTCAGAGTCAAATTAACTAATCAAATGTTTTGTATTTATTGACTTTTAAAGTTAAGCTTAAAGGTACAGTAAACACTTTGAGGTTGCAATATAACATGTTTATACAGTGGGGGAAAAAAGTATTTAGTCAGCCACCAATTGTGCAAGTTCTCCCACTTAAGAAGATGAGAGAGGCCTGTAATTTTCATCATAGGTATACCTCAACTATGAGAGACAAAATGTGGAAACAAATCCATACAATCACATTGTCTGATTTGGAAAGAATTTATTTGCAAATTATGGTGGAAAATAAGTATTTGGTCACCTACAAACAAGCAAGATTTCTGGCTCTCACAGACCTGTATCTTCTTATTTAAGAGGCTCCTCTGTCCTCCACTCATTACAAGACTGAATCTGCAATAGGCAAGCAGCTTGGTGTGAAGAAATCAACTGTGGGAGCAATAATTAGAAAATGGAAGACATACAAGACCACTGATAATCTCCCTCGATCTGGGACTCCACGCAAGATCTCACCCTGTGGGGTCAAAATGATCACAAGAACGGTGAGCAAACATCCCAGAACCACACAGGGGACCTAGTGAATGACCTGCAGAGAGCAGGGACCAACGTAATAAAGGCTACCATCAGTAACACACCACGCCGCCAGGGACTCAGATCCTGCAGTGCCAGACGTGTCCCCCTGCTTAAGCCAGCACATGTCCAGGCCCGTCTGAAGTATGCTAGAGAGCATTTGGATGATCCAGAAGCGAATTGGGAGAATGTCATATGGTCAGATGAAACCAAAGTAGAACTGTTTGGTAAAAACACAACTTGTCGTGTTTGGAGGAGAGATAACACCATACCTACTGTGAAGCATGGGGGTGGCAACATCATGCTTTGGGGCCGTTTCTCTGCAAAGGGAACAGGACGACTGATCCGTGTACATGAAAGAATGAATGGGGCCATGTATCGTGAGATTTTGAATGCAAACCTCCTTCCATCAGCAAGGGCATTGAAGATGAAACATGGCTGGGTCTTTCAGCATGACAATGATCCCAAACACACTGCCCGGGCAACGAAGGAGTGGCTTCGTAAGAAGCATTTCAAGGTCCTGGAGTGGCCTAGCCAGTCTCCAGATCTCAACCCCATAGAAAACCTTTGGAGGGAGTTGAAAGTTTGTGTTGCCCAGCGACAGCCCCAAAACATCACTGCTCTAGAGGAGATCTGCATGCAGGAATGGGCCAACATACCAGCAACAGTGTGTGACAACCTTGTGAAGACTTACAGAAAACGTTTGACTTCTGTCATTGCCAACAAAGGATATATAACAAAGTATTGAGACCTTTTGATATTGACCAAATACTTATTTTCCACCATAATTTGCAAATAAATTCTTTCCAAATCAGACAATGTGATTGTCTGGATTTTTTTCCACATTTCATCTCTCATAGTTGAGGTATACCTATGATGAAAATTACAGGCCTCTCTCATCTTCTTAAGTGGGAGAACTTGCACAATTGGTGGCTGACTAAATACTTTTTTCCCCACTGTATGTAGTAAAAAAATCCTTTTTCATTATACTTTTTTCTTTATTTTTCCCCTTTCCTTTACATTAAATCTGAAAATTAAAAGTTTTACAATTCTACAAATTAACATGGTACATGGTATGATTCACAAGCCCAACCCTTCTACACATCTACCCCTAACTGACTACAGCAGAGATGATAAGATATTAATTATAACACAATGCCAAGCTTGCTAAAATAATTGTGTGTCCACTCCTGTAAGAAGACCAATTTATTTCTTCCATATGGGGCAAGACATGGATAGAGTGTGGCTATTAAAAACATTTGCAGCAAACATGGGGACAATGTGTTTTAAATATTTGCAATATACCCAACATGTTAGTTTATTGCAAGACTGCAGAAAAATCTCATAGTTGCAACATGTTTACTGTCCCTTTAATTCAGTCTTCAAAAGTCCGATGGGAAGTTAGTTTTGTCCAATAAATCAACTTTTTCTCATTTCCATTGTATGTAAAAATAAATTACATCTGAATGAGCCATAGGATTTTTAAATATTCATTGTCATGTTTTAACTTCCATATCTTTAAAATAAGTTATTTTGGCAACTTCATTATGATTAGCTGTAGTGGCTCTAATAGGCATCCACAGATGAAGTTAGTGGGGAAAATAGCTCCCCCTTGTGGACATATCTACAGGTAGATAGTATGACAGTAAAGCAGAATTTAACTTAGTCCCTGTACAACTGAAAGGTTCATGCTATCTATCACTGGAAAGAGGAAACATCTTGTCTCATTTAAACAAGGATAATCTCCTCTTTCAAATGAGTAGTCACCTGCAATTTCCTAGCCAATTATATATAGATTTAGAGTGCTAAAAAGGAGAAGGCACTGAACTGTCAAATATTAAACCCATAACTAATTGGAATCGTAGTGTGAAAGAGAAAAGTCTTCTTTTTCAATTAATGGATGATTTGACCCACTAGATGAAATTTGATTGATGAAAATGGTGAATGCTTAGTTTTCTGGATACCAAGTTCATAAATAAAATAAATTGGACAAGGAAAAATTTCAACAGACACTGCTGATGTATAAAAGTCTTAGGTTACCATTAGATTTGTTGTTTTAGCAAAGTTTTAATGACCATCCATATTTATTTTTTGGTCTCTTTATTAAGATATAAACAGAAAATACATGAAATATGTACACAAAATATAACCCCCCCCACCCACAATTTTTGGAACAAAATAGCTTCTTCAGGCAAAAGTCAGTATTTAGTGTGACCTCTCTTGATATTAAGCACAGCTTGAACTCTTTTGGGGAAACTGTCCTGAAGTTTTCTGAAGTAATCATCTTGTTTATTATACCAGGCTTCTTTCAGCACTTTCCAGAGTTCTTCTTTAGATTTAGGTTGTCTTTTATTTCTTTCTCTGTCGGGTGATCCCATACTGCCTCTATAATATTCAGGTTTGAACTCTGTGGAGACCAGTCCATGTTTATCAGCTGTTTTTCTCTCAAAATATGATTTTACTGCATTAGTATCGTTATCATGCTGAAAAATAAAACCATTCCGAATCAGGCAGAATGGTATGATGAATTAAAACCAGTCTGTACTTTTCAGCATTCATGATCCCTTCAATTTGGACAATATCACCAACACCACTGTCAGAAATGCAGCCCCAAACCAGGACAGACCCTCCACCATGTTTCATTGAAGGCCTCAAGCATTCATTCTTCCGTCTCTCTCCAACTCTTCTTTTCACATATTGTCGACAATGGGACCTAAAAAATTCAAACTTGGATTTCTCACTCCATAATACTCTTTTCCACTGATCTGCATTCCAATCTTTGTGAGCTTTAGCATATTTTAGCCTTTTCACCCTGTTACCCTTCCAATAAAGAGGTTTCTTGGCTGCTACCATTTCACAAAGACCATTTCTGATCAAGTTTCTTCGAACTGTAGAAGGGTCAACCTGACATTGCGATTAATCTGCCAGATGCTGAGCAAGGTTCTTGCTGGACTTTTTCTGGTCTCTCAAAGAAGAAACTCTAAAAAACAACTCATCAGATTTTGACATTTTTCTTGGCCTTCCAGTGCTTTTTTGTCCTTGACCTCTCCTGATTCTTATGAAAGAAAAGTTTGATGGTACCACTACGAATAAATTGAGTCTTTTCACCATTCACAATTAGGGCAAATTGGCCTAAAAATATAATATTTAATTGTGGTGTGGTGCTTAGTATCTACAGTTACATTTAACTTAAATTCAATAGAGAATTGAACACAAGGATACTATTGTAGCACTCCTAAGACTCTGTGAATAATTTATATAGGAGAACTTAGTAGGTCACATAGGTTAAAAAATATTAATATTTATTAGAACATATTTAAAAAAATGGGTTAAGTTAAAACTAAAATGTTAGCAGAAATTAATGTCAGTTTAATATCTGACTAGTAATGGGTTGCTACAATAGTATCCTTCTGTTCAATTCTCTATTGAATTTAAGTTAAATGTAACTGTAGATACTAAGCACCACACCGCAATTAAATATTATATTTTTAGGCCAATTTGCCCTAAATTAATGAGGATACTCATAAAACATGACACCACAGAATATGACTTGCTAGAAACAGAAATCAATTAGTTAAATTTGAAACTCAAAAACTATGAAACACTGTCAGAATTTGAAACTAGGTATAAGAAATATCAGAGTGAACTAGATAAATACGTGCTGAAATCAAATCAACTAAACAAACAAAACTAAATAGGGACATAAATGATTTTAAAAATAAACGAGTATATAAATGGGGGAGAAAATTTAACAAAGAGATCTCTAAGAAAGATGTACCCCAATTACCTAGAACTCATGTCATTAACAGTGACGCATCAGAAATAGAAACTAGCGAGTCAGATACACTGATAAAGAATCCTCAATGCCCTCAACATCAATACAGATAAGAACCAGACAAGAGGCACGCAAGAGAAAGGATTTTTTATAGGAAGGTTCAGAACATCGAGGAGACCCACCAGAAGAGGAGGGAGGGGCAAAGCCCAAAATAAAAAGAAACAAGGAAACCAAAGGAAAGAACAACAGGTGGAAACCTTACAAAAGATCAAAAAGCCCATTCTCCCAGATAAGGATGATGTAATGCAGGTCATCAATTTATACACAAAAATTCTGAGTCAAGATCATAGAAATGTTTTAGCAAAAGCATTGTTCTTTTGCCCATCTGGACAACTTGATAAATTTGAAATCACTAAAGATATACAGCTATTCCTGAGAAAACATCTTTTAAAAACTCAATATATGAAAAACAATGAAATACCAACTGAAATAGATACTGGTGATTCAATTTTGACAGAAGAGGATCATACAACATTACAAATTATGGAGGAATTACTTAATGGTAATGAAACTTCAGCAAATGAAGAATGGAGAACTAAGATCAGAAAGAAATCTAAATATGTACCAACAATGTCTGGCTCTAAACATATTGAGGTATATAACCAAATAGTAAAGAAATAGCTGAGCTTACAGCTATACCTATCTCTACTAATCTAACTACCCAGGAAATGAGATCTCTCAAAGAGATGAGAGCTTGGGACAACGTGATTATAAGAAATTCAGACAAGGGTGGCAATGTGGTCATCTGGCCAAAAGAAATGTACCTACATGAAGCATCTAAACAACTGAGAAACCAAGATTGCTATAAAAAGCTATTTTTCAACCCCACGGAGCAATTTCTGAATCAATATAATCGTATTATATTGGAAGCGGAAGACGACAGTGTGATAACAGCCAAAGAAAAGACATTTCTATGGGTAGAAAACCCCAAAATAGCTACATTTTACATGATTCCAAAGATCCATAAAAATGCTGTTACTCCTCCAGGTAGACCCATTGTGTCAGGAATAAACAATATTACTGAGAAAGCTAGTCAGTATATTGATTTTAGACTTTGTGAATTTGTGACGCAATTACCATCTCATGTGAAAGACATGATGGAGGTTCTACAACATCTCAATAATCTCAAACTGGAGAAGGACACTATACTAATAACAGCTGATGTGGAATTGTTATATACGAGTATTGACCATAAATTGGGAGTTCAAGCGGTCCAAAGCTTTCTATCAGAATCATCTGAAGAAGATAAAGCACACGATGAGTTCATAATTAGACTGCTGAACTTTGTGTTATATGACAATTACTTTGTATTTAATCAGCAGTTTTTCCTGCAAACAAGAGGAACGGCAATGAGGACGGCATGTGCTCCCACCTATGCAAACCTATTTTTAGGATGGTGGGAGCAACATGTCGTCTTCTCCGACATCAATGTGGAATATGTGGAATTCATTCCACTATGGATGAGATTTATTGATGATGTGTTTTTCCTGTGGAGAGGCCCCCAAAATAAACTAGATGAATTTCTGACCAAACTAAATTCCAATAATCTCAATATTAAATTAACATGGGAACAAAGTACTGAGAGCATCACCTTTCTAGATTTAAAGATCATCAAAAATCAAGATGGGTACATTACTACTGACTTGTATAGAAAAGAGACAGCCACAAATAGTTTGCTCCATTCAGAAAGTGCGCATTGTCCACATACAGTAAGATCACTCCCTATTGGAGAATTTCTTAGGACTAAAAGAAATTGCTCGGATCCAAAAACATACCAACAAAGAGCAATTGAGTTACAAAACCGACTGAAAGCAAGAGGCTATAGCAATCGCTTGATCAAAAAGGCTAAACGTAGAGCTGAACTTACGGATAGACAGCAATTACTACATAAAAAAGTGAAAGGAGATGATAAAACTTCTAGACTCATCATGACGTATTCACCTCAGACTAAAGAGGTAATTAAAATCCTTAATAAACATTTAGGAATCCTCAAGACTGATCCAATATTAAATTCAGTCGTAGGGGATAGAATACAACTAGGATATAGGAGGTCTAAGAATTTGAAAGATATACTCAGTCCTAGTCATTTTGAGCAGAAACAGAGAAAAAATCAATCCCATCTCCATGGGAAACTTTAAATGTAGAAATTGTTCAATCTGCAAACACCTCCTGCCGCTCAAATCCATTTCAGACAGATTTGGGAAAGTACACAAAATCACCAGTCACATCAATTGCAACACAGAAGGTAAAATATATGGTATTACATGCAAATGTAAGAAAACCTATGTTGGTATGACTACCGTCAATTGAAAACGAGAATGTTGGAACACCTAAGTAATATTAGGAATGCTGAAAAAGATATCAAAGCCAAGAAAATCATAACGACAGTGGCCTCCCACTACCTCAAACACCCCAAAGCAAGTACCACTGAATTCCAATGTTTTGGGATTCAGAGGGTAAGATTAGGAATCAGAGGAGGAGACATTGAGAATCTTCTTTTACAGATGGAAAGTCGGTGGATATACCTGTTGAATTCGGTACATCCTAATGGATTAAACAAACATAATAATTTTTTCTTATATCTATAAAATATGTAATAAATATGGATCAATTTTTAAAAAACTTGTTAGCCGCAATGATTTGGGGGATCGTGGTGCCGTGGTAGAAGTAATTTCCAAACTCACTATTGGGGCTTATGTTGGTTCAGCGTGTGAGTTCAAACCGGTCTCCATATTGTAACAGCTCATAGATATATAAAGTACGCTTTATTTGGTTACTAGTACTCAGCAGGAGAGTTGATAAGACAGATATTATACTCTATTAATCTTATAATAATATAACAATAATCCTGTATGAGCATATAAATATATAACCAAAACCTTAGTGCTAAAGCGTTTATATAGCTGTACTATTTATTATTATCTATCTAGCTGGTATTAGTTGATAATATCAGTTAAGGTTCATTCTCCTTATAAACAGACCGGCACTTTTTGCTATGATATAATATAATAGTGTAAGTCCACCAAAGAAAGAAAGTGAGAGCGTTAGAGTAAAAATAAAATATAACCTTTATTGGTATATAAAAATATAGGACAACACAGTGTCAAAACAGCAGAGATGGGGCACCTCTGGCTGGCAGGCTTACGCGTTTCAGCATAGCCGTAATCATAGCATACTGAAGCCAGCCACAGGTGTTCCTTATATACAGAATTAGAACAACATCATTGGCTAAAAACATATTGAAAAACAACACGCCCTGAGATTATTTTAACCCCATACATACTGGCGGTGAAGTGGCAATATCAGAGCAACAAGAGGTCATGAAACCATTTTATATATATATATTTGGGATTACATATTGACAAAGTAGATACCATTGTCTACAGTATACCTTTAGACCTAATATTTTTATGGTTGTATATATACATGATTGTCACTATATCAAGTCAAAATGCAAATTCTTTAACAAAGCCAAAATCATGCACATTATAAATTAAAGGTCAAGTAAAAGGCAAAGTGCCAACACAGAGCGTTTCAATTTATGAATACCTGTTTTCTGGGTATGTCATTGTGTAACACAAATAAGAATGAAGGCTGAGCATTCAAGCTTCAGAGGATTATTTAAACAAATATGCGGTCATATATGCCGCGTGATTAACTCCTTAGACCCACTCTCTGTGAATAAACACAATAGATAGACTCAGAATTAGTTGAAAAATTACCTCTTTGCAATAGTGTATACAATATATATAGAGAGACACAATCTTTCTAGGAAAATAGGTGTATGTAGTAGATATATCACTGGGTTGGGTCTGTAAGACATTTACGTATGTATAGTGTATAAGATAATTACATAGTTGGTAAAAAGTAAAGGGATATGTTAGTTGTATAGTTTGTATAGGCGTGGGGAGGGAGACATAAGGATGATGTAGCTATTTTATTCCCAGTAATTTATAAGATCAAACTCAGAGTTCAATCCTTTTGGAACTCTGGTTTCCATCTTAAAGATCCATAGCATCTCTCTTTTAGAGAGTGCTACTTCACGGTCACCCCCTCTCCTCGGTCTAGGTACCATATCAATAGGCTGCCATGAAAAACAAGTCAGATCTTGTCCGTGGATTTGGGCAAAGTGATGTACTATAGGAGTAGTAGCCTTGCCCACTCTAATGGTGGACAGGTGCTCTCTAATCCTACTTCTGACGTCTCTCGTCGTGAGCCCTATATATTGTTTTCCACATCTAGTGCAAGTAACGCAATAGATAACAAAGGTGGATATACAATTTAGGCAGAAGTTAATTTCGTAGGAGATACCAGTCACAGTGGAGCGGAAATGTTCTGACACAGTCAGATATTCACATGCCCCACATCTAGAACTACCACATTTATAGGACCCTTTACTGCTTAACCAAGCACTTCCTTGTGAGATGGGTTTTGGTAGGACAGTTGGAGACAAGGTATTTCCTATGGTTTTGTTTTGTCTATATGAACATCTGAGTCCTTCTTTTACACATTGTATTAGTCTGTCATCTGCCACCAGCATATTAAAGTGATGTTTTACAATACTACAGACCTCTTCATACTGGGCGCTATAGTCTGTCACAAAGGTTACCCCTTTCATGTTATCCTTATTCTTCCGTTTATTGTCTTTCAGTATGTCTTGTCTGTTCATATTTTTGACCTCCCTCTGGGCCCTATTAACTACCTTTTTTGGATAGCCCCTCTGTAGGAGGCGTTTTTTCACTTCCATCATTTGGATCTCACCTTCCCTGGTGTCAGAGCAATTTCGTTTTGCCCTCATGAGTTGGCCTTTTGCTATGCCATATGGCACATGCTTAGGGTGGCAGCTCTTGGCATGCAACAAAGAGTTGCCTGAGATAGGTTTTCTGTACAGACTTGTTTTCACTGAGCCCTCAGGGCTACCACTTAGGACTACATCCAGATAATTTATCTGAGTCTGCTGAATCTCACTCGTGAATCTGAGGCCAATGTCATTGACATTATGCCCTTCAATGAATGTTTTTAGATCATTGGAATCACCGTGCCATATGAGAATTAGATCGGCGATAAAACGGCGATAAAAAACAATACAGTCACGTGATGGGTTCCTATCTCCAAAGATGTGGGACAGCTCCCACCAACCCATGAAGAGGTTGGCATAGGAGGGGGCAAACAGCCCCCATCGCCATCCCACACCTCTGGAGATAGAAAACACCCTGAAACTCAAAAAAGTTATGAGTCAATAAAAACTCAGTCACTTGTAGAATATACTGTTTGAAATCTATCGTGAAAGAGGACCAGTTTTTTTAGAAAAAATGATACAGCTTCCATTCCCTTAGAATGTGGGATGGTAGAATAAAGTGCTGTAACATCAATGGTTGCCCAAAGATGTACCCCTTCCTGCCATTTAACATCCTGTACCAAATTCATAAGGTGCTTAGTATCTAACTGTTCTTTGGTATAATATAATAGTGGTCTCATATTATTAACCATTATATCTGAGTCTTTATTGGTGATAGTATTATGAATTACAACCTGGGATATTGGTGGTCTAATTCCAGAACCAAATTAGGATATAATAAGCACCATATTTAGATATATATTCTAAGATTCAGAGATAAGAGGCGAACTATTCAAATAAACTAAGTATGCACAAATCATGCATGGAGAGAGCTCTTGGAATTTTTATTTGCTGGCCCTGATGCTGACAAGTGGACACAAGAGCAGAAGTATTGATACCCTTTCACTTTTTTAGGAAAATGCACAATTTTCTCTAAACTAATTAAAAATTGACAAAAGTATTTGGTATCCACCATCCTTTATTTCAATTGTAACAAAACAGAAACTTCACTTTTGATTTCTTACTTTACATTTTTTTTTTTTTTTTTTTTTTTTTTATTGAGGTTGTGCGAGAACAATACAACTTAAATTAAACAACACATCAGTAAACAAATATAGATGTCACAGTTCAATTGAACAATATCCACATATGTTGAAAGATAAAATTCTCAATATGAAGTATCCTATTATAAAAAACCAGAAAACTGGAACCTTGTTTTCTTAATTAGCAGTGTGAATGATCATATTTAAACCAATGAA
Organism: Bombina bombina; assembly: GCF_027579735.1. Taxonomy (NCBI): domain Eukaryota; kingdom Metazoa; phylum Chordata; class Amphibia; order Anura; family Bombinatoridae; genus Bombina; species Bombina bombina. Next base: position 780,148,482 of record NC_069501.1, on the reverse strand, counting down.
TCCGAATTAGTCTAGCATTAGACATGTTATGTATAAGCACAAATGAAAATACAGTTCTACTGCGTAGATAATATGGTAAGATAGATAAATAGAGATAGGTAGGTTGCGGCATAGACAAGAGAAGCCGCGTGGTTAGACCTCCTGAATTAGGAGGTTCATTATGAAGGGGGGGGGGAGGGGGGGAATTGAAATCGATAGATAGAGTATGTAGCTAAGGAGGCATTTAAATTGTAGAATATCACAGGCAGGGCAGGTAAACCTCAAGTATAGGCTCATCAAACATTTTAGGTGAATATCAAGGCTAGTAACCTGGAGTCTGATAGGAAAGTTCTAACAATACTAGTGGTAGACAATCAGGACCTTTATGGGTTTAATTATGAGTATGAGAACGTAATAGCCAGCCTGTGCTGTTGCATTGGAAGAAGGAGCTGATTAAACGCAGGGATGATGTCATACTTGGCATATTGAAGTATAAGGTCTAAACTTAAATATTGGGCACAGGACATACAGCTCAGTTAAAATAATGCGGGTAAGGAAATCATAAATATTACTATTAGTGTAGGTCCAAAAAAATAAAAGTGTTACTTATATACATTGAATTACATTACGGTGTAAAACTATGTCTGAAACTATGGAGCTATGATCTTATAAAATATGAATATCCCGCTGCCCCGGCCGCTGACAGCAAGATGTTGTGTTTAGAAATCATAGGTAAATTCCAGATATATGTAGGAAGTATAATAAGCTGCAGACATATAGATATTATAAGATGAAGTGCTTAAATGTTATTTATATAACAATGGGTATAATTAATCAGAGAGGGACCTGTAAGTATAAAGTAGTATACATACATGATAACTAGAGAGGTGATGGTCTGGCCCCATTCAATATACATATGAATACATATACATAGCATAACATTCAATTTCTAATAATGCCCCAGTGAGTGTAGAAAAACATGTCAGGAATCAAACAAATATGCCAAACAAATATCCCATAAGCATAACCTCAAACATAAGATCACTCATATATAGGGACTACCTAGTTTCTGTGAAACAATCAATATGAAATTGCTAGGGTTACTAAAACATCAGGTCACCTTATAAACTCCTGAGTATTCGGTTATCACACCAAAAGTGCACCACAGGGATTGGTGGCAAACACTGTGGGGTTATGCTTCTATGTCAGACTCACTATGCTATGGCAAGAATGAGAACCTTTATACAGTAAGTAGTAGTGGCAAGCTAAAAAAAAGAAAAAATTAAAACAGATAACAGGCTCAACCAACGTGTAAACATGCGGGAAACTGAAGTAGGGACATTACCCTCCAGTAACAGGGCTGTATTTATGTCTCAAAAGTTCAACACAGGTTCCGCTCCAAACTCTTTTCACAGCTGTTTCAAAGCGTCCTTATGAAATGTCCAGCATTACGCCTTAAGTATGTCTCAAGTCCCAGGCTGATTGGAGTCTCAATGTTTTTAGCCGACCCCCACTTTGAGGCGTGTCTCGTGAATAGAGGGCCCATGAAACAACACAGTAAGTTGTAGCTGTCGCTTCTAAAGCAAGCAATGTCCTTTTTTTGTAGAGCCCTGTCATCGGAACCCTCTAGGAGCAGAGTGCTGCGACCCCAATGCACCACATATCTTATGCCCTGTCGGTCGGTAGTAGGAACCGTAGGGCTGCTGGAGGGAGGAGGGCGCTGAGGCTGTAGGCTGAAAGGTAGGTCTGTGCAGATAAACGGGAGAGTCACGGGCGGACACCCCTGTATGCTTGCGGTGCCGCTATCGACATTCAATGGTAAGCTATTAGGAGACAGTAGGAAAGTTCCCTGTAGCATCCGGAATTCACCTGTCACGGGCCACCGCCAAGGAACCAATGCCTTCTCCCGTCCTAAGGTTGTGTCGGGAGAGTTCAGGATTATTGCAGCGTCTTGGAGTGGGCCGACAGCATCGGCAATGACGTTCTGACAAACCCTCTGCAGAATAGGTTTAGCGAGGTCAGGTTGTGGACAGAGTTGGTTGGCGCCATTTCTGCTGGAAGCTGCGTACAGCCCCTCCATCAAGTTGGCGTGATGGTTTTCCAGCAGGCACCTCATTGCTTCTAGGAAATAGAGCGAAGACTCCATAATTCAGGCTAAGTTGAAACCCCTAAGGTGGAGTAGGGTTGCAGCTTCTTAGAGGCCTGCAGATAGAATGTAGTGTCTCCAAAATGGCGGTTCTCTCTCCCACCTCTGCAATATAGGGCAGTGACGGTTAATTGGAGCAGGCTCTCCGGGTCCCTAAAAGTTTATGAGAGCATAACACCAGTTCATAGGTCTATTCACAAATATGCTAAATACAAAAAAGTTGTTGTAGAATGTGAAAAGACCCTTAAATTAGGATCTTGGGCCCGGGAGCTGCACCAAAACACGTCTTGTTAGCTCTGTAGATGGCTCCACCCCCCACTTTACATTTTTTAGAAGGAAGGTGGAAACTGGCATTAGTAACTAAAGTAGTAAGTGCACACTGAGAATAGCAAAGATTATTGATGCAACAGAACACATTTGCGATATAACAGAAGTACAAATACAGGAGACACAGATATTCAAGATGCAGAACTTTATGTACAACCCAGGATGCTTCAGATGTGGACATACAGGAAACTCTTCAAGAGGGACAATTACTTTTTTTTTAACATTTATTTATAACCAGCAGTAGATACAGAAAAATCAAATTGCAAATCTTGCGCCACGCAGGGCCCAGCATGATATATGGTAAATAACATATACATAAAAAACCAAAACTGTAAGGATTTTATCCATAATATCCACAAGCCACTTAGAATATACCAATGCAGAGCATCTGAACTCAAATATAAACCTGCTGGATTTTTTTTTTTTCTTCTCTTTTTTACACTTTTACCTCTTCTTCAGAAAACAAAATTAATCATCGTAATACACGGTAATCTTCGAAACTTAGAAATCGCATGTAAAAAAAACCCAGAAAACTCAGAAACAAAAACAAGACCATTTGTTTTCCTTTATCACATGCTGCAACACCCATGTACAGCTTGATCAAACTCTGAGCGGAACTCTCAGCTCTGGGACTTACTACATGCTCACTTGACCTCCCTATGCTCGCATCTTGCGTCCTAATTAGCAAATTGTGTGGGGTACAGAATAAAGTGTAGAAGGAGGTAAAGAATACCGGACTTGTTCCTCACCTGAAGTTTACAAGCATAGTGCGCTGTTATGGACTTAAGGTGTGCTCCTTGCTCAAATTCTTTTATCTAACTACGCAAATATCTATACTGTGCTACACATTAAAGCTGAGAGCCCTAGCCTTCCACATGGCGGGTAAAGCCAACCTAATGTCCCAACCTACATTATTTTAAGATCAATCTGAAGTTTCAAAGCTAGCTACCATCACAGCCGGGCACAGTCCATTTTTATAATTACTTTTAAAATCTTCACCTGTTTGAATACCTAACGCAAGACCATTGAAATGGCGATGCAAAGAAATTCTAAACTGGACAAGAATTTAAAGTCAGGTAGCACAGCTAACACCATGAATAGTTTTTTTAAGAGTGCTGACTGGCCAAAAAGAGCAGAGGCTTCACAGGTAGGAAGCGATGATGAATCCACGCTGGATAGCCTAGAGATGTCTCAGGCACCTTCTCCCTCGCCTAATACTCCCGGGCCTGCTGCAGATGAACCAGTGACTTTAAAAGCAGTGGAAGCCCTTATAAACCAAGTAAAGCTTTGCATTAAATCCGAGTGTGCCGACTTGAAGAAGGATATCGATGAGCTGGGTCACCGAGTGGAGACTCTGGAAGTAGATAGAGAGGAATTAACCAAAGAAATAGCTGACATGTCTCACTCTATTGAAACACAGAAGGCCCAGATAGCAGATCTGGAGAATAAATTGGACGATGTAGAAAATAGAACACGAAGAAACAACCTCAGATTTTGGGGGGTGCCGGAGACTATAGGCAGAGAAGATATTCCTGATCACCTGCAGAACTTGTTTCAGTCTTTAGCTATCGCTAACCAGAGAGTAGTTGAGGAGATTCCTCTTGAAAGAGCCCACCGCGCTCTACGACCCAAACCCAAGGACAACCAACCTCCCAGAGACATTATTGTATGCTTCCAAAGCTACAGAGACAGAGAAAAAATTCTTCATTTTGCCAGAGGACAATCAACTGTCTTTTTTATGGGAGCTAAAAGTAAAATATTTCAAGACCTCTCGGTGCGGACTTTACAGCTTAGAAGAGAATTTGCCTTCTTTACTAACCACCTTTGCTCACTAAAGATTCCATACAGATGGGGTTTCCCAGTGCCCTTACAAGTCATCAGGGATGGGAAACGCCACGAATGCCACAACCCCGCCGACATCCCAGGCTTCTGCACACAGCTTGGCCTCTCTCTTCCTGAGTTGCCCAAACCTTCAAAGCTGAAGACTACATCATTACCCTCAGGTCAGCAGAGAAAGCTGTGGTCTGAGATTGCTGGTAAACAACCAAGAAAGAGACAAAGTCCTGATCCACCTAATTTAATGGACGCCACCTGATACATTGCAAGGTGATCTATGCCTCCCAGTTCACAGTGAGTATCGAAAACAGGGTACTTATACCTGGTAAATTACTCCATGTATGCTGAAATTGGCTTTCACTTTGACAAACTGTCACTAATATAGGCCCATTGAGTATGGGTCTAATTGCTTAACTGACCAATGCCATAAATGGAAAGTTAGCAAGGACGTATAGTTGAATATATGTTTATTTGTTCTAGTGTTGCTCGTTAGCAATAAGCTATAGATTAAAATTGTTTAAATGTAAGAAAAGGCTCCCATGACCTACAATAGCTCTTCCCTGGAACTTCAGCCACAACCTTCCCATGGTCTTGTGGACAGAATTTGAAGAATTAACTATGTGCCTCACGCTGTTGAAATGTTATTGTTATTTTTGCATATTTTAGGTAGCAGTTGCTATGAATGTCATTGATTGTTCTGTTGAAAAATCATGATTTTGATCGTACGATTACTGTCCCCCATAACAATGTTCCTAAATCCAAGTGTTACTTAGTCATTTGCATTGATTGTATGCCTCTTAGGGGGGGCTCCGTTGGGCAGAACTTCCCCCATCTGTCTTTTTTCTCTACTTGTCAAACACTTCTTCATCCCTCTACTGTGCTCTTATTTATTTTCATAACTATCTCCTCTTTCTCTTGAATTCTTTCCTCTACTTTTCCCTTTCCCTTTAGCTCTAACTCTTGATTGTTCATTTAAATCAGTGTTTATTGTTAGTAAATAGTATATCCCAGTTGCAGCAGTAACAACCTCCTCCAGCCGTAACCACACAGGAGCTGTAGCAGACGACCTCATCCACAAAAGAAACACACTTTCTACCTAACACTAGATACCTCATAAAGATGTCAATGACACACCACCCCATAGTAAGTCAATTTAAGATTGCTTCACAGAATGTTAAAGGCTTTCTATCTCCACAGAAATGCTCTATAGCATTTCATGATTTCTTTAAAAAGCAAATAGATATAGTGATGATCCAAGAGACACATTTTAAAAGAACCAGTGAGCTCAGTCTTTCGCACCTTCACTATGACCAACATTTTCTAAGCTCTGGGCCATCAAGACATAACGGAGTGGGAATCTCCTTCAGAAGGGGCTCACCCTTTGTTCTCTTACATAAGTATCAAGGTCAGGAGGGTAGAATTTTAATCTTAGTTGGATTGTACTATGGCAGTCCCTTAACTTTGGCCAACATTTATGCTCCCAATCGCCCCTCCCCCTCTTTCTTTCGCACAATTGCCAATAAAATACTAGACATCTTCAAGGGCCCAGTACTGATAGGGGGAGACCTCAACTTCCCAATCAATCCAGCATTGGACACATCCTCAGACAAATAGTACATAAGGTATAGCCAAATAAAAGCCAACTGGCATGCTATTAGGACACTTTCCCTTTACAATACATGGAGATTAACAAACCCAACCACAAAAGATTTCACTTTCTTCTCTCACCCTCAACACTCTTACTCCTGCATAGATTACATTCTTTGCGACCAAAACACTCTTTCTATGCTAATCGACTCCAGACTTAGCCATACCTCATGGTTGGACCACAGCATGGTTTGCTCCACTTTCTCATGGTCTTCCAAGCCACAACATCAGCAACACTGGAAACTAAATGACCATATATTTTCAGACCCACTTATAACCGCAAATATAGTAGAAAACACCATTGAGTTTTTCACCTTTAACGACCCTGCTAATACTTCAGCTATTAATTATTGGGAAGCTTACAAATGCTATATGAGGGGAGTATTACTGAGCCATACACACAAGCTGCGTAAATCGAGGGTGGCACAGTATATATCCTTAACAGCAAACTTTCAAAATAGCAAAAAAGCATTGAAACAAAACCCCCTTTCCCCTCAACTTTTCTTGCAATCACAGTGAGATAGAGAGGTTCTTAACCAACACCTAGTCAAAAACGCTCATTTAAGAGCACTCACATCTAAATCTAAGTTCTACATAGAAAGTAATAAAATGGGCAATTTATTGGCTAGATCGCTCAAAAAGAAAAGATATAAGGCCTTTATTTCCAAAATTCGGGACTCTTCAGGAACTGCACTCTCTAAAAATACAGAAATAGCTGGTCAATTTGCGAACTATTACTCCACTCTATATAATCTCCCAACTTCAAACTCTGAATCTAAATTCGCCAAGATTAATAGATATCTATCACAAGCCCTGCTCCCTACCCTCTCTGCAGAAGATAGTGAATCCCTCGACTCACCCTTTACACTCCAAGAACTCTCTACGGCAATTAAAAACCTCCCTCAGGGTAAGGCCCCAGGCCCTGACGGGTTCACACCCAAATTTTACCACCTGTTCAAAGCCCACTTAAGTCCCCATCTTTTAACAATGTTTAATTCAATAGACCATAGCTGTCAGTTCTCTCGATCTCCACTAGAAGCCACAATAACCGTTATTCCGAAGTTAGGAAAAGACATGGAGCAAGTCTCTAATTACCGCCCCATATCCTTGATCAACGTTGACATCAAGTTATACGCCAAATTAATAGCCATTAGGATAAATAGCATTCTCCCGACTCTTATCCACACCGATTAGGTGGGCTTTATCCCGGGTAGAGAGGCCAAAGACAATACTATTTGTGCCCTGCAAACTATATCTACCGCTAACTCTACTAAGACCCCTGTAATTTTACTTTCCACAGATGCAGAAAAGACCTTTGACAGGGTGGACTGGGACTTCCTCTGGGCCATCCTGTCAAAATTTGGTTTCTCTGATACACTTATCTCCTGCATCAAAGCATTATATAATAGCCCCATGGCTAGTATCAACACAAATAGCACGTTGTTCCAGAAAATCCCAATTAGCAATGGTACAAGACAGGGGTGCCCTCTATCCCCCCTACTATTTGCCCTGACAGTCGAGGTGCTGGCCAGCAGGGTCAGAGAGGACATTCAGATTGAGGGCTTACTCTTGGGCCAATCCCGGCAGAAATGCCTTCTCTATGCAGACAATATTATATTTACGATATGCTCCCCCTCTACCTCACTACCAGCACTGCTTGGAGAACTAGAGGATTATAAAGCTGTATCCAATTTCTCGGTAAATATGGAGAAATCTAATTTAATGCCACTTTATATCTCGGCAGCAGAAACTAAATTCATTAAGTCTCACACCGCTTTCCAGATCACTAATAAAATACTTTACTTAGGAATAAATATCTCCCCTGTACAGTCTGACTTGTTTAACCTCAATTATATTCCCCTCCAAAAAGAATCTCAAACCTTCCTGGAGTCGTGGCACAAACAGGGCCACCTCTCCTGGATGGGATGAGTTAATGCTCTCAAAATGAACCTACTCCCTAAATTTCTATACTTGTTCCAGGTCCTCCCCTTAGATATCCCCCCTCATATTTAACGCATCAACAGAAGCTGTTTGATTCTTTTATATGGGCACAGAAGTGAACTAGAGTGAACAGAAACACTTTATACCTTGATAGGGATCATGGCAGTATGGGTGCTCCGAACCTTATATCATACTTCAGGATGGCTCACTAAGCTAGGATAGTAGAATGGAAACACTCACACCACGAGAAGCCCTGGGTACAGCTAGAATCCTCCTTAATAGGCGGCCATAACCTTCGGGAACTGTGCTGGACTCTGCCTAAGCATTGACCCCCAAAAGCTTACACAAACTACTATGTAGCAGCCACCCTGAAGGTGTGGGATAGAACCCTTGCTTTCGATAATTCAATATCAACCATACCCTCTCCCCTTACCCCAGTTCTCAATAACCCGCTCTTACTACACCCACACTCCTTGCAAACCCCGACTATTGCAAATTCTCCCTCCAATGTCCCAGCCTATCTGGTACTTTGCAAGGGACAAGTACGTTCACAAATGGAACTCTCTCAGCTACTAGGCTCCCCATTTCACCAGTGGTTCCCCTACCTGCAGTTGAGACATGCTATAGTGAGCAGTTCAGTTACTGACGATCTTACCAGACCCCTTAACCCCTTTGAAACATTGTACAACACCCCTTCTTTGGTGAGATCCCATATCTCTAAAATATATAAATTACTCAGGGGCTCCTTCCCGACTAAGCAACCTTAATATATACCCAAGTGAGAGAAAGAACTTGATATTGTTCTTACTGAAGCACAATGGAGCCATATTTTTGCTGAAACTAAAAAGTCATCCCCCTCGCTAGTGTTCGCTGAGATGAACTATAAACTATTATCCAGATGGTACCTGACCCCACATAGACTTCATAGTATATTCCCTAACTCCTCTTCTCTCTTTTGGAGACGCTGTGGGGGGACGGGAACCTTATCACACATCTGGTGGTCATGTCCACTCCTACATACATATTAGAAAGATATCACTAAAAGTATAAATGAGACACTAGGACTTAATCTTACACTTTCCCCATGTACAGTGCTGTTACATGACACCCCCCTATCCCCTGTGTGTACCGCAGACAACTATTCCATTGTCTTCTTAACTGCGTTAAACGCTTAATACCTAGATTCTGGAAAACCGCACAGGTTCCTAATTTCTCCATGTGGGTGAGAGAGGTTGTTTACAGTCTATCTTTAGAAAGAATACACTACACTTTTATAGGTAAGCAAGACTTTATTGCAGACATTCTCTACATCTGGGAACAAGGGAAGAACTGATATTGATGTGATTACCAGACCTAAATTTATGAAATGTCTAGTTACTCTCCCTAGACCTATTAGGAATAACGCACCCAAAATCTATTTATATTTTGATTGTAATTAATGATAAATAGTAAATCTTTTTATGTCACTATGGCTCCCTCAGGAACTCGAGGACAGATTGCTCTTTTTTGCCATTACCTTACCTATCTTTGAGCTGTTGTTTAATAAGCTATATGTGGTTACCTATTACTGTAACAAAATACCCTAACCTGATGTTACTTGGCTGTCGTGATGCAACCTATATGTCTGATATTACTCTATGTACACTTGTTTGAAAAATTTAATAAAAACAGTTGATTATAAAAAAAAAACATAAATATGTATGTGTATAAGCATATACATATATATTTACAAATTAGCTGCCATCGCTGAGTGACTTACCCACTTCCCTGCACTTTGGTTCTGTGCCGTTGTATAATGGCATCAAAATGAGGCTCCCATTGGAGCCTCCATTGGAGCCTATGGAAGCGCACCTATGGAAGCGCGCTCAGCATTTCACATTGCTGTCAACATGTAATACCAGCGCACATTAGTGCTGGCGGTTTAGGGGTTACTAGATTTATTTAGTGTTGGCTATGTGGGGGTCGGCGGACTAGGCGTTAATAGTTTTAATATAGTATTTGCGATGCGGGGGTTGCGGTTTAGGGGTTAATAGATAGTTTATAGTTGTTAGTTTACTTTGTAACATTTTAGTTATGAGTTTTGTGAAACATTTTTGTCTCACACGATCCATAACTACTTGTCTCAGATAGTGGAATGGATTGCGGCGGTATAAGCTATAATGCTAGCATTATAGCCGGACTGCATAATCTGTAATACATGTGCAATGAAAATAATTTTTTAAGTGAAAAATGGAGAGTTGTGTAAAGGCTAAAATGCTAGTGGTATAGCTGTACCTCTGTGACTTGTAATACGGGAGACCTGCATATTCCGCACACAATGGCCAATTTTTCAGTGGTATAGACGTACCGCAAAACTTGTCAATTTGCTGAATGCTATTTAGTTACAGCGTATTATATAGGGCTCACTATGACCTGTCTCCAAGTTTTTCTGTACCCAGTTACTATTACAATTTACCTATATTATATAGACACCACTGAAATAGCACCTTAATAATAACTACTGTTAACCTCATCACCACATGGCATTTAACCCTTATCAGAACGTTTCTCATTGCAAATATCTCTAATGCTATTTAGTTACAGCGTATTATATAGGGCTCACTATGACCTGTCTCCAAGTTTTTCTGTACCCAGTTACTATTACAATTTACCTATATTATATAGACACCACTGAAATAGCACCTTAATAATAACTACTGTTAACCTCATCACCACATGGCATTTAACCCTTATCAGAACGTTTCTCATTGCAAATATCTCTAATAGTGATGTCTCATTGCCTTCAGCAGAATAAACCCTTATCTCAACCTTGGATGGGGAAAATAGACCTAATGGTTTATCTGTGGAAGTTTAGTCCAAATAGGTTTGGGCCAAGTAGAGAAATAACAGAGACCAGACCAAAATATCCAGACAACGGTTTGATATTTTATTTACTGCTAGCTGGACTTCCCTTACAGACAGACAAGAGAGAAGTGAAGCTCTTGCTTTGTGCAAAAGCTTTTGCGGTAGTAACATTCCTTGATAAGAGAAATAAATACATATGATTGGACATTTATGAATCACACCACCTTATCCCCCACTAACAGATTGCTAGGCAAAGAAGAGTTTAATTTATATTAGCAAAACTAAGTTCACTTTTTCTACATTTCATGTCACATGGGTTCCTTGCAGACAAGACTACATGACATGTTTATCTTAGGAAAATTAAGTGTTATTAAACAGTAGCAAGAATAGACCAAAGCAGGCTAATAACAAATACTTGTTTTCCCCACTGTAAGTAACGATAACTGTGACTTCTCTTCAGTTAATGCTAATTAAAGCTACACTAATAATGTTTTTTTTTTATCAGGAATACAAATATATCAGGAATACAAATATTTCACTTTATCCTTTTCAGGTGCTCCCTATTTGAGAGTTTGCCAGACAATAAAAATAGCCTAATCGCTAGGAGCACATGTACACCCAGTAATTTGAAAAATAGTGTTACAATTGTTAAAGGGACAGTATACTGTAAAATAGTTTTTCCCTTAATGTGTTTCAAATTACTTTATTTTACCAACTGCAGAGTATAAAATTATGAGACTTAGCTTTTTAAGGTTTATTTGTGTATAAGAAACAGCTGAATTTGTGTTTTGAAGCCACAGCCTAATAAAACGGGTTGAGCTTGTTGATATAATCAGATCTCATTACTTTATCACATTGTGTACATATACATGTTTCTTTATCTTATATCTATCTGTAAACCAAAGACCAATACTTGGAGAGAACAATGGAAAATTAACATTGTATTACCTTATCTCTTCTATACCCCACTGGGAGTGTAATTTCCTCTGCTGGCTGTTTACACAGCTTATCTATAGCTTGGACCTAAGGTCAGAAACTTTCAGAATAGATGGAGATACCACAGGCTAAATCAACTATTTCAAATGTTAACATAAGGGTAAAGGAAATACTTGCAAACCATTTAATACATTTTAGCAGGTAAAGTGGATCATTGGGAACAAATTAAAAGGGAGAACTTTTTTTTGTAAACTGCCATTTAAGCTTGTAACTGTTGCTGCCATTGTACATTTTAAAGACGTATAATTTTTTTTTACTGATATTTTTCTTAGATTTTGATAGTCTTTTTTTCTGTCAAAGTAAACCTATTCTTGTCAAAAAAAGGAGACTACATCTTGCTGTATTTCCTTACTGTCCCCTCAAGCAGTGGTAGGTGTGAAAGTATGGCAGCTGTTTGCTGAACAATAGAATTTAAAATGTGATGATAATGAGTAGTTACAATAAAAACATATATTTTAACTTTTGGAAAATGTTTTTTTTATGCTGCCAGATATTTTGTGGTAACATTACAAAATATTTCGGTCTTGTTATAATAATACAAAATGTATGGGGTTTTTTTTGTTCTTAATATAAATAACAAAAATATTTTATATAAATAATAGCAAATTAAAAAAAAAAATGTTTTACCATGAACAATTCCTCCAAATGTGCTTTTTTTCCCCCACTGTGTTCTGGCTGGCTGACGACTGATTCATTTTGCTGTGGTTGGCATTTTCAGTATGGATGCAAGCATCAAATCAATATGAAGATATTGCTTTAAATAATTAAATGTAGATTAATCTTAATCATATGTATGTGGGATAAGGTGCAGAGCAATAATTATATCTATCTATCATCTATCTATCTGTCTATCTATCTATCTATCTATCTATCTATCTATCTATCTATCTATCTGTCTGTCTGTCTGTCTGTCTGTCTGTCTGTCTGTCTGTCTGTCTACAGGTATCTATCTATCTATCTATCTATCTATCTATGTATATCTATCTATCTCTATCTATCTATATATCTATCTATGTATATCTATCTATCCCAATAAACTGTTTTTACAAAAAAAAAAATAATAATAACGTGTTTTACAATTTCAGTGCTACAAATGCCACAAAAAAGTAAAAATAAACAAAACAAAAATAATAAAAGATATAATACGATATATATATATATTGTATATATATATATATCTATATATATATACTGTATATATATATATATATATATATATATAAAGCAGTGAACAAGTGCGCATGCGCACGAAACGCGTCTGCATGGGGATCAGCTCACTTACCTGATTGCTAAGGTCACTGCTGGCTTCTGTATAAGACGTCTTGATATACGTCCTTTTTAATCGATTGGAATAAAGTTTTTCGTTTTTTACTTGCTGCCTGGAGAGTTCTCATTGCTCTGCTCATATGGTGTTATTTCTATTTGAAAATCCTAACCCTGGAAATTGAGCGCTACTGGAATTTTGTATATCTGTATACCGTGCGTGTTTGGGGCATGTACAGCAGTCTTGCCCGAAGTAGCAGCCTATCCGCTGGATCAACGAAGGGGGTGTGTCCCCCGCCCACTCTCCATTGTGCCGGGTCTGTCTTTACACCGGACTTTACGGAAGAGCGCATAATACAGTGAATTGTTTCTACATATATACATATATACATATATATATCAGATACAGTATGTAATTTTAAACTACTTTCCAATTTACTTCCATTAAAACACATGTGCACAGACTTTTATATTTACATTTTTTGAGTCACCAGCTCCTACTGAGCATGTGCAAGAATTCACAGACTATACATATATGCATTTGTGATTGGCTGATTGCTATCACATGGTACAAGGGGAGTGAAAATATACATAACTTTGAAATTTGTTATAAAAAAATCTACTACTCATTTGAAGTTCAAACTAAGTGCTATTGCATTGTCTTGTTATCTTACATTTGTTGATTATGCAAATCTAATGTGTTGACTGGTCCTTTAAGCTGGCGCTGTAATATTCCTGTGTAAACATTAGCATACATTTCATGTCACGTGGGTTCCTTGCAGACAAGCAAATGATCATTCTATACTGTTTTTAAACAAGTTAGCTTTATAATCACTTGCTAATGTACTCTCCCAAACATGTTTCTGACCCCCTGTGGCTGTTACTAAGGAGTGCGCTACCCTCCAGGTGCTTAATTAAAAGAGCTAATCACGACATTTGTGCTCTGTAGTTGAACAAATCGTACATTTGATTTTTGGCTGTTTTAAACAGAGAAAGGGCTACTATTTGGTGAAGTCAGGCATACAGCAATCTATGCAAACAAGGTTTGTGACGACATTCGCACAATGTGATGTACTGATATTTTTATAGTGATGAAAGTATTAAAGGGACATTGTACACTAGATTTTTCTTTGCATAAATGTTTTGAAGATGATCCATTTATATAGCCAATCTAGGGATGTTTTTGTAAAAATGTATAGTTTGCCTTTTTTTTTAAAAATAACATTGTGATAATTTTCAGACTCCTAACCAAGCCCCAAAGATTTAGACGTATACTGATGTCTATGGACTCCTGGTTGTGTAATGGGTATTTCATATGCAGGGGAGGGGAGTGTCTTCGCTCCTTGCTTTCCCAGCCCATTTCAGTGAGTGCCCCAGCCTAACCTCATCAACAGTGATAAACTGGGAGCTTCTAAGTAAGCTTTTAAAAGGTTTTATACTGGATTTTTATATCAGTATCTGAGCATATTCTTTATAGTAATGCCTATTACATGCAGTTATATTAAAATTGGTGTATGGCTATCCCTTTAGGTTTAACACAAGTTTTTATCACCGACTGATTGTTGTTATCTTGATAAATAGGACCCTTAGAGTTTACTGTCTATTGGCATTGAAAAGGCACAGTGGAGCTGATATGCTCTGGGTTTACTGTAAACTGGTACTCAGAAGACATACTGCAGCAGACACACCAAGAGATTACTGTAATCTGGGCATTTGTAATGAAAACTATAATCCTGACTGTTTACTTGATTAGCAATAGCACAAGCTATTATGCTATTGTTTGTTCCCAGGTTGAGCGCTTCTCTCTTTTTATTTATGCAAATTATGACTCTTAGGGAAATCTCCCTAAGTGTGATGTGGGAATCCAGATGTTGACCCGTTGCTCAGTGTGCCTAGAGGGATATGGCTGCACCTCACTGACAAGGCCCACAATAGGCCGAAATGTACATCTGGGGTTTTGCCGTTTCTCTCGTTCAGAGAGGGATTGCGTGGTATTTCGGGGCTGGACTGTACTGTGAAATCAGGTTCAGACTGATATGCTACAGGAAAGTTCTCTGTGAAAGGCACATATTGAGCAAAAAGAGGCTGCTTCTAGGGTGGTAACTAGCCATAGAACAAGCTATTATGCTATTGTTCGTTACCAGGTTGAGCGCTTCTCTCTTTTTATTTATGCAACTTGTATTGACTCTATCCATATGGATAGGATTGAAATCTATATAGTTAACAGTCAATCAGGGTAGTGTGAATGAAACAGACAGTTTATAAAAACTTTCCAGTGAGTGCTGATATTTTTTATGAGCACCCAGGTAGCTAATTTTAGAAAATGGAGTGCATTCTACACAAGTGATTGAATCTTTGTATTTTTTGGATATTGCACCCTACACTGTTGTGGATTATAATTGGATTGTTTGGATAATCTGAGCCTCACCTTCTTACTGCCTTTTGTTTTTAGATTTATATAATATGGAAACAAAGGAAGGAATACACTAATAAGGACACTGAAAGTATTCAAGCAGAGGCGGACCTGAGTGAGTTGAGGGTGGATACCCCTATTAATATATATCCTAAATTGTTGAATATAAATAGATTTCCATCTGCATGCAGTTTACTTATCTGGATACCATAAGAATAAACAGATACCTATGGGATTTAGAGTAAAGAATATCGCTACCATAGGTATAATCGATTACTGAATTTTGTTGCACGTGGGCTCCATTGTAAACAAATGTTTCTATCATGTTATTGGCGATAGAGCAAGTGAATAGATTAGAAAATAAGATGAAATTTGAGATAGACTTGATTAAACAACAGATTTATCATGTTTTGATTGGTGGATTGGTGATAAAACACAGGACTGGGTAAATAAGTTGGAGATAATAGTTACAAAATACAAAAAATGATCTAAAAATAAGAAATCGACCACTGTAGAAAGTGACTACAGAGAAAAGTGCATTTATAGATGGCTTTATGGAAAAATATAATGATGTGCCTAGGAAACTCCTTAGGAATCTCCATCCAAAAAATGTATTCCTTTCTATTGATAGCAGTGGCGGTGACTCATCTGAGGGTGACTCAAATGCTAATGAGGAGGGTGTATCCACACACGCTTCCCAATCTTCTACTGCTTCTTTATTGGGGTTGTCACTCTGGCAGCAGCCAAATCTCCTTTAGTATTAAGAAAAGGCAGGCGCATGCATACAAGGAGAGGGGGCAATAGAAATAAATAAACCAGTAAAGAAGAAGTAAATATTGTTTTCAACATATGTTGTAGATTCTTGACTTTTGATGAGTTAAAGGTTCTGAACTGTGGTTTGTTCTTTGTGCCTACTCTGAGGAATAATATCTTTGATAAAGTATTTGATGTGCATATATTGCAAAGACAGTTGAAATTAAGAGATTTTTTTTGTTTAAGGACAAGGTACAGATGACACCCAGTGTATTCAAAACCCCTTCTACATTTGAACATCCAGTTGCAAATTCATCTATAAAAAGTTTTACCCGTATGATATGCACTGAATGTGCTAATGATGACACTTAGACATTTTCAGTTTTATCTGATCAGGAACGTAGAGCTCTTTGTGACTTAAAGGGATACTCAGGTCAAATAAAATTTTCATGATTCAGATATAGCATGTAATTTTAAACAACTTTCCAATTTACTTACATTAAAAAAAATGTGCACATGTCTTTTATATTTACACTTTTTGAGTCACCAGGTCCTACTGAGCATGTGCAAGAATTCACAGACTATAAGTATATGCATTTGTGATTGGCTGATTACTTTAACATGTTACAGGGGGAGTGGAAATATATATAACTTTGAAATTTGTTTGAAAAAAAAATCTACTACTCATTTGAAATTCAGAGTAAATGCTGTTGAATTGTCTTGTTATCCTGCAATTGTTGATTATGCAAATCTACTGTGTTTACTGGTCCTTTAAGAAATTACAATTCTATTGTCATACACCCGACTGAGAAGGGTGGAGGTAGGGTTCCCACCTCAGCCATGTTTTCCTGGACACTTATGAGTTACACATGCTGTAGGGTGTACAGGGAGGAACATGTATTGTGTTTCTGGACAGCACTATTCATTCATTTTCATCCCTGCACACCCTGCAGCATGTGTAACTTATAAGTGTTCTGTATTTTAAGGGACGGGTGGCAACCCTAGGTGGAGGCAGTGTAGTACTAGACTATAGTGATTATAGAGCTGAGGTCAAACGACAATTTTCAGACTCTTCTGTCTATGTTTGTATTGAATTGAAAAGTAATACTATGCTCAACTTTAAACGATGTGTTGACCAGTTCCTGAGATCTGCACATGAAGCTTGCCATTTGGACGATAAGGAATTATCTTTTTTGACTGTTAAATATCCTAAAGTTCCTTTACTTAGTTACCTAAAGTACATAAAAGAATGGTTTATCCCCCTGGCAGTGTAAAAAAATAAAGCAAACGTTGTTGCTTCTTTTGCATGTTTCTTCATTAAAAGCAGTTGAAAATCTATAAACTGTGGTGCTGCTACCTTTTTCTTTTACATTATCCCCCTGGCAGACCTATTGTTTCTTCCAGGGACTCTTTATTTTCAAACATTGCGAGATATGTGGATTATCCCCTACAACCAGTGGTTTAGAGTACTCTCATGATCGCGGTGTCCAGGATTTAAGGTCAATGGTGATCAGCTCCACATGTTATTCTGGTCCCTTAATTGAGCTTCTATTGAAGAAAAATTGTTTCAAGTTTGAGTCTGACTATTATCTGCAGATCTCAAAAATGACCATGGGGTTAAATATGGCATGTAGATAAATATGGCATGTAGATAAATATGGCATGTAGATAAATATGGCGTGTAGATAAATATGGCGTGTAGATAAATATGGATGTAGATAAATATGGCATGTAGATAAATATGGATGTAGATAAATATGGCATGTAGATAAATATGGATGTAGATAAATATGGCATGTAGATAAATATTGATGTAGATAAATATGGATGTAGATAAATATAGCATGTAGATAAATATGGCATGTAGATAAATATGGATGTAGATAAATATGGATGTAGATAAATATGGCATGTAGATAAATATGGCATGTAGATAAATATGGCATGTAGATAAATATGGCATGTAGATAAATATGGATGTAGATAAATATGGCATGTAGATAAATATGGATGTAGATAAATATGGCATGTAGATAAATATGGCATGTAGATAAATATGGATGTAGATAAATATGGCATGTAGATAAATATGGATGTAGATAAATATGGCATGTAGATAAATATGGCATGTAGATAAATATGGATGTAGATAAATATGGCATGTAGATAAATATGGCATGTAGATAAATATGGATGTAGATAAATATGGCATGTAGATAAATATGGATGTAGATAAATATGGATGGAGATAAATATGGATGTAGATAAATATGGCATGTAGATAAATATGGATGTAGATAAATATGGCATGTAGATAAATATGGATGTAGATAAATATGGCATGTAGATAAATATGGCATGTAGATAAATATGGCATGTAGATAAATATGGATGTAGATAAATATGGCATGTAGATAAATATGGCATTAGGATAAATATGGCATGTAGATAAATATGGATGTAGATAAATATGGCATGTAGATAAATATGGCATTAGGATAAATATGGCATGTAGATAAATATGGATGTAGATAAATATGGCATGTAGATAAATATGGCATGTAGATAAATATGGATGTAGATAAATATGGCATGTAGATAAATATGGCATGTAGATAAATATGGCATGTAGATAAATATGGCATGTAGATAAATATGGATGTAGATAAATATGGCATGTAGATAAATATGGCATGTAGATAAATATGACATGTAGATAAATATGGATGGAGATAAATATGGCATGTAGATAAATATGGCATTAGGATAAATATGACATGTAGATAAATATGGATGGAGATAAATATGGATGTAGATAAATATGGATGTAGATAAATATGGCATGTAGATAAATATGGCATGTAGATAAATATGGCATGTAGATAAATATGGCATTAGGATAAATATGGCATGAGGATAAATATGGATGGAGATTTGTCTACACTAAAAATAATACCTTAACTAATACCCTTTCTCCTAGCATGCTAAGAAATACACAAATGCATACTAATTCCAGTTCATGGCTCCAACATAATGGCAGCTTTAAATGTGGTAGCAATCGCTGTAAAGCATGTGAATACCATAATGTGACAAATAAATTTACTTCATATGTGACAGGAGAAACTTTTAACCTACAGGGTTGTTTAAACTGGAGCTCTTCTTATGTTATATATCTGGCAGAATGCAAACTATGTAAATGTCAATACGTAGGACTCACTACTCGTGATGTGAGAACACGTATTAGAGAGCATTTAGGGGATATTAGAAATAAAGTCCCCTGCTCTGAACTAAGTAGACATTTTATAGAGGTCCATGATCAATCAGTTAAATTCTTTAGTTGGAATATAATTGAAGCTGTAAAAACCCATATAAGAGGAGGAAATAGATCCCAGATTTTGGGAAAACAAGAAGTCTATTGGATATTCAAATTCAGAACCCAGATCCCTGAGGGATTTAATTCGGAGTTTGACCTTATAAACTTTTGGGAATAAATATTTATATCTAAGAAATTTCTTTATATTTGCACCAAATTATATAGCATCTAGAAAATGCTGTTTTACAAATATATTCCTGATTCTATGAAATTATATCTTCCTCCCTATCCCTTGTCACAATCACTGCTTCTGTAACATATGATTTTTATGCATAATATTCCTGCATTAGTTTTCTCCATCCATATAGTGAATGTGTCTTTTTAGTTTCAATATCAGCTAGAAGTAGTTTAAGGCTATCTAATATGTAACCTTTTATCATATTGGATTTAAATTTAGTTTCCATCAATGTGTATCTGAAATCTCTAAATTGTGAACATAATACATGTACTTTAAATAACCTAGACCTAGAGGCTCCTAACGCTGGTTTTAGGCTACCGCCGGTATTTGAAGTCACTCAAAATAGGGTCTAACGCTCACTTTTCATCCGCGACTTTTCCATACCGCAGATCCCCTTACGTCAATTGCGTATCCTATCTTTTCAATGGGATCTTTCTAACTCCGGTATTTAGAGTCGTTTCTGAAGTGAGCGTTAGACATCTAACGACAAAACTCCAGCCGCAGGAAAAAAGTCAGTAGTTAAGAGCTTTCTGGGCTAACGCCGGTTTATAAAGCTCTTAACTACTGTACTCTAAAGTACACTAACACCCATAAACTACCTATGTACCCCTAAACCGAGGTCCCCCCACATCGCCGACACTCGAATAATTTTTTTAACCCCTAATCTGCCGACCGACACCTACGTTATCCTTATGTACCCCTAATCTGCTGCCCCTAACACCGCCGACCCCTGTATTATATTTATTAACCCCTAACCTGCCCCCCACAACGTCGCCTCCACCTACCTACACTTATTAACCCCTAATCTGCCCCCCACAACGTCGCAGCCAGCTACCTACAATAATTAACCCCTAATCTGCCGACCGCAAAGCGCCGCCACCTACGTTATCCTTATATACCCCTAATCTGCTGCCCCTAACACCGCCGACCCCTATATTATATTTATTAACCCCTAATCTGCCCCCCACAACGTCGCCTCCACCTGCCTACACTTATTAACCCCTAATCTGCCGACCGGAGCTCACCGCTATTCTAATAAATGTATTAACCCCTAAAGCTAAGTCTAACCCTAACACTAACACCCCCCTAAGTTAAATATAATTTACATCTAACGAAATTAATTAACTCTTATTAAATAAATTATTCCTATTTAAAGATAAATACTTACCTGTAAAATAAATCCTAATATAGCTACAATATAAATTATAATTATATTATAGCTATTTTAGGATTTATATTTATTTTACAGGTAACTTTGTATTTATTTTAACCAGGTACAATAGCTATTAAATAGTTAAGAACTATTTAATAGCTAAAATAGTTAAAATAATTACAAAATTACCTGTAAAATAAATACTAACCTAAGTTACAATTAAACCTAACACTACACTATCAATAAATTAATTAAATAAACTACCTACAATTACCTACAATTAACCTAACACTACACTATCAATAAATTAATTAAATACAATTCCTACAAATAAATACAATTAAATAAACTTGCTAAAGTACAAAAAATAAAAAAGAACTAAGTTACAAAAAATAAAAAAATATTTACAAACATAAGAAAAATATTACAACAATTTTAAACTAATTACACCTACTCTAAGCCCCCTAATAAAACAACAAAGACCCCCAAAATAAAAATGCCCTACCCTATTCTAAATTACTAAAGTTCAAAGCTCTTTTACCTTACCAGCCTTGAACAGGGCCCTTTGCGGGGCATGCCCCAAGAAGTTCAGCTCTTTTGCCTGTAAAAAAAAACATACAATACCCCCCCAACATTACAACCCACCACCCACATACCCCTAATCTAACCCAACCCCCCCTTAAATAAACCTAACACTAAGCCCCTGAAGATCTTCCTACCTAATCTTCACCCTGCCAGGTTCACCGATCCGTCCTGAAGAGCTCCTCCGATGTCCTGATCCAAGCCCAAGCGGGGGGCTGAAGAGGTCCATGATCCGGCTGAAGTCTTCATCCAAGCGGGAGCTGAAGAGGTCCATGATCCGGATGAAGTCTTCATCCAAGCGGGAGCTGAAGAGGTCCATGATCCGGATGAAGTCTTCTATCAACGGCATCTTCAATCTTCTTTCTTCCGGATCCATCTTGCAGACCTCCGACGCGGAACATCCTGCTGGCCCGACGGACTAACGACGAATGACGGTTCCTTTAAGGGACGTCATCCAAGATGGCGTCCCTCGAATTCCGATTGGCTGATAGGATTCTATCAGCCAATCGGAATTAAGGTAGGAATATTCTGATTGGCTGATGGAATCAGCCAATCAGAATCAAGTTCAATCCGATTGGCTGATCCAATCAGCCAATCAGATTGAGCTCGCATTCTATTGACTGATCGGAACAGCCAATAGATTGCGAGCTCAATCTGATTGGCTGATTGAATCAGCCAATCGGATTGAACTTGAATCTGATTGGCTGATTCCATCAGCCAATCAGAATTTTCCTACCTTAATTCCGATTGGCTGATAGAATCCTATCAGCCAATCGGAATTCGAGGGACGCCATCTTGGATGACGTCCCTTAAAGGAACCGTCATTCTTCGTTAGTCCGTCGGGCCAGCAGGATGTTCCGCGTCGGAGGTCTGCAAGATGGATCCGGAAGAAAGAAGATTGAAGATGCCGTTGATAGAAGACTTCATCCGGATCATGGACCTCTTCAGCTCCCGCTTGGATGAAGACTTCATCCGGATCATGGACCTCTTCAGCTCCCGCTTGGATGAAGACTTCAGCCGGATCATGGACCTCTTCAGCCCCCCGCTTGGGCTTGGATCAGGACATCGGAGGAGCTCTTCTGGACAGATCGTTGAACCCGGTGAGGTGAAGACAAGGTAGGAAGATCTTCAGAGGCTTAGTGTTAGGTTTATTTAAGGGGGGTTTGGGTTAGATTAGGGGTATGTGGGTGGTGGGTTGTAATGTTGGGGGGCTTGGGTATTGTATTTTTTTTTTTACAGGCAAAAGAGCTGAATTCTTTGGGGCATGCCCCGCAAAGGGCCCTGTTCAGGGCTGGTAAGATAAAAGAGCTTTGAACTTTAGTTATTTAGAATAGGGTAGGGCATTTTTTTATTTTGGGGGGCTTTGTTATTTTATTAGGGGGCTTAGAGTAGGTGTAATTAGTTTAAAATTGTTGTAATATTTTTCTTATGTTTGTAAATATTTTTTTATTTTTTGTAGCTTAGTTCTTTTTTATTTTTTGTACTTTAGCAAGTTTATTTAATTGTATTTATTTGTAGGAATTGTATTTAATTAATTTATTGATAGTGTAGTGTTAGGTTAATTGTAGGTAATTGTAGGTAGTTTATTTAATTAATTTATTGATAGTATAGTGTTAGGTTTAATTGTAACTTAGGTTAGGATTTCTTTTACAGGTAAATTTGTAATTATTTTAACTATTTTAGCTATTGTACCTGGTTAAAATAAATACAAAGTTACCTGTAAAATAAATATTAATCCTAAAATAGCTATAATATAATTATAATTTATATTGTAGCTATATTAGGATTTATTTTACAGGTAAGTATTTAGCTTTAATTAGGAATAATTTATTTAATAAGAGTTAATTAATTTCGTTAGATTCAAATTATATTTAACTTAGGGGGTGTTAGTGTTAGGGTTAGACTTAGCTTTAGGGGTTAATACATTTATTAGAATAGCGGTGAGCTCCGGTCGGCAGATTAGGGGTTAATAATTGAAGTTAGGTGTCGTCGATGTTAGGGAGGGCAGATTAGGGGTTAATACTATTTATTATAGGGTTAGTGAGGCGGATTAGGGGTTAATAACTTTATTATAGTAGCGCTCAGGTCCGGTCGGCAGATTAGGGGTTAATAAGTGTAGGCAGGTGGAGGCGACGTTGAGGGGGGCAGATTAGGGGTTAATAAATATAATACAGGGGTCGGCGGTGTTAGGGGCAGCAGATTAGGGGTACATAAGGATAAAGTAGGTGGCGGCACTTTGCGGTCGGCAGATTAGGGGTTAATAAGTGTAGGCAGGTGGAGGCGACGTTGTGGGGGGCAGATTAGGGGTTAATAAATATAATATAGGGGTCAGCGATGTTAGGGCAGCAGATTAGGGGTACATAAGGATAATGTAAGTAGCGGCGGTTTACGGAGCGGCAGATTAGGGGTTAATAATAATATGCAGGGGTCAGCGATAGCGGGGGCGGCAGATTAGGGGTTAATAAGTGTAAGGTTAGGGGTGTTTAGACTCGGGGTACATGTTAAAGTGTTAGGTGCAGACGTAGGAAGTGTTTCCCCATAGCAAACAATGGGGCTGCGTTAGGAGCTTAACGCAGCTTTTTTGCAGGTGTTAGGTTTTTTTTCAGCTCAAACAGTTGAGGCTGGCCGCTTGCGTAAGCAACTCTGGTATCGAGAGTTGAAGCTACGTTAAAAAAGCTCTACGCTCCTTTTTTGGAGCCTAACGCAGCGATTCTGTGGACTCTCAATACCAGAGTTATTTTTATGGTGCGGTCAGAAAAAAGCCGGCGTTAGTTTTTCGGGTCTTTACCGACAAAACTCCAAATCTAGCCGCTAGTGTTATTAACTTAGAAGAGACACAAGGGTTGCTTTATTATCTTTAGTCATGTATAGACTCATCTTATTAAATATTACATAGGATTATGTATGAATAATACTATTCCGTTCATTATTGTTTAACAGCATGTCTATATATATATATATATATATATATATGTATATATATTTATTGAATAGGAAATCATGTGAAATTTAAAACATTTATTACAGGATAATCTTTGCATAAAATCTTTTATGTTTTGTTTATATAATAAGGTGATTATTTGTATGTGAGATATATATTGTACTACTTTTTTCAAACACATCTGCAATGAGTTTTGCAAAAAATAGTCTTATATTGTATTAACTAACTGCTTTCCATAGTATTCCATAGCATTGTAGTTCCATACATGTTAGCAATTTGAACAGCTGTTTAAACTTAATATGTGATTAATGCCGTATATAAAGACTAATGAATGTACACCTGGTATAGTCTATGATTACGGCAACAGCTAGCCGAAACGCGTTATACTGATCATCTCATTCATTTTTTTTATGTCTTTTTTTTATCTCTTTGCTGTTCTTAATGTTCTAATAAAGCTTGAAATTTTGATTTACCTCTTGGGACAACCGCATATATTTTTTGATAAATATGGCACCCACATATGCAAACCTTTATATGGCCTGGTATGAACAACTGATCATGAAACCTTTAGAATGTACACATGTGATTTATTATAACTGATAAATTGATAATATATTCATGGTTTGGCGAGGTAAAAGTGAGCTTTTGATTTGAATTAGTAATATGTGTTGGAGATGTGGACACAATGTTTGGCGTTTTTGGAAGTACTGCCTACACAATATGCACAATATATTTAAGGTAATAAGGAATTAGGAAATATTTTGTTTGTCTTGGATTCATTGCTAAATTGTGACATTTGATAAACGAAACATAATGGTCCAATATTACATATAAACATTAATAAAACATGGTTTATGAAAAAGTATTTGACTCAAAAGTGCTATAATGTATATATGTCTTAATATCTGTATATGTATATATATGTGTTTAAAGAATGTTTGTCAGTGCCTTCCTTCCGTGGTGTAAACAGATATTAACAAAAAGAGTGTGGGGTCACAAATCCCCTATTCCCATACACTTACTTTTAAAAACCTGAATCTGTATGAGGTAAGTAGTCACCATTCATAGAAAACACCCGTAATAGCTGAAAAATCCAGGTTCGAGGTGTAGTGAATCAGGAACACCGGCAAAGTTGATCAGCTGTGCTATAACTGAAGTGCTGTTTCGAGTCTCCACAGTACGCTTTTTCTCTCTTGCTGACTATGGTGCATTGTGGGTATATATGTGTGTATATATATATATATATATATATATATATATATATATATACATTCATATATGTATATACATGTGTATGTGTTTATATGTGTTTAAATTATATGTATATACATACATATATACAGATATAAACACATATACACGCACACACTCATACAGTATATATACTGTATATACACATATACATTTAGACATAATAAATTTAAAAAATAGTTAAAGATACTGTAAAAAAAATCAAAAGGATTAACAGAAAACATATACATAATATATATAAAGTTTTTTGAAAATAATTTTTGATAATTATTATTTTTTAATATTTCATATTTAGTATTTTAA
Source organism: Bombina bombina (assembly GCF_027579735.1). Classification (NCBI taxonomy): domain Eukaryota; kingdom Metazoa; phylum Chordata; class Amphibia; order Anura; family Bombinatoridae; genus Bombina; species Bombina bombina. The sequence continues at coordinate 780,122,556 of NC_069501.1, read as the reverse complement.
GAAGATTAGATTACTAATTTTTCATTTGCGCTAACCTGACCAGCATTGTTTCTTTATATAAAAGGTATCTTTATTTAAGTATCTTTATTTAAGTGACATAAAGGTAAAAACAGCAACGTTTCAGGTCCACCTCACCCTTAGTCATGCTCATACCATATACTGAGCCCTTATAACTTTTTTTTTTTTTAAATTATATGAATCATTTTTATCAGTTAGTGTTTATATGAGTGTAAATGTAAATTCAAATGCATTTACGTTGTGTTTACTGCAACTTTCTTTAATGCACTACCCTATACACAAGGTTTTCAGTTGTGCTAAGCCGACAAGTGTAAAATGCGATTGCACTCTCGCAATCAAGTTTACTTTCAACTTGTAATACTAGCGCTATTTCCAATGAGTACAAAAACCCAGTATCGCTTGAGTGCCACAGCAAATATGCCACTTGTAATCTCTTTTTTTTTTTGCACAGGGAACTTTGTAGATTATATCCCTTGTATTTAATGTGGTTTCTCAGGAGAAGAGTCATGTAGGGAGCTCTGGAATTCTGGAGCAGCTCTTTCCAGAGTGAAAACAATAATGATCTGATGTTTTAGGGACTTACAGATGTCACTAAATATTAGCAAATTCATTTTGATTGACTGCAGAGTTTAAGCTGCTTCTACATTATTAAAGGGATTTAACACCACATTTTTTTATTTTATGATTCAGATAGGGCATGCAATTTTTAACAACTTTCTAATTTATTCCTTTTTTCAATTTTCTTCATTCTCTTTGTATCTTTATTTGAAAATCAGGAATGTAAGCTTAGGAGCCAGCCCATTTTTGGTTCAGAACCTGGGTAACCTGGGTAACACTTGTTGATTGGTGGCTAAATGTATATTTCAAATAAAGATACCAAGAGAATGAAGAAAATTGATAACAGGAGTACATTAGAAAGTTGCTTAAAATTACAGGCTCTATCTGAAACATGAACGAAAACATTTGGGTTTCATATCCCTTTAATATGGTTTATTAATAATAGCCCATATCTGCAAATTGACTGCGATGGAGCCCAAGATGTTTATAATTATCTGTAAATGTATTTATTTTGTTATCAAATAGTGGTGCTTGCATATTAACTTTTAATTATTTTATCTAGTTGCACATATTTTTGCAGATCAAGCACATGTAAATGAAATTGATTCACTGCCATATCGATCATTTGTGAGAGCAATACCATTTTTATTATATCAACTCTTCAGGACTTTAATTATTTTTTGTGTATTCTCTGTTTTCTTGTACTCCTTTTGCTCAGTAATCCTGTTTCTATGTTTTACATTTCCTGGCATGATAAAGGGTTCAGGCAGACTGGTTACATGAGAAAATTACAAGAGATCAGCAAAAGATTAAATGCAAGGCATGCTGCTTGCAGCTTTCTTAGAAGAGATGCATCTTCCAGTAGAAAAATGGCTTGATGCAATTGCCTAAAAATAATTCTCAAGAATATGGCACATTAATCACAAACTGAGGCTGGCAGCAGACCTTTAGCTGGGGCAAAGTCATTGAGTTGAAAAAATAGATGAACATATTTCTTGCACTCAGAGAAATACATAATGTATATATATGGAACATTCATCATACCCATGATTCAAATGAGTTTACCCACAAACTAGAAAAACGTATATTCTTGCAAATGTTATGCTCTGATACAGCATTTTAATCAATATGAATTTACATGATGAGCTGTGCCTTTGGAATTTATTTGTCTCCTTAATTGGTTTTATTAACTGATAAGAACCATTGAAAGATTCACTACTGTATTTATATATTTTTGTGCTGACAACGATATAGTGACTGCTACATTGGCCTAGATTCAAAAGTTGCCTAGGGGCCTTGTTGTTAAGGTGAGATTATGTTCAAAATTGATTGAGTACCACTTCACCTATATTTTACACAGCTTTATTAATAGGTATCTACAATGGTGCTAAATTCAAGATGTCCTGCAGATATAAATGGAAATTCTAGTAATGTGGGTCAAAAATACTTCTGAAACATGCTTGCAAAATGTTTTATAAAAATATTTGTTATTTCAAAACATGTCTGTTTTGTTATGGTTAAGCAGTCTCACTGAAAAGTAAGAAAGGTATCTTCAGGGGCCGGCTGTAGGCCTTAGGTTTTCTAAAGGCGTGGTAAGGATTTATCAAATGTACACACACCCAGTATGCAAAATTCATAAAGACTCTATTTCCCATGTAAAGTAGCTTGCCTTGCGATCATGTCCCTCTATTTCAAAGCTGACAATGCTATCTTTATTTTATTTTTTGTTAAATGGGCAGTATACTGTAAAATAGTTTTTCCCTTAAAGGGTCATTAAACACTAAATAAATGCTAGATAGAATGATGCATCCGGAGAAAAGTCTGAGAATAACATGTTGTTTTATTTTTTAAAGTTTTAATAGCTGTTTAATTTTGACAAAATAAGGCCTAGATTTGGAGTTCGGCGTTAGCCGTGAAAACCAGCGTTAGAGGCTCCTAACGCTGGTTTCTTACGCACTCCGGTATTTAGAGTTTATTTACCGCGACTCAAAATACACCTAACGCTCACCTTTCTACCGCCACCTCAGACCCAGTAGTAAACATATACCGACAAAAACAACATCCACGAATCACAAAACAAATATTACACAAAGTACACTTACACTCATACAAACACTACACTATCTTTATTTTTCATATTTATTTTGTTTTCGGTAAAATACAAAGGATTAAAGTTGCGAGATCTCGGGTGTTTGAAAAAAATCCACAAAAATCCATTTTCCCATTGACTTACATGGACATACGGGAAAAGACCCTCATATACCTACATCTAACTAATAACATTATCACAAACATACACTCATCGATGCATACAAACAATATACACCACATGACATACACAAAATATTTATTTATTACAAAAAGAACACGATTTAGTGACTTTTTCACACAAGCTCATGACGTCACTCACTTTACGAGGAAAACCAGTCTTAGAAAAAAAAATTAGAAATCTTTAGAGCCTCCATTGACTTCTATTGGGAAGACGTGCTCGTGCACGCGAAACCCTCATTTCCCTAACGCACGCAAATAGCGTAGACTGAAAAACTCCAAATACCAGCGCTAGAAAATACATGATTTCATGCGTTAGACCCAGCTATGATAAATAGATTAAGAAATGACTATTTCCCTATGGTGGACTTATGGTTTTTAATTATTAAATATTCACAACACCATAAATTTGTTTCACACTTTTAGATTACATCAACTACAAATCCACATCACTAGTAACACATTATTATTTCAATAAAATTACATTTAAAATTAAAATAAAATTCAATACACATTTCTGGATTCACAAACACTACACAATGGGAAACACCTCTCATTTGCCTTTATTATTGCATTTCAGTTATTCAACTCATATGCTTGCAGCAACTGCATATTTACATAGGCTTAACACATAATCACTCATGGATGCACATATATTACTTTTAACATTCACTCATACATGTGCATTCAAATGATGGTGGACAAACACATTACATTCTCTACAGGAATCACAAAACACAACATATGGATTTGACGTTACTTGTAACATCATTATTCCATCACAATAAACCATTAGGAATTACCTACAAAAAATACATCATTACACCAGATTACAGATGTCACTTTATGGGAAGGAACAACAATGCCACACCGCTATATAGAAGTCAGCATATGTGGGACACAATCACAATATATACGTACATGTACATAACACGCATCACCCATCACGCAACCACAAAGCACACATTTAGATTTTATTCAGCACACAATAACAATGTAGCACAATACAACAACACAATGAGGATTTCACAACTACATAGGCAGGTTAATAATATCATGACGTCATTAGAAGATTCAACCATACACATCACAGATTCACCACTGTACCGCCCCTTTAGGAACTTTAACACTCAATACTACAATACAACATATACGTAAACCACACTTTTGAACAGCATTATTATGGAGATTTCAATGGGACAATTAAGAAATATTGTCAGATCGCAAATCACTTATATATATAATACTACAGATGACAGCCGGAAGTTATTCAGTATTAGTGCCATTTTTATGGCACGCATACAATATTGTCAGATCTAAAATCACTTATATATACAATACTACAGATGGCAGACGGGAAGTTCAGAATTATTATTGCGATTTGAAAGGGACGCATACAATATTCACATCTCGGCAATCACTTATATACACAATACTACAGATGACAGCCGGAAGTTATTCAGTATTAGTGCCATTTTAATGGGACGCATACAATATTGACAGCTCGGCAATCACTTATATATACAATACTACAGATGACAGCCGGAAGTTATTCAGTATTAGTGCCATTTGAATGGGACGCATACAATATTGACATCTCGGCAATCACTTATATATACAATACTACAGATGACAGCCGGAAGTTATTCAGCATTATTGCGATTTTAAAGGGACGCGATTTTAAAGGGACGCATACAATATTGACAGCTCGGCAATCACTTATATATACAATACTACAGATGACAGACGGGAAGTTCGGAATTATTATTGTGATTTTAAAGGGACGCATACAATATTGACAGCTCGGCAATCACTTATATATACAATACTACAGATGACAGACGGGAAGTTCGGAATTATTATTGCGATTTTAAAGGGACGCATACAATATTGACAGCTCGGCAATCACTTATATATATACAATACTACAGATGGCAGATGTTACTTTATCGTTTACAAACAATGTTGCAGCAACATTGATCGATCACATTCGATGCACATTATACACAACTATGCACTTTCATTCATGTTAGCCTGGACGTGTGCTTGTTACTATAAGATCGCGTTTCATAAATATTGATTACGCATATGAACAAACATTACAAACATGCACTGTATGTGTGATATTTGACACTTTCACATTGAGATTTATTTTCGGAAAACAACATTTCAGCCAAAAAAATACAACGCCCACTTTGAAAGCATTCGCGCCGCTCACATACAAACAAGTGAATACAATCAGCAATCATTACAAACTCAATACCATTGGACTAATTGTACTATAAATCCCCCAAACAACATGGCCAATGCATCACTTGTGATCCACATCAGATCAAGTGCTTACCTTGTTACGCTGTTTTGAAAGATGGATGACGATGACATGGTAGACACTGCTGGTGCTGCTATTGGCGAACTAGCTGTTGGTCGAATCAGGCAGCCTCGGCGGCTCAGACCGAGACGAAGGGGTCGTCTGGTTCGAGGTCCTCGTGTCTACAGGGTGAGACCCACCTTGGAAAACATGAGCGACTTTGAGGTTTTTGATAAGTATCGGCTCGATCGCGAACAGCTCATTGGCCTTTACGATCTTCTTAAACCTCATTTGGAGCCACGTATACAAATAAGGACTGCTGTTCCCCCCATGAGTAAGATGCTAAGCTGTCTATACGTCCTGGCCTCCGGGAGTTTTCAATCCGGAGAACTGTACATGCATGGCCTGGCTCAAGGTACATTCTCTGTGGTGTTTGATAACTTTCTGGACGCCATGGTACGTATCAGTAAGCAATACATAGGATTCCCACAGAATGATGGTGATTGGAGGCGCCTGAAGCGGGAATTCTTTGATATTGCTCAATTGCCCAATGTCTTGGGAGCCATAGATTGTACCCACATTGCGCTGCGTGCTCCAATTGATGACTTGCCCTTCAGAAATCGCAAACATTTTCATAGCCTCAACGTGCAGTATGTTTGTGACGCACGGATGAGGATTATGCATGTGTATGCGAATTTTGGAGGGGCTTGTCATGATGCCCGCATCCTCTCTCTGTCGTCCCTGTGGAGCCAGTTTGAGGAAAGACAAATGCCCCCTGGTTATCTCGTTGGTGAGTATTTGTGCTCAACATGGTTAATAATTTTGACAATTGGCCCTGTATTTTTTAACTGTTAGCGTCATGTTCAGCTATAGGATTAAATCTAACCATTTGTTATTTACCGACGCTAATGTCTATTTTTATTTAAATGCAGATATGTAGCATGTCTTACCTTAAGTGTTCAGATAGAGAATGCACTGTAACCATGTAGTTAGCATTTTACACAAGGTTTGTTTTCAGAACAATACGCATATGTAGCATGTCTTAGCTGAAATGGGAAGCTATTATCTCATGCAATTTAACCCTGTCATTGTCTCTTTCTGCTAATGTCTATTTTTATTTAAATGCAGATATGTAGCATGTCTTACCTTAAGTGTTCAGATAGAGAATGCAATGTAACCATGTAGTTAGCATTTTACACAAGGTTTGTTTTCAGAACAATACGCATATGTAGCATGTCTTAGCTGAAATGGGAAGCTATTATCTCATGCAATTTAACCCTGTCATTGTCTCTTTCTGCTAATGTCTATTTTTATTTAAATGCAGATATGTAGCATGTCTTACCTTAAGTGTTCAGATAGAGAATGCAATGTAACCATGTAGTTAGCATTTTACACAAGGTTTGTTTTCAGAACAATACGCATATGTAGCATGTCTTAGCTGAAATGGGAAGCTATTATCTCATGCAATTTAACCCTGTCATTGTCTCTTTCTGCTGATGTCTAGTTTTATTTAAATGCAGATATGTAGCATGTCTTACCTTAAGTGTTCAGATAGAGAATGCAATGTAACCATGTAGTTAGCATTTTACACAAGGTTTGTTTTCAGAACAATACGCATATGTAGCATGTCTTAGCTGAAATGGGAAGCTATTATCTCATGCAATTTAACCCTGTCATTGTCTCTTTCTGCTGATGTCTAGTTTTATTTAAATGCAGATATGTAGCATGTCTTACCTTAAGTGTTCAGATAGAGAATGCAATGTAACCATGTAGTTAGCATTTTACACAAGGTTTGTTTTCAGAACAATACGCATATGTAGCATGTCTTAGCTGAAATGGGAAGCTATTATCTCATGCAATTTAACCCTGTCATTGTCTCTTTCTGCTAATGTCTATTTTTATTTAAATGCAGATATGTAGCATGTCTTACCTTAAGTGTTCAGATAGAGAATGCAATGTAACCATGTAGTTAGCATTTTACACAAGGTTTGTTTTCAGAACAATACGCATATGTAGCATGTCTTAGCTGAAATGGGAAGCTATTATCTCGTGCAATTTAACCCTGTCATTGTCTCTTTCTGCTGATGTCTAGTTTTATTTAAATGCAGATATGTAGCATGTCTTACCTTAAGTGTTCAGATAGAGAATGCAATGTAACCATGTAGTTAGCATTTTACACAAGGTTTGTTTTCAGAACAATACGCATATGTAGCATGTCTTAGCTGAAATGGGAAGATACAGAATAATATAGAAATTTTATTTTTTGGATGTTTCTGACAAGTTTTAATATGGATTATGGTTTTTAACTAAAAAAAAATTATACAACAATATACTAGTTTAAGTATTCTGTTTGAATTATGTTCTGTTCAAAATTTATAGGTGATTCTGGATACATGAGCCAGCCTTGGCTCATTACCCCCTTGCGTAGCCCGACTGATGTGTCTGAGGAGCGCTACAATAGGGCTCATAAGAGAACCAGGGCGGTGGTTGAAAGGATGTTCGGGCTCCTGAAGATGAGATTCAGGTGCCTGGACCGTTCTGGAGGAGCACTCCAGTACAACCCAAAGAAGGTGGCTAAGATCGTTGTAGCCTGTAGCGTCCTGCATAATATTGCACAGCGGGCTGGGATGCTGCAGGCCGTCCCGGTGGACAGAGACCTCCTCAGAGATGAGGAGGATGATCCTGTTCTAGAGGGGGAATTCCAGGACGAGGGACTTGATGTCAGAGCAGACGTCATCAACCGCCACTTTAGACGGTAAAGAATAGAAGTTAGACTGTAGTATTTTCAATAGATGTGAACTCTAGGGAAATGACAAGTAGAGAATTGTGCAAACATGTTAGGATTGATCAAATGTTAGAATATTTTGTAATTTTCATAATATAGGTGATGCTCTGGGCATTGGGTCCTATAGCGAGTCTTTGCCACCTGGTTTTTAAAGAGGACATCAGATGGTAAGTAGAAATGTATGGACTGTTGCTGGCATGATTTGTACACAAATACATCATATGGCATACATTTTAAAAAATAGATTTTTGTTTACACATTACTTAAAATGTACATAATCAGAAAGGGATACTCTAGAATGACTATGGTTCAATGTCACACAGAGGTTTTTTATGCTCAATATGACTCATATTCACACTTGATAGAAAATAACACAGGTTCATACACAGGCTTAGTAAGCTAGTGACAGATATTTATTATGAAATGGGGGGTGGGAGAGGGGTACAGAACTGATTCACACACTTGTATGATTATTTTTTTTAAAATTTATTACATTAGGGAGATGACTTAATCTAAAGACTGAAAGGGAACAATTTGAAGCCTGACAGTCAAGATTGCCCAGACTGACAGTGGGGAAAAAGCCAAGATTGAAATTGAAGTATACCAATGGGATCATGTCTGGCATTATCTTTCAATTCTGCTGACCTTGAAAACCATACAAAGACATGTTCACATGGTAAGTGCAAACTATTTGATAGAATAAGGCTGTGGAGACATCCTATTGGAGACACTTAGATGATTTTCTATTTTGTAGATGGTATTTCCCAGTCCTCTATTTAATGAACTGATGAATAAGACACCTATTGAAGATCAACTGTTTACCCCTGAATTGACTTTCAAAGACCATGCATTGTCCAGGTTGGTGCATGCTAGTTAAGAATCACATGAAGAATGTTGATTATTGTTAGCTTACATACATTAGTCATACTTATTTCATCATTAGATATTTAGGGATCACAATCAGAAAAAGGAATACATATTATAGTTGATATAGAGGTATTTGAATGGACATGAAATATTATATTTATGTTCAGCATACATATATTGTTGAAATGTGATATACATTATTATGTATAATTTGAATTTTGGATATTTAAGTAGAATTTATAATCAACAATATAATGGTGTATGTATTTCATTAATTTTAAATCAATTTAATGATTATCTTTAAAAAATGTTGATCAAAGTTAGAGCATAGACACCATATGATTTTAAATGTATTTTATGAATATTTGACAACATGTGTATTAACTTTGTTCCATTTTTATTATTTTTCATTTCAGATTGGCATCTGATGACTTCCAGGAATATTTAATTATTTTCTATTAAATATATTTTGACATGTTAATACTAAACATTTTATTATTCAATACATTATTTTGAACAGATTCTACTAAATATCAATATAATCTGTAAATAAATCAAACTTGGACTCCCATGACTGGTAGTTGGCTATTTGACAAGCACATGCATAAGATAAAATAATGCATTAATATTAGAAAATAAAATGCTTCCGAGAATATTAAAATATATTTTATAACATTAATTGGGGAGTCAGATTCTTCAATGCTTTTATATTGAAAATGTATATATTAAAATTATTTAGGATATGTAGTAAAATTTTTATTTTTTTAACATTTAATAAGGTGAAGTGGTTCAATTACATGAAAGTGACAGTGTTGTTGAATGTAAAAATAATTGTATAAGATCATGTATCTTCCTTAGGTATCTCAAAAAATTAATTGAAAAATTATTTAAATTATTACATTTATAAATGGTAGGTCATTTAACTTGATATTTTTTAAAAATTAGTTATTGGATGCCAGGTTAATCTATGTAATTTTCTAGTGGAGTCATTTAACTATACTTAGTAATATTATGTATTTATTACAATCTTACCTCTTGGGTTAGACATCAAATATCTATATAGAATGTAAATTCCCCTTTTGTTTATTTTGTCAATGTTAAATCAAAATACTAAATGTTTGGGTCCTTAAAGGGACATTCACAAAGTATATTTTGTATAGATTTTTAAAAATATCATACAAGAATTTAAACATATTTAGAAAGTACTATAGAATTACATTCAGTCTTTAAATATACTTGTTAAAATAAAAAAAACAATGCACATATCTTAGTCAATGATATAAGGCATCTATATGCAAACAACAATCAGCATCAAAATAGCCTATGTAGAGATGTATTTAATCCAAGAATATATATAATTACAATATAATGATTGAATAACAAAACATATTAAGTTGTTCAAATATAAGAATATTATACAAAATGCATACATAACATATAGCTTAATGTCCCTCTACGCTGAAGGCTAAAAAAGACCTCATTTAATAAATATATTTCAGTCAGTGTGTAAAACAATCTAGAATTTAATCTAAATTTGCTTTACTCATATGTTAGACTCATTTAGCAAAAGGAAGGTGCCTAGGTTTATGATATTTTAAGCATTATTGTGAAATGTTTATTTAAAGGGACATGAACTCAAAATATACTTAAAGGTAGACAGTAAAAAAATTAATGATTTATACATTCTGAATGAGTATTCTATTGGAATCAACTTTAAAACTTGTCTCATATTATGAATGCTCATTGTGATGTTGCTATCATTACTTTAAAAATAAGGCAGTAAATAGCTAATTTATTTGCTTCAGTACTCTGGACAGAACTTGATTGTTTGGAATAATTGATGCAACAATCGTCAAGGACAACCCAGGTTTTTATAAAACAATTGTCCGTAATATAAAATATCATTATTGATTTGCAAAGAAACATAACAAGATAACTGTTAACATTTGATAATCTGATTAAAGAATAAAGTTGATTAACATTTCATGCTCAATCACCAATGCTAAATTTGTTTGGACAGTGTCCCTTTAAGAGATTTAAAGAGTGTATTTACTTATCTTGCTATCTTGACATACTTTGCTTGAAAAGCATATCGAGATCGGCTCAGTAGATGAAGATTGGTGGATGCACAGAGATGCCTTATGTGATTGTCTCAACCATGTGCATTTAAATTTCTTCTGTTGAGGATATATAAATACTAATGGAAAATGATTCACATTTTAAAGTCTAAACAATCTTCTATCTCTACAGATCATTTGATACAATTGTTTGTAATGTCTCTTTAAAACTAAAGACGCCATTGCACAATAACATATATGAGCACTTCAGACAAATACAAGCTCGAGGTTTATTTGCGAATAACAAAGCTGTAGTTTAATATTTATAAACAGATTATCCAAGTTACTGACATTCTAACCTGAATTTTAACATTAATAAATATTGCGTGGGAAACGCATCTTGAAACACCAGATTAGCATCTTTAAACATTAGAGTCTAATGTCACGCAATAGCACACAATCAATATGAATTATAAAGACATTTAATAGAGCAATGTCAATACTTCACAATAAATGTATTTAAAGAACAATAAAGACATACAATATGAAATGTGTATTTGTATTAAAGAAACAGACCGTTATTAAACCGAGAAATGTCGACAACATTAATAATGTGACAGTATTAGATTTTAAAGAGTATTTAATAATTAATATTTAACGGATCACGGATATTAAATCTGCGTCACACATATCCGCATGACAGGCCCATGAGTTACAAATAAGTCTACATGAAAAATGAAGTTACAGCACCACCATGAGGTATGTGTAAGGAAGTTACTAAGATATGAAACATTAAGGAACGGCCAATCAGAGTTCATCACACAAACACAACTTGAGTCAGGATGGTCTCACAGACATTATAACAATATTTCAAACTTTGATCCAATCAGATGTACAGATAAATTGTCCCATGGTGCATCTCATGTTTACTTCACCATATAAAAGTCCATTACACGTTGCCATCTTTGTCAGTTCTCTAATGCCTGCAGGCAATATATATTATTATTATTATAATTATACAACCCAGCAGGCATGTCAGTTCCCAGGTTCACCAAGGAGGAGAGCGCTGCACTGGTCCACGCCGTCAAGGACTTTAATCCCCAGCTGTTTGGGAACAAGAGGAGGTTGACAGATGCGCCTTTTAAGAAGGCCCTCTGGGAGTCTATCACCAATGCGGTTAGATTGGTGTGTGACGTCCAGAGGACCCAGGATCAGATCATGAGGAGATTCGGAGATATGAGGTTGCGTTTATCGAAAAAAGTAAACCTCATAAGGGACTGGGTACAAGCCCGTAAAAGAGGGGGCCAAAGAAAGGCCCCGCGGAAACTGTACCTACTCCCTTATGAGGTGACTTTATGCGAGCTTCTCAATCTCCGGGTCCCCAAAAGATTTCGATCCTCGCCATCCTCGGCCTCCTCTTCTTCCCTCCCAGCTGCGGGATCTGAAAGTCCTGACGCGGGGGACAGGGCAGATGCTTCTCCGTCCGGTGGCCTGGGAGGAGATGATAGAGAATCTGAACCAGGTAATTATCCAACTTCATATAATATATATATTTTTTTTTAAATAATCAAAATATGTGTATATAGTCAGATACTAAACCTATACAGATCTCACAACATACACTACATATGATGTTTAGATATCTGATTTTAGATTATTGACACATGAAATAGGAATGATGTTTCTTGCGCTCTACAGAATATGCGTCACAGAGCGGAAATGTAATTTCTCATCCACGTTAACATGGGTTTGCGGAAAGTGGCATTGCTTTATACATGTTGTTCAAATGACGGATGCGTAATTCCGCTTGGAATCATTGCGCAATGATCGCGAAAATGGCATTTCTCATCCACGTTAACATGGGTTTGCGGAAAGTGGCATTGCTTTATACATGTTGTTCAAATGACGGATGCGTAATTCCGCTTGGAATCATTGCGCAATGATCGCGAAAATGGCATTTCTCATCCACGTTAACATGGGTTTGCGGAAAGTGGCATTGCTTTATACATGTTGTTAAAAATTAAATGGGAATTCTTAGATTAGTGAAGAATACAGTATTCTTATTTTCAATATTATAGCTAATAAAAAACGAATAATACAAAACAATTATAACATATGGCCATCAATTGATGATTATGTAATAACAAGCAGATATTCTTAAAGATACAGTAAACAACACAACTGATTGAAAATAAGAGTCCAGGATATATTTTTAATTAATTTAATTGAGGAAACTATTAACTCATGGGACTACCAAAGGATTAATATTTTTCAATTGATTTGTTATTAATGTAAATTTTTTAAACATGGCATGATTAGTATTAATGATATGCAATCCTCATTTAATATATTACAGATATGGATGTGGCTGCTGGATCCTCAAGCCAGGGCTTGTCACAGTATGGTATGTCTCTTTTTAATTGACATTTGTCTTAGAAACATGGACTGAACATTACATACTAAATACACATTGTTCAATATTTATATGTAATGTCTATTTAATAGATGAAAATTAAATAATTATTCGGATATCCTTAAATAACATATTACATTTTAATTGCATGCTCAATAACATTCATGACATCAACATATGGAGTAGATAATTCATTAACAACAACATTGTGGAATCAATTTAATTTTACATTAAAGGGATACTGAGCTACAATTATTAATATTGTCATTCAGATACAGTATGCAATATTAATAAACATAAAAATATTATACTATCATCATATGTGACATATTCTATTGCTAAATGTATTGTAAAATAAAGAAAGTACGTTTATGTGCATCTAAATTTTGGTTGACCAACCTGGGTTTTTATTGATGATTGGTGGATACCTTCAACAAACAATATTTATTGAATCCAATATTCCTTATCTGCCTTTAAGATTAATATCGAGCAACATTCTAATTATAATAGGAGTCAATGTTAAATCATTTTTTATAGTTTGAACATAGAAATCAATTATTTAAATTAATCATGTCAGTGTCCCTTTAAGACAAAATAGATTCATTCATCTTTACATTATTTTTATTAAAAACTATTGATATATAAATCACATTCTCTGTTGGAGTTACTTTATAGATATCTGCATACTCTAACAGCACCATGATTACATATTTGTAATTATCAATTTTGTTTTGTATTGTGATAAATATGTGTTGTGTTCTAAACAAGATTACTGTACATTGCAAAAATGGCTCGATGTGACACATGTGTTTGTTTAGATTTGTCAACAGATGCTACTCAATATGTGGTTTGTGTGTATTCTTGTAACTTCTTAAGGACATATGACGGAATTATTCCGTCATAAAACAATTGAGCAAAGTGAAAGCCGTGTCCTTAAAGGGTTAAGAACATTGATCATTGGGTATATTTAGATATGCAATAGCAGCATCTGAGATGAATTTGATGTCTAATGTAGTCTGACATTAAACATATGTTCAATACAGATATTTTTACAGAATCCCCTTGATTCAATCAAGCATTTTCTGGTGTAATGACTGCTCTATTCTTCACATTTTAAAGTTGATTAATGTTAAAATTCTAGACAGATGTGATTTAGTGATATCCCAAATGTGTTTAATAATATATATCTATATCATTCATAGAGAGAGTTGGTGTGGTGAGCCCACAGGAATCCAGCAGTGACATAGAGACGCCTTTGCGGTCTCCTGGTAAGTCCATTGACTCATTTATATGTAATTGAAGGTGTATTGCTAATCAATATTATGATCATGATTCTGATGAAGCATAACATTATAAAAATTCAAAATATTTATCTTCTGATTATATATTAATTTATTTTTCATATTGAACGATTAATAATTTCTACTTTATTAGTCTACACATTTGTTATTCATAAGATGTATAACATATGTTTGTTTCCATTAGATTTTTTGACAACAGTCATCAAGTGATACACACATGAGAAATCTTAAATGTTCTATGTACTATGCTTTTATGAATTTAACATTAATACAAACAATACATTAAAATTAATATTCATTGACAATAACAAATCTATTGTCATTTGTATGCTCCATCAAAATGATGTAAATCATAACTTTGTGTGTGTATATCTTTAATGCAACATTGATGTGCGTATTTGAGCAACAGTAACATATGTTATAATATCTGATCTTAACGTGTACACAACATGTTATGTTTTACAGAGATGGCTGTCACATGTGGGACGGAGGAGGAAGAGGCTGCCTTGGAGTCTGATGGTATGTGAAATATATCTATCATGTTTCCAACATGTTTCTTTTTTGGAAATCATTTTATTGAAGACATTAAAAGTCTACAGCTTTTGCCCTTTAAAAAGGAATATTATTTGTCTGTTCAAATACACTACTGCCCCCTTTCTATATCAGGCAGCATGAAATTCTGCTTGTATATTTATTTTTAAAAATTTATAATTCATACCATCATTATGTCACATGCATATTCCATGCCAAAACACAATAATAAGGTTCAAATTGTACAGACAGTCATTGATATTCATCTGAGTGCCTATATACATACCATATCCTCATTTCAGAATTGTTTAAAAATTAAAACACACTTCGAAGTATATTGAAAACATAATCAATTTGAAATGCGTTGATTTGATGTCAGGATGTATGAGATGTTAATATATTTTCTTTACATTTTCAGATGGATCCACCACTTCTGGTCATCTGGTTTCCGCCCCTGCCCAGTCACAGACCCCTCCCCATGCACACACCCATGACCATGGCCACACCCCTGCACAGACCCAGAGCCCTTCCCATGACCAAACTCATGACCATGCCCAGACCACTGCCAGCCCTTCCCATATTTCATATCCTGTCCCTCCCAAAAAACGCCCATACACCCCCCTTCGCCGCTCTCCCCATATTCTGGCCCGTACAGCTGCCCAGACCCAAACTCCCCACTCCCCAGCTGTACGGCCTACCCCGGAGCGGCAGCTCACCCCTCCCCAAGCCATTCACATCCCTCCCCAAGCCAATCCCATCCCTCCCCCCTGTCTCAACCTTCATTGTCCTGGGTGTCAGATTGTCCTTCCCAGGCACAGCTGTAAGTATCATTCTAAATACACTTTATAAGATACTTAAAGGTACAGTGAAGTTAAATTGGTTAAATTGTGATTCAAATCCAGCATGCAATGTTAATCAAATTTATAATTTAATACTCTTATTAATTATTCGTCATTCTCTTGATATATTTTTTTAAAAAAAGTAATTCCTATAATTAGTTTAAACAATAAAATAAATCTGGCCATCATTTCTTTATTGTTGGATGAATGTATCCATCAACCAGCATGCACAAACAAAGTTGATAAACAAATATTGGCTTCCATAAAAAGCAACATTCTTGCTTTCAAAATATAGCTTGAGAATTAAAACATATAATGAATATGTGTAATTTATAAAGATTTGTCATGTCATGCTCTATCTGAATGAGTCCATTAACCCCTTAACGACCAAGGACGTACGCCACACGTCCTCAAAAAAAAGTCAGTTAATGACCGAGGACGTGTGGCGTACGTCCTTGGTCTGGAAAGCAGCTGGAAGCGATCCTGCTCGCTTCCAGCTGCTTTCCGGTTATTGCAGTGATGCCTCGATATGGAGGCATCCTGCAATAACCCCCCTTGGCCATCCGATGCAGAGAGAGCCACTCTGTGGCCCTCTCTGCACCGGACATCGATGGCCGGTATCGTTGGTGGGTGGGAGCTTACGTGGGAGGCGGGTGGCGGCCATCGGTGCGCTATGTGGAGTGGAGGGGGGCGGGATCGGGGGCGGGAGCTACGGGGGCGCGCACGGGAGCGCGCGCGTGCACGGGGGTGGTGGGCGGGCGCGTGCACGGGGCGGGAGCGGGTGGGAACCGCTACACTACAGAAAAAAAAAGTTAAAAAGTTGAAATAAAACCCCACCAAAATGCAATCTAAGGGTCCTGGAAGGGGTTGGGGGTTGGTCTCGGTGGGGGGGGGAAAGCTACACTACAGAAAAGGGAATAAAAAAAAAAAAAAGGCACATTTTGTTACAAAACTGGGTACTGGCAGACAGCTGCCAGTACCCAAGATGGCGCCCATTATTGCAGAGGGGAAGGGTTAGAGAGCAGTTTGGTGGGGGATCAGTGAGGTTGGGGTCTAAGGGGGGATCCTACACATCAGCATATGTAAATATGCTTTTTTTTTTTAAAAAAAAAAGGGCCAAATACCTTTTATTTTAGTACTGGCAGAGTTTCTGCCAGTACTTAAGATGGCGGGGACAATTGTGGGGTGGGGGAGGGAAGAGAGCTGTTTGGGAGGGATCAGGGGGTCTAATGTTTCAGGTGGGAGGCTGAGCTCTACACTAAAGCTAAAATTAACCCTGCAAGCTCCCTACAAGCTACATAATTAACCCCTTCACTGCTAGCCATAATACACGTGTGATGCGCAGCGGCATTTAGAGGCCTTCTAATTACCAAAAAGCAATGCCAAAGCCATATATGTCTGCTATTTCTGAACAAAGGGGATCCCAGAGAAGCATTTACAACCATTTGTGCCATAATTGCAGAAGGTGTTTGTAAATAATTTCAGTGAGAAACCTAAAATTGAGAAAAAATTAACGTTTTTTTTTATTTGATCGCATTTAGCGGTGAAATGGTGGCATGAAATATACCAAAATTGGCCTAGATCAATACTTGGGGTTGTCTACTACACTACACTAAAGCTAAAACTACCCCAAAAAGCTCCCTACATGCTCCCTAATTAACCCCTTCACTGCTGGGCATAATACACGTGTGGTGCGCAGTGGCATTTAGCGGCCTTCTAATTACCAAAAAGCAACACCAAAGTCATATATGTCTGCTATTTCTGAACAAAGGGGATCCCAGAGAAGAATTTACAGCCATTTGTGCCATAATTGCACAAGCTGTTTGTAAATAATTTAAGTTAGAAACCAAAAGTTTGTGAAAAAATTTGTGAAAAGTGAACGATTTTTTCTATTTGATTGCATTTGGCGGTGAAATGGTGGCATGAAATATACCAAAATGGGCCTAGATCAATACTTTGGGTTGTCTACTAAAAAAAAATATATACATGTCAAGGGATATTCAGGGATTCCTGAAAGATATCAGTGCTCTAATGTAACTATCGCTAATTTTGAAAAGAAATGGTTTGCAAATAGCAAAGTGCTACTTGTATTTATGGCCCTATAGTTTACAAAAAAAGCAAAGAACGTGCAAACATTGGGTATTTCTAAACTCAGGACAACATTTAGAAACTATTTAGCACGGGTGTTTTTTGGTGGTTGTAGATGTGTAACAGATTTTGGGGGTCAAAGTTAGAAAAAGTGTGTTTTTTTCCATTTTTTCCTCATATTTTATAATTTTTTTTATAGTAAATTATAAGATATGATGAAAATAATGGTATCTTTAGAAAGTCCATTTAATGGCGAAAAAAACGGTATATAATATGTGTGGGTACAGTAAATGAGTAAGAAGAAAATTACAGCTAAACACAAACACCGCAAAAATGTAAAAATAGCCTTGGTCCCAAACGGACAGAAAATGGAAAAGTGATGTGGTCATTAAGGGGTTAAATATTTAGGTTCAGTATCCCTTTAATTGGATATCGCTACATATACCAAACACCACTACTTGGATCCAAAATTTTATGTACAAATGTGGATACATTATCTCTTGTCTAACCCAGTGGGAATGTAATTTCTTCTGGTTGCTATGTTTACACAGCTTGTCCTTAATGCAAAAATGTTTAAGGATAGGTGTGCCTACCACAGTCTAAATTTAATTTTTAAATTGCTGATGTAAGTACAATGTAAATCCTTTAACAAGATTTGATACACTCAAGCTGTATAAGTGGATCATCTAAAACCAATTAAAGGGGACAACATGTTTGAGTAACATGTCCCTTTAATGATTTCTGTCTGTCTGAATAACCTCATTCATGTGTAAAGAATAAATGTAAACTAATTAATGTAAATAATTATTTGTCTTTATGATGACAATGTATGTATTAAAATGTTTTAGTCTGTTGTGTAATTATCCTTAATATTTAATTTTATTTTATTTTAGGCTGTGACTCAGCATGGCTCATGCTAGAAGGGATAGCAAGAGTAGAGCAGGCCGTGTTGAGGAACGCAGCTGTCCTGAGAGGGATGAACGACACCATGCAGGCCCAGCTCCGGGTTCAGGACTTGACTCTGCGTGAAATTATGCGATTACGTTCAAGGCCTGAATCTGGAGCTGGACATGCACAGGACAATGAAGAGGATGACCAGTAAGTGGAGGATCTGGATATGCTCCATGGTGGCAGATAAGAATCCTCCGTCCACATGTTGAATTTTTATTTTTAGTGTTGCCATTTGGCCTTTTTTTCTGTTTATTGTTGTGCCTGTTGCACTCTTTTACCTTGTCATATGTCTCCAATGGGGCTATGCTGGCCCTTGGCAACTCTCTTCATGGACTGTGATGCACTGTGTTACCTTGTCATATGTCTCCAATGGGGCTATGCTGGCCCTTGGCAACTCTCTTCATGGACTGTGATGCACTGTGTTACCTTGTCATATGTCTCCAATGGGGCTATGCTGGCCCTTGGCAACTCTCTTCATGGACTGTGATGCACTGTGTTACCTTGTCATATGTCTCCAATGGGGCTATGCTGGCCCTTGGCAACTCTCTTCATGGACTGTGATGCACTGTGTTACCTTGTCATATGTCTCCAATGGGGCTATGCTGGCCCTTGGCAACTCTCTTCATGGACTGTGATGCACTGTGTTACCTTGTCATATGTCTCCAATGGGGCTATGCTGGCCCTTGGCAACTCTCTTCATGGACTGTGATGCACTGTGTTACCTTGTCATATGTCTCCAATGGGGCTATGCTGGCCCTTGGCAACTCTCTTCATGGACTGTGATGCACTGTGTTACCTTGTCATATGTCTCCAATGGGGCTATGCTGGCCCTTGGCAACTCTCTTCATGGACTGTGATGCACTGTGTTACCTTGTCATATGTCTCCAATGGGGCTATGCTGGCCCTTGGCAACTCTCTTCATGGACTGTGATGTACTGTGTTACCTTGTCATATGGCTCATATATTCCTTATTTTTACAAGATTATTTATAAACGTTGTGTATGTTTTCTTACATACTAATAAAATACATTTTATTTCACAAATAATTGTCCTCATTCTTCCTGTTATTTTTTGAAAGCTCTAGTTTATGTTGTTGATCCTTAAAGGGACCTACCAAATATATTTGTTATACTGAAATCATATATGTAAGACAATAGTAAATGACTTTAAGATTAACATCTCCAATGTAATCTTATTATTTGTCTTTATATTATTTTCTCTTAGCTCTATCATTGCCTGATTATGATTAGCAGAGTAATTTCTTTATATATGTATATATAGATTGGTATTTGTGTATATATGTATATTTAAATGTTCAGATCCATGTGTGTATTTAGAAAGTCTGCATGAATTGATGCACCTTTACCAAATGATCTGAGTATTGATAAAATGATATAATCCCTGTAAAGTCTTCATTTTATTGAAATAGTATTGACTATGTGTATGCTCTTTTTAAAAACAAAATAATGTCCCTTTAAGTGATGTTGATCACAATTGTTAATGAATGTATTTCCATTTGTAAAGCGTTTTTGTCCTTTTTACAAGAACAAAGACATATAATTTTATTAATAAACAATCTTATTGTAATGTTGACAGCACCTGTATTTCATTTTCAAATCTATATTAGTGTAAAAGTGTAACCAAATAAATCTCTGTGTGTAATGCAAATAATTTAGATTATGAATATTAGTTAACTAATATGTTAACAAAATACATCTCCTCCCATATATGGCTATAGGTAGGCTGACAATAATTAAACCTGAATAAATGACACGTTTAATCAATACATGTATAACTATTGTTATTCAACAACAATCCAAACATATCTTAAAACATCAATGGCATATGTATTTCTCATGTGTATCTTTTAAATGTTAAAGATATACACCATAGCTATAGTTCAAGGGACAGTCAAGTCCGAAAAGATGATTCAGGATTTGTTGTCATTCCTAGATAGCAATCTACACACATACTAGTTCCTAAAATATAAATACGTTTCTTAGTGATATGCCAAGATGTCACTGAGTCCTTGTATTGTCTGTGGTTTTTCAGCGATCTCGGATGCGCCATGTTGCTTAAGACGTCACCTGCCAGGCTGTCCAATGATTCCTTGTATTGACTGACGTTCTTACGTGATCAGGAATATGCCTTTTATTGGATTGCGTTTTGACGCGATCAAGGATGCACCTTTTTTTTTGGGCGTTCTTACGTGATCAATAATGTGCCTTTCATTGGATGGCGTTCTTACGTGATCAAGGAAGCGCCATGTTAAGACGGCACATGTAAAGGTAAAAAAACGTCTGATTGGATTACGTAGTCCCGCAATATTTGTGCACGTTAAAAACGTTTGTGACTGCATCCAATTTTAAAAAGCTTGCGAATATGTATTATTTACATCATGTTACATTGTTGACCCGTAGCTGATAAAGACCACCACATTCTCTTTTGCTGTATGTCTGGTTGAATCAACGAACGAAAGAAAAATGTTTTCATGCATAGGATATTTCTAGGCAAGTGCAAATCTCTACAGTCCATGTTTAATATGTTTGTCAACAATATGTTCCTTTTTCTGAAAAAATTAATGTTGTGTTTAATGTTGAATATATCTAATTAATAAATAAGCGCTATTGTGTTTGAATAAAGTAATCAATATGCATTTATCTTTATCATATGCTAAATATATGATGCCGACTTCTTCTAAATGTAATTTCGTTGTATATTTTATTAAAGGTTCATTAGACACTCACATTATAAATCAAAAGCTTGGATTTTGTCTCTAGTTAGATAGTCCATTGTTTAACCAATACGTTTATTTTTTCTTCTGTTCTAAGAAAATGTAAGTAATTTTCTTACTCCTCGCAAAGCCTCTGAGTTTCATGTGAGTACATTCTCCAGCTTTCTCCAGTTTGTGTAAAGGGTCTTTTCATATGTTAATGATGGGGTATTGTGTTGTTTTACGGTTGTAATGGGGGTTTCGTCTATATTTTCAATATAGCTAACCCTATTTTATTTTCAAGTGTTTGAAGCTTTTTAATATTGATATCAGTATATGTTAATCTTGTTGTTTGTAGTAGTGTCTATTACATACAGTTATGTTAAAAATATAGGATACTGTCCCTTGAATGCAAATGTTGTTTTTTGTATCATGTATGAGATCCACATAGTTTAATCTTCAAATATATTATTGTTAGCATATTTTCACCCCCCCCCCACTCCTAAAAGGACTTTAAACCATATTCATTGTTAAATAAAAATGTCTTTACAATAAAATATTAACACAATAATGTCTCTTAAAGAAAATAGACTTTATTTAACACGTCAATATAAATGTGATTTCAAAATTTTTTTATTTGACAAAGTACATGTAGATATACCAACAAGCTTAAAATATGTGTTAGCATATGTAATGTTGTTAAAGGGACAGTTTAGAAAAAATATAATGTTTGTCATTATTCTAAAAGTCAATTCTGTAATATCAAGGATATCAAATGTTTCTCAACAATTGAACATTTGTCTGGGTTTATTTAAATTTGCTATCTAAACTTATGAGGTTGGTGTGCTCATTTCTTCGATCTTGAAGAGTGCTTGTAATCATTATACAATTTGAGCACTAGAGGGCATTTTGATAGCATTTGTATATGTAAAACCTTGTGCTCATACAGCATATTATTGACCATGTATTGATCATTGATATCTAAAATGTTGTTATGTCAGAACAACAAATAAGTGGTCATTTTTCATAGTCATAGATACAAGGGTAAGCACATAAGTCACACATGTATTTCTCCATGTTTTGTTGTTTCAAACTTTATAATGCGTAATACAGTGTTTTCTTTGTAATCAATAATTTTCTGACTGTCCCTTTAAGCTGTGTTATTGGCATTCAAACAGTAATATGCCATCATGGAAAATTGTTATGGTAATTTAGTTAGCGATTCGGGAAACAGTTTGGACATCACATCACAGAAACCAATCAATATCATGAACAAGGATAGGTATGTGATGATGTGGTTTTCACACACTTATAACCCACACTCTGCAAACAATCTGCCTCCATGGACCCGGTCCCATAGAAGTCGATTATATACAGAGTGTGGTCCACAAGTGTATGAAAACCACATCATCACATACCTATCCATTACACATGAAATTAAAAAAAGCAGTGAAGATGAAAAAAATACTTACTTCCTCTTCCTTCCCCTCTTCCCACGGGGCTGAGGCTCTGGGAGAGGCAACTGCCGACTCCAAAGAGTCCTCCTTGGAGCTGTTGTGGGAGGAGTGGAAGGAAGAGTACTGGGACGACCAAGGTGAGGAGTAGATGGCTGGGGAGGAGAAGATGGATGAGGAGGAGAAGATGGCTGAGGAGGATGAGTAGATGGCTGAGGAGGAGGAGGAGTAGATGGCTGAGGAGGAGGAGTAGATGGCTGAGGAGGATGAGATGGGCTGGCAGGAGGAGATGGCCCAGCAGCAAGAGGCCCAGCAACAAGAGGCACAGCAACAGGAGGTAGACCAGCATGCGCCTCCCGGAAAAAAGTGAACATTTCTTGATGAAGCTGAAATATTCTTGTTTGGCCTTCTTCTATTCGATTCAGTATGTTGATGATTTCATTTTGTCCTTGAATAATCTGATTTTGGCCATCAAGTATTCTGTGTCGTCCTTCTATATTTTCTATCCGGGAGGTACGCATCTGGTCTATGTACTCCAGTAGAACCCGCACCTCCGCTATTTCCTCTTGTTGTGCATGTTGAACCCATGCACGGCGGGGTGGCCGTGCACGGCGGAGTGCGGGTCTTTGAGGGACCTCGGGTTCCGCGGGTTCTGCGGGTTCCTCCTGTGCTTCCGGGGCCTCTTCATCATCTCCCGTGCGCTGTTCGTCACGGGGGGCCTCTTCCCTCCGAAGTGGAAATTCCTCACCACCACTCTCATCCCGGGGAGATGCAGGAGGCTGTGCTGCCTCGTCCCCAGACTCTGTATATATAAAAAAAAAAAAAAAAAATGTATATATTAGCATATTTGCAAATAAAGGTTTAAATGACTTAGCTTACGATACAATTACAAATGCAGAATCATTAATCCACTTTGAAATCTAACAAACAATCAATACTATTTCCGCTTTTTTTAAACCGTGTTTGTGATATCTGTGGTCAATGTGAATGTTTTTGCGTTTTTTTTCAGTCTGTTTAAATGCACACCTAACCTATAGCCTAGATACTGATGTAACCGCAAAGTAATAGAATGCGTGTAAACAACGTTATAGCATTAATCTGATCCTTAACACATGAAACCCAATGTTTTATCTTTCATGATTTAGAAGCATACATTTTGTATCAACTTTCGAATGTACTTTTCTTATCTAATTCGCTTAATTCTCTGGATATTCTTTGCTGAAAAGCATATCTAAATATGCTTATAAGATGCTGATTGTTAGCTGAATATAGCTGCCTCCTGTGATTGTTTCACCCTGTGCATGGCTATTTCTTCATTAAAATATATCTCAAGAATGAATCAAATTAGGTAATATAAGTACATTTGAATGTTTTGTCAAATTGTATTCGCTACCTCAATCATGAAAGTAAATGTTTGCGTATAGTGTCCCTTGAAATACATTTGTATGTGAAATTATTGTTCAATAAGCTTACCGTCAGATGAGAGTGGCAGGTTCCCGGTATCGATTCCTCCGATACCGACTACTTCCACCTCGGAGATGCTGGGCCGCAACATTTCCTCCCATCGGCAGTACTCCATTTCAATGGCAGGGCCGCCACCAGTCCCTGCGGCATGTCGGGCCTCCAGGCTTAACTTTTTTTTCAGTTCAAGTTTACAGTCCCGGTACCGATGTTTGATAGAATCCATATCGCGGTTCCGGCCACCCACTGCATTGACTGCATTCCTGATCTCGTTCCAGAGCCTCCTCCTGTCAGTCGGGGTGGTCTTTTGGTGCTGCAGCATCCTATGCCTGGCCATATAGGCCTCTACGAGGGCCTCCTTCTCCTCCATCGAAAACCTCGCCTCCCTAGTCGCCTTGGCCTTCCCCTGTGACGATGCCCTCTGTTTCCCGGACTGTGAAGCCCTACTCTGACCGCCACTGGGCCCAGCCACTTAGTCATCTTGAACCAAGTGGCTGGGTCCACCCACCGCTTCCACCCCCGCTTCCTGCCCCCCTTCCTGCCCTGTTCCTCTCCCCCTCCCTCTACTCCCCCCTCTACCTGTCCCCTGCCTGGCCTCCATCTCTCCCCTAAACTAAACCCCAAATAATCAAACAAAAAGTGAGTGTGATGAAATTAAAGGGGGTCAAAATAAAGAACTAAAAAGACAAAAAAGGTGCTTAAAGTGTGAGAGGGATGTAAAAAACAAAGAGGGTAAGGAGTATTTAAATAAACGAAAAGAATAAGACTAAAAGGAGGATATGTAAACTAAATGTAACTAGGGGATGGGTATGGGATGGGTATGGGGTATGGGATAAGAGTAAATGGGATGAAAGGGAATGGGACTACAAGGAATGGGGTATGGAGTGTAGTATGAGGGGGTAGGGGTATGGAGTGTATGTAGTGTTATTGATAAGTGTATGTATGTATTGAATGTGTTTGCGTGTAAATGTGTTAAGTGTACAGAAAAATCACTCGCTCGCTAACTCACACTACTTCTAATTCTCACTAACAAACACTCCCACTAACGCTCACTAACTACCACTAACTGACGCTCCCACTAACAACTCTCACTAATAACTCCCACTAACTCACTCACGCTCCCACTAACAGACTCTCTCCCACTCCCACTAACTACCACTAACTCACTCACTCTCTCACGCTAACACTACCAACTGACTCTCTCACGCTAACACTAACTCTCAAAAATTCTCAAACTCTCTATTCTTAAACCTCCAATCTCCAAAGACCCAACAGCAACACAGTCAAAGAAGCCATGCTTGTGTGGTGCTTATATACCCTGTGTAAATGTTTAATGATGTACCTATTTGCGTTGTAAATAGTGTTCAGGTGTGCTTTATTAGCAATTAATATTAGTGCAATGTGTATTAGGTGTGTGAATTTGCGCATGCTCATTTTGAGTTGGTATTTGTGGAATGTGTAGAATGCGATGATGTCATAGTGGTCGTTTTCTCTAACATTGTCCAATAGTATTCTTTTTAAATGTGATTTTGCGATGGTGTGTTCTTTGTGAAGTGTTGTATATGTATGTTTGTCCTAATATATAGTGATATTGAATGCGATTTTGTTTCGAGTGTATGTATATCATTTTTAATCCTTGTTGTTATTTTGCGATTTTCCGCATCTTAAAGTATATGCGTATTCCCCGTATAAAATTTTATTAAAACATCCCCCGCTTGTGAATGTGTAATGCTTGTGTGCTTTGTTGATTGATTGTTGTTGTGACATTTGCGGCGTGTTATTGTTGTGCATGATGTGGTATGCGTCATATGACCGAGCTGTACGTATTCTCGCGAGATCGAGTGTTAGGTGAAAAAAGCAATTTTTTGCCTTTCCCATTGATCTCTATGGGAGATTGTCTTACGCGGGCAGTATTACGCGTGTGACATACACGCGTTAGGAGCATCGTTAGATGGTCTTATTTTAACTCTAAATACCGGAGTCAAACAATGACGTGCGTTAGACATAAACACGCGTGGCGTTAACAGCCCTTTTACCGCCGAACTCCAAATCTAGCCGTAAGTGTGAAGTTTTAGTGTCTATAAAACAATGGGAGCTGCCATTTTGTAACTTATGTTATCTTCTCTGCTGTGGCCAATTAGGGGCAGTTATAAATAGGTCACTAGAGTGTGCATCCAATGATTGTGTGGAATATAACAGTGTCCTGTACATTCATTTATAACAGGAACTGAACAGATTGGAATTACAGTAAGGGACAGAATAAATAAAGAAAGTATATTGCAGAGTTTTTATTTTCATATCTACGATTTATCATTTTGTATTACAATCTCAAAGTGTTTACTGTCTCTTTAATATGTTTCCAATGACTTGTTATACCAGCAATAGAGTATAAAATGTATAATAAATTGCCTCTTTAGGTTAATTTTGTATATGGAATAGCAGTTTTTTTTCTTGGACACCATGACCTATCAAAATGGGTTGAACTTGCAGGGAAATCAGATCTCATTATTTTATCCCATTCTGTACACACAAATGCTTCCTTATCTTATCAGTATACCAATCCCAATACTTAGAGACAACAAATGGAAATTAACATTTTATTACTTATTTTGCCTACCTCGCACTGGGAGTGTAATTTCTTCTGCTGGCTATATTTACACAACTTTTTTTATGGCCTATACTTACGTACAGAAACTTTTAGTATACGCAGAGATACTACAGACAAAATCAGCTATTTAAAATACAGATATAAAGGGAAAGAAGCTAGTCCCACTCCAGCAGATAATATGTATCATTGGGAACAAATTGTATGGGAGAACATTTTAGGGTATACTGTCCCTTTAATTGATTTCAAGTTTTCTATTTTAGTATATGTTAGCATGGTATGTTTTATAGAGGGATTTTTTTTTCTTTGTTTGCTCTGTAAAGTTTTGAAGGCATTTTTGCATTTTTCCTTCACAGTGAAACTATGTGCTGAGAGGTGAACAGTTGAAATAGATGCTGCTCTGTTGCTTTTAATGGAAAGTGACTTGCAACTCACGGATGTTGTGATTGGCGGGTACACATATTTTGGAATTCTGATATTAATAGAGTTATGATGTTGTAGTGATTTATTTTCACAATAGATTTGTTTCACAAATGTATCACCATGGTAACAATATATTCATGGATATACTTTAGAAGCAAGAACCGTTCATCAGGGGTGTAAATTCCTATTAAACCATTGGATACAAAAGCTTAACCATAGCCTCAACCTTAGCAAACTTTATCCCCAACCCTCCTTACCACAGTGACTGCACTTACTTGCTATGGAGATTGGTGATCATTGCCACTGTAAAGCATGATTTTATGTTCGGGCTTTAGACAAGATCTCCACCAACATCTTTGGTACCGTAATATTGTTGATGGCAATGTTATGACTTTGGCAAAATGGATTTCTGCACTATCTAACCCATATAATTGACAAGTTACTCTGTACACCTAAATAATCCACAAAATGTTACTCTTGAATTCCTTTACCTTATATTTGATTACTGATTTGGCTGGCTTTTTATACCCTTCATTTGGTAAACCGTATCTGAATTTAATACTCCTACAAATCTTACAATATGATATACACACACGTGTTAGCGCATATGGTAATTTAGTATGCTTAAGGCACGTTATTGAAATATTACATATAAAATATTTAAAAAAAACAAAAATTATTAAAAATTATTAAACATACTTTACAATATTCTAAATAATCCATATCATTTATCTTTATATTTTACAGTATGTTTAATACTTTTTTATATAGATATTTTTTATCTGCTCTTTTATCTGCTCTAATCCGACTGCATTTAAATCTAAATTGCAAAACACAATGTTCTTAAACATTGTTAATAACATTGTGTTATATAGTGACTATATCTTTAGTGTAATATGTCATATATTATGAGTCCAATTTATTAAATGTCTGTCGGACCTGATCCGACAGTGCGGATCAGGTCCGAGAGACATCGCTGAATGGGGAGAGCAATACGTGCATGCGGCCCCCTGCAGACTAACAGCCAGTCGGTCGCCAGCAGGGGGGTGTCAATCAACCCGATCGTACTCGATCGGGTTAAATTGTGGCGATGTCTGTCCGCATCATCAGAGCAGGCGGACAGGGTTATGGAGCAGTGGTCTTTAGAGCGCTGCTTCATAACTGCTGTTTCTGGCAAGCCTGAAGACTCGCCAGAAACACGGGCCCTCAAGCTCCATTAGGAGATTGATAAATGGGCCTCTATATCTCGGCATGTCATTATATAGAAGGACATTACAATGTAAAATATTCATTACTTGCTTCAGGTTTAGTGCAATTGATGTAAAGCAGGGGTGTCAAACTTGCGGCCCGCGGGCCTTATGCGGCACTCAACCTAATTTTGTGCGGCCCACGCCACCTCCATGAAAAATATTAATTATAATATGCTTATTAGTGCGCTTACTGTTAGGGATGCACATACATTAAAACATACGTTATTAAAAAGAAAAAGACAGATAAGTGCATAATGGTTTCTTTAACACATGCAGTTCATTACTATGGTAGCACTGATTTCCCACATCATTTCTGTCCATTCCTTTCCATCATTTTCTCTTTAACTAAAATCACATACTTTATATATATTTCTATGTATTTATTTTATATTATGTACAACAGGTTTGTCTATCACTATTATAAACAGTGGGTCGCACGTGGAGTGTGTGTCTCACCTTCTTAAAAGCATTAGAGCACATTTCCTCAAGCCAGAGTAAGTTAATTAGGAGTTACAGAACACAATCTTTTGAAATGTATGCAGTTATAGCAAATGCCACTGCTTTGTTTAGCAATGACAAGATATGTAGGTAGTGTGCGGCCCACGTGAGTTGTACTTGTATGGAAAATGGCCCGCGACTAAAATGAGTTTGACACCCCTGGTGTAAAGCAATGTTTTGTTGGCACGCAAGTAAAAACTTATTTTTTTTTAACAGCTTGCTCCACAGAAGTCTGTAGGGAGAAGTTAGCGTGGTCACAGTACCAAAAGTCCTCAAGTTAGTGTGCATCAGACTTTCACTTGAGCGCTAACTTTTTATTTTCAGCTTGGAATACATGCTTTAACTAAGTCACATTAAAATTTTACTTTGAGCGCAGTTAGCACGCTAGCAAAATGTTCTTAGGGCACCACTTGTAATTTGACCCAATATTGTAATGATACCAGATTAAATCAACATATGTATTAATGCCATGAGGCTTACTTACTGATATTTATGGAATATAATATAGATGCTGATTGAATCCATGGATAAATTAATACTACAAGGCTTACTTATTGATGTTTCCAGAGTATTCCAAGACACACATGCATTGAACTGCTTAGCTATAGTCTTTTAAGCTACTGTCTACCCACCTCTAGCTGAGATTGTGAATATATTTTTT
Source organism: Bombina bombina (assembly GCF_027579735.1). NCBI lineage: Eukaryota > Metazoa > Chordata > Amphibia > Anura > Bombinatoridae > Bombina > Bombina bombina. Next base: position 780,092,507 of record NC_069501.1, on the reverse strand, counting down.
ATTCTGACTTTCCAAATTCTCTTTTTTATAACCAGCAGGTTTCTTAATAAAAGTATTCATTTGTATCTTATCTTATGTTGAGCACATGACATTGAACAGGAGCCCTCTGTTTTTATTATTTATAAATAATATCCTTCAAACTTCAGCTTACAACAACATGTATAGTATCTTGTTTTACACCTGAATGAAGCATCTGATCTAAGGTAAGCAAAAAGTGAAGTTTTTTTTTTTTAAACAGAATAATTGTTGGTTTGGTCACAGTATGTTTACAAAATATTAGTGAAAATAGCAGGTATGTAGGTTGCAAAGAACAGAAAGAGGAAAGACATCAGTTATCATTCTAAGTGGATGTGTCAGGATTCCATTTTGAAAAAGAAGATAAAGTCTTTCAAATTCCTATACCCAATGATAGAAACTGCCATAAGAGAAAGAGCTCACATTCTCTGCAATGATGCACAAATTGCACTCTCGGTGGGTTTAGACATCACTCTTACATGAATGTAGACAACGAGACAGGGATTTAGCTTTCAGTTGAAAGCTGTTGTGATTTATTATTTCAAATAAAAAAAAAATCATTTGAAGCTTTAGTAAAAAAAAAAAAATCTCTTACAGGAACCTTTTTTTTTACTGACATGGAAATAAAATTTGACATGGGTCTATAACACATTTGCACAGCAGTGATCTGATAAGACAGAATCGCTGTCAGAAAAATATATTTTAATGAGGACTGGATAACACACAAAACAGGTGCAATATTCATCATCTTTTAATTTGTCTAAGAACCAACAGGAATGCCCCAGAGCAGAATTAATTTCACTGCTGTCTATTCGACTGTTGCCCTCTCTTTATAAAATCAACTGATTCACTGGATATGCATTTTGCCAAGTTAAATGTCTACTAGAACATCCTCATTTTCCAATGAAAATGGCATTACACAATATTCATTGAAGTCCACAAATGCATATCCGTGCTCGAGGTAATACTTTCTACTTAGAGTTTACCTGCAGGCCACAACTATAACTATTTTTTCTGCTCTAAAACCAAGTGTGATTTTTGATATGAGGGTTTTGCTGATCTACAGTGTGAATGTGGCAATACCGACAACTCATCCAATGAATAGATTTGTGCACTGTTCTAAAGGCAACAGCTTGAAGGACTTCTTCATTTTATTAACCAAAAATAATTCAATTTCTTATCAGCTCAAATACTGAATTACAGTGTGTTAGCAATCCTGCAGATTTAGGAAAGCCTGACACATCTTGATGGTGACAGTGTTTCTAGACCATAAAATATAGAGGTGTAAAAATGTGGACAACAAAGCTAAATATCAAGGGTATAGTAGGCCACCAGGGTTGAAATTCATCCTTTAAAGTCTATTCCTCCTTTTTAATCTCTTTTACCTCCTTTTCTACTTTCTGTTCTCTACCTTGAGCACTGGGCAAGTAAACAAGGCATTAGAATGCAAATTCAGGGCAACTGGCACCTTCGAGGGTTGGGCATGCCACAGTAATAAATGGGGTGGCATATTACCCTGCACCCCCTGGAATAAAATACATCTTGACAGATCTTTACATATTTTAGATTCTGATGAATTTGGAAATTTATTTTTAACAGAGAAAAAAAGACAAGGATGTTTTTTGATGTAACAGAAAAACATAAAACACAGATTTTGATGACAACTAAGAATCGTAGGCCCGTCAAATCAGCCCATATAACTAATTTGTAGGATAGCCATATGCTTATCACAGGCATTCTTTAAGTCACCCACACTGTTCATATGGACATTGTCATGAACTTTTTTCTTTGTTTTATTTAAAAGAGGACATTTTAAAATGTATTTCGGGGGCGGAGCCAACAGCGCATGAGAATGGCTGCACTTTTTTTAGTGCTCCAGCTATTACTGTTTTAAAGTTGATTTAAGATGCTTCTCAAAGCAAATTTTACCCTCTGAGCATGGTGGGATGCATGTCAGACTTCTGCTTAACACTTGACGAATGTCATAATGCGGTACTGATGCAGCTATTTTAAGTTAAAACCGGAGGCCTCTTCTGACAGTGAGCGGGCGACAGCCATTTCTCTAACTGCATGGTGAGCAAACTATTCTACACAGATTGGCTTGCACATACCAGCATGAACTGAGATTTTCCTTGCTATTATCTTAACCTTCTATATCTACGATGGGGGACGCTTATTGGATCTTAGCCAAATTAGGTAAACTTCTAGAGTCTTATAAGCCCACATTTGCCACAGCTCTGGACAGAGCCCTGGATCCTGCGGATATCAGCGGACTACAGAAAGAGGTTTTCCTAAGCCCAGTCGACAACAGTAGCAAAAGCGGTGATGCTTTGGGGCCTCAGCATCTACTGCATACTTCAGAAACTTCGGTGAAGACGGCTGGGCATGCAACATCCCAAAGGATCGAACGGCTGATTAAGGAGATCATGTCAATTGACGTCACTGCGGTAAATCATCCCGGAGACAGCACTCCTCAAAACTCACATCCAGGAAGGCTAGGGGGTGTAAGCCCTCAAATATCAGTTATTACTGACGTTGAAGGTCGGTCGCCCTATCGATGTAGGTCCCGTGACATTGGGGTCAAAAGTTTGTCTCCAGAATTCAGCGCCTTCTCGCACGGCCCCCTCCTTACTTACCTGTCATTGCTTATGAGAACTCAGACATCTAGGACTCCTACCTGTGGGCTGAACTCGGTCAGCGCTTATGCTTTGTACCTAAAATACCAACGGATGGGGGTTACGTGTCGCTCTTCTCCTGAAATCAGTCCATGAGCCTAGGGGCAGACTCTCCTTATTCTGGCCATCTGGAGTGGGTTAAAGGCACTGAGATGTGCAGTTACAGGAGGCTCACTTAATCGGACAGTGTAGCTATAAAGGAGAACTCGTATTCTTTTGTTTTAATGGAGTGTTTCAGTTCATTCTAATTTGTATTTTACGTTTCTGTGTGCTGCATTATATTAATAATATTGGTATACTCTTCCATAACTTCAAAAATAAACAGACATTAAAATGATTTAAGAGACAACCATAAAAGGGCCAGATTATGAGTGGTGCGCTAACTGTTGCTAGGGAGCAATATCGGGTTTATCGTGGCTGTTTGCACACATTGGAAAGAGCACACATATTACAAGATGAAAATAAATGCATTAGCTTGAGTGCAATCAAATTTAACACGCATCAGGCTAGCACAACCTCAGAGCTCTAGTTAACTGTTATGCTCGAATAAAAAGTTTCACAAAATACACCAAAATTACATTTAACCCCTTATTGACCAGACCACTTTTCCATTTGTTGATCGTTTGGGACCAAGGCTATTTTTACATTTCTGCGGTATTTGTGTTTAGCTGTAATTTTCCTCTTACTCATTTATTGTACCCACCATTATTTTCATCATCCTATATAATAAAAGGCCAAGGCCTAGATTTAGAGTTGGGCGGTAGCCGTCAAAACCAGCGTTTAGAGGCTCCTAACGCTGGTTTTTACCGCCCTCTGGTATTTGGAGCCAGTCATTAAAGGGTCTAACGCTCACTTTCCAGCCGCAACTTTTCCATACCGCAGATCCCCTTACGTCAATTGCGTATCCTATCTTTTCAATGGGATCTTTCTAACGCCGGTATTTAGAGTCGTGGCTGAAGTGAGCGTTAGAAATCTAACGACAAAACTCCAGCCGCAGAAAAAAAACAGTAGTTAAGAGCTTTCTGGGCTAACGCCGGTTTATAAAGCTCTTAACTACTGTGCTCTAAAGTACACTAACACCCATAAACTACCTATGTACCCCTAAACCGAGGTCCCCCCACATCGCCGCCACTCTATTAAACATTTTTTAACCCCTAATCTGCCGTCCGCATGCCGCCGCAAGGTACGTTATAATTATGTACCCCTAATCTGCTGCCCCTAACACCGCCGACCCCTATATTATATTTATTAACCCCTAATCTGCCCCCCTCAACGTCGCCTCCACCTGCCTACACTTATTAACCCCTAATCTGCCGACCGGACCGCGCCGCTATTATAATAAAGTTATTAACCCCTAATCTGCCTCACTCCCGCCTCAATAACCCTATAATAAATAGTATTAACCCCTAATCTGCCCTCCCTAACTTCAAACATTAACCCCTAATCTGCCGACCGGAGCTCACCGCTATTCTAATAAATTTTTTAACCCCTAAAGCTAAGTCTAACCCTAACCCTAACACCCCCCTAAATTAAATATAATTTAAATCTAACTAAATAAATTAACTATTATTAAATAAATTATTCCTATTTAAAGCTAAATACTTACCTGTAAAATAAACCCTAATATAGCTACAATATAAATTATAATTATATTGTAGCTATTTTAGGATTTATATTTATTTTACAGGTAACTTTGTAATTATTTTAACCAGGTACAATAGCTATTAAATAGTTAATAACTATTTAATAGTTACCTAGTTAAAATAATTACAAAATTACCTGTAAAATAAATCCTAACCTAAGTTACAATTAAACCTAACACTACACTATCAATAAATAAATTAAATAAACTACCTACAATTACCTACAATTAAACCTAACACTACACTATCAATAAATTAATTAAATACAATACCTACAAATAAATACATTTAAATAAACTAACTAAAGTACAAAAAATAAAAAAGAACTAAGTTACAAAAAATAAAAAAATATTTACAAACATAAGAAAAATATTACAACAATTTTAAACTAATTACACCTACTCTAAGCCCCCTAATAAAATAACAAAGCCCCCCAAAATAAAAAAAGAGCACAAAAGAGAGAGGGGAGAGAGCGCAAAAGAGAGGGGGAGAGAGCACCAAAGAGAGGGGGGAGAGAGCACAAAAGAGAGGGGGGAGAGAGCACAAAAGAGAGGGGGAGAGAGCGCAAAAGAGAGGGGGAGAGACAGCAAAAGAGAGGAGAGAGAGAGCAAATGAGAGGAAAGAGAGAGCAAACGAGAGGAGAGAGAGCAAACAAAAGGGGGGAAGAGAGAGAGCAAAAGAGAGGGAGAGAGACAGCAAAAGAGGGGGAGAGAGAGCAAAAGAGAGGGAGAGAGACAGCAAAATAGGGGGAGAGAGAGCAAAAGAGAGGGGGAGAGAGCGCAAAAGAGAGGGGGAGAGAGAGCGTGCAAAAGAGAGAGAGAACACAAAAGAGAGGGGGGAGAGAGAGTGCAAAAGAGAGGGGGAGAGAGAGCAAAAGAGAGGGGGAGAGAAAGCAAAAGAGAGGGGGAGAGAGGGAGCAAAAGAGAGTGGGGGAGAGAGAGAGCAAAAGAGAGGGGGAGAGAGAGCACAAAAGAGAGGGGAGAGAGAGTGCACAAAAGAGGGGGAGAGAGAGAGTGCAAAAGAGAGGGGGAGAGAGAGCGCGCAAAAGAGGGGGGAGAGAGGGAGCGCAAAAGAGAGAATGCAAAAGAGAGGGGGGAGAGAGAGAGCGTAAAAGAGAGGGGGGAGAGAGAGCGCAAAAGAGAGGGGAAAAAGAGCAAAAGAGAGGGGGGAGAGAAAGCAAAAGAGAGGGGGAGTGAGAGGGAGCAAATGAGAGGGGGAGAGAGAGAGCAAAAGAGAGGTGGAGCGAGAGAGAATGCAAAAGAGAGGGGGAGAAGGCGCAAAAGAGAGGGGGAGAGAGAGAGTGCAAAAGAGGGGGAGAGAGAGAGAGTGTAAAAGAGAGGGTGAGAGAGAGCGTGCAAAATAGGGGGGAGAGAGCGCAAAAGAGAGAATGCAAAAGAGAGGGGGGAGAGAGAGAGCGCAAAAGAGAGGGGGAGAGAGAGCAAAAGAGAGGGGGAGAGAGAGCAAAAGAGAGGGGGGAGAGAAAGCAAAAGAGAGGGGGAGATAGAGGGAGCAAAAGAGATGGGGGAGAGAGAGAGCAAAAGAGAGGTGGAGCGAGAGAGAACGCAAAAAAGAGGGGGAGAGAGTACAAAAGAGAGGGGGAGAGAGAGCACAAAAGAGAGGGGGTGAGAGAGCAAAAGAGAGGGGGAGAGAGAGATCAAGGGGTGGGACCGCTGTACTGCAAAAAATGGCCCGTGTGAACGGGCTTTAGGACTAGTATCTTATAATTTACTTTAATTTTTTTATAAAATATAATGAAAAAATGGACCCCCAAAATATGTTACACATCTACAACCACCAAAAATCACCCATGCTAAATAGTTTCTACATTTTGTCCTGAGTTTAGAAATACCCAATGTTTACATGTTCTTTACTTTTTTTGCAAGTTATAGGGCTATAAGTACAAGTAGCACTTTGCAATTTCCAAAAAATGTTTTCTCCAAAATTAGCGATTGTTACATTGGAACACTGATATCTGTCAGGAATCCCTGAATATCCCTTGACAAGTATATATTTGTTTTCAGTAGACAACCCAAAGTATTGATCTAGGCCCATTTTGGTATATTTTATGCCACTATTTCACCGCCAAATGCGATCAAATAAAAAAAATAATTCTCTTTTTCACAAACTTTAGGTTTCTCACTGAAATTATTTACAAACAACTTGTGCAATTATGGCACAAATGGCTGTAAATGATTCTCTGGGATCCCCTTTGTTCAGAAATAGGAGACATTTATGGCTGTGGCATTACTTTTTGGTAATTATAAGGCTGCTAAATGCCGCTGTGCACCACACTTGTATTAGGCCCAGCAGTGAAGGGGTTAATTAGGTAGATTTATGGAGCTTGTATGGTTAATTTTAGCTTTAGTGTAGTGTATTAGAGTGTAGTGTATTAGACAACCCAAAGTATTGATCTAGGCCCATTTTTATATACTTCTTGCCACCATTTCACCGCCAAATTCGATCACATAAAAAAATTAAAAAGTTAACTTTTTTACTAACTTTTGGTTTCTCACTGAAATTATTTATAAACAACTTGTGCAGTTATGGCACAAATGGTTGTAAATGCTTCTATGGGATCCCGTTTGTTCAGAAATAGCAGACATATATGGCTTTGGCATTGTTTTTTGGTAATTAGAAGGCCGCTAAATGCCGCTGTGCACCACACTTGTATTACACACAGCAGTGACGGGGTTAATTAGGTAGCTTGTAAGGAGCTTGAAGGGTTAATTTTAGCTTTAGTGTAGAGATCAGCCTCCCACCTGACACATCCAACCCCCTGATCTCTCCCAAACAGCTCTCATCCCTCCCCCACCCCCACCCCACAATTGTCCCGCCATCTTAAGTACTGGCAGAAAGTCTGCCAGTACTAAAATAAAAGGCTTATATATATTCTGCTGTGTAGGATCCCCTTAGCCCCCAACCTCATTGATCCCCCCAAAGATATCTCTAATCCTCCCCCCACTAACTATTTTCCACCATTTTGGGTACTGGCAGCTGTCTGCCAGTACCAACTTTGCATTTAAATGTGATTTGTTTTTTTTTAAATCAACCACCTTTTCTGTAGTGTAGCTGCCCCCCCTCCAAACCCTACTCCCTCCCAGACCTATTGGCTGTTATTTGCAAACTGCTCTGAAACATATGGGCTCAGTGGACGCAAGTTTGCGCATGGAGCTGATTGCAAAATTTTATGAGAGACAGGCTGCTGCAGCTGAGAGGCAGGCTGCTGCAGCTGAGAGACAGGTGACTGTGGAAACAGCGGAGAGACAGGCTGAGAGAGAGTAACAGCTACAGCTTGTACGGTTGGATAGAGGGATGGTCTCACCTGTTAGTGAACCTAGAGACCCACCTGTTCCCAGAGTGCGTGCAGAGAATTTTCCCACTCTGGAGAAAGATGGCGATGTGGATGTATTCCTGCATAGCTTTGAGAAAGTTTGCAGACAGTTCCAGCTGCAAAGGGAGCAGTGGGCCAAGAACCTTACCCCTGGCTTGAAAGGTCCTGCACTGGAGGCTTTTGCTGAACTACCCCAAGAGTTTGATCAGGACTATGATTCCATTAAAGCTGCACTGCAGAGGAGGTATAATCTTACTCCTGAGGTGTACAGGAAGAAATTCTGTTCTCTGCAGATTCAAGGTTCATCAGAGAGCTATACTGCAGCTGTTGGAAACCTGATGACAGCCTTTAAACAGTGGGTCAGAGGGCTAAAGGTTGCCACTGTGGAGTAGCTGGAAGATCTGATAGTGAAGGAGCAATTTTTGCAGCTGTGCCCAGCAGAAGTTCAAGAATGGGGTTTGGATCGTAAACCCATGGGAGAAAATCCTTTGCTAAGAGGGGATCCACCTGGAAAGGAGCTGCTGCATGACCCCCCTTCACATAACCTGCTGTGCCTTTGTCTAGTGTGTCTGCTTTCTCTGGGAAAGGAGGGGTGAGTGCTGCACCTGGGCAGGGGGATACCCACAGGTGTTTTGCTTGCAACAAAGTGGGCCACATCAGCTCCACTTGCCCAGAGAAGATTAACTTTGAGCAATTAGCTGGAGGGGGTAATCCCTCAGAAGTACCCGCATCTGTTTTGTTTGTTACACATCCAGAGGAAAGCAACCAGGAGAACTTGCAACCCGTGCATGTCAGAACCAAGGTAACACTTGGGCTTCAGGACACAGGTGCATCAGTGACTCTTGTGCGTCCAGGGCTGGTGAGCTCTAAGGACATTATTCCTGGCAGGACTGTAGCAGTTAAAGGAATTGGGGGAATGAAACTTGCAGTGCCTATAGCACGGGTATATCTTGATTGGGGAGCGGGGAGAGGTTTAAGAAATGTGGGGGTATCGGAAAATATTCCTAATGATGTTTTACTGGGTACTGATCTGGGTAGATTGTTATCTCTTTATGTGCATGACAATGCTACATGTGACCTAGTGACATTAGTTGGAGACCCTTATGTGAAAAGGGCTGTGTGTGAAAATGCTCAGAGACATTATGACCAGGAGGGAGGACAGAGTGCATGTGTGCAAAGTACTGTGCCTAAACTGGAGGTGTCTGTGCTGAGATGTGAACCTGTAAGAGGAGAGACTGACTGGGGAGAACGACGAACAGATTGTGTGTGTCTTCCTGTGATTAAACCAGCAGTATCTGCAGAATTAAAGTTAACGGTACAGCGTGAGACTGACGGGGGAGAAAGGCAGATAGACTGTGTGGGTCTGTCTGTGCCTGAACAGAGTTTAACTGTACAGGAAGAAACTGTCTGTGAGAGGAGGCAGATGAGTGGTGAGTGGCTGTCTGTGATTGAATCAGTGGATTGTATAGAAGGAGGTGAGTCTGACAGGGGAGAGAATGACTGGGTGACTGGGCCACTGGATGATGTGTGCCAGTCTGTGCCAGGATCAGGACCAATTGAGTCCCCTGTGGAAAGACAGGATATATGAGATAAATGGCAGAAGGAAGATAAGGAAGATGTGTGCTTGTCTCTGCACCAGTGTCAGAAGAATCCCAACTTCTGTGTGAGGATGTAAAGTGGCAGACTGACTGTGAGAGAGAGCGGGGGAGAATGTAGCCCCCTCAATAACAGAAGCAGCAGAGCCCCAGAATCCAGAGTGTGTGGGGGAGGAGGGTACAGGATACTCTTTGAGGGACCCCCAGAGTGAGTGTGAAAGATTGCAGGTGACAGAGACCCCAGTAACCTCAGATGTGACCTATAAACAGACTGCACAGACTAGGGGACAGTGACTGCCACAGACTGCAGATACAGGGGGGAGGAGTACAGAGAAGTGTATTTACACAGCCCCACAGTGCCATTCAGCAGATACACTGATAGGTGTGCAGAATCAGAGTCACCAGCAGGCACAGCAGCTAGGTCCCATAGTGGAGAAGAGGGGGCAGTTAGTCAACCTCCTACCAACCCTAACAGAGTGCAGGAGTACAGGAATTCTACTCCAGTGGGAGGGCAAGAGCCCTGGGTAGTTAAGCAGCAACTGACAGCACACAATATGTTCAGAGAGCACACAATATGTAGCAAGACCCTAGGCTTCACAGACACCTCTGTAACAGGGGATGGTGTGTTATTCAGGGATAAGATGCAAGCTTTATTGGGGGAGGTACCTGCAAAACCCAAAGGATACCATATTCCCACAAAAACAGTTGCAGGATTTTACTGCCAAAGAGGGAGTGTATGATATGAGCCAAAATGTTCTTGCACTAACACCCATGAGGCAGAACAAACTACAGGCTGAATGGGAGGGTCCCTGCAATATATTAAATCAGGGTAGAGTGAATAGTGTGTCATTTTTAAATGGAGGGCATCCTGATGGCAAAACTGCTATGTGCAATTTGTCTGGGAAGCGCCCTTTGATACGCATCGGGAGTGGATTGTAGCCACCCCCTTTTGTGTCTCTTATTGGGGGAGGTGTCATGAATACCTCATGATTTAGCTGCTAAGGGGTTAATTCTCTTTAGCCTGTGAGCTAAAAGATTTGTTGTGTTTGTTTGTGTTTTCTTTGAAGTGCCAGGAGCCTCATAAATGCTTTGTAGTATACACAGAATAGAGCTTTATGGCTCAGACTGTCAGCAGAGGGCATGATACAAAACAGTGCCTCAGTCACAGAAACTGATAAGGTCAATAAAGGGACATGGGTATAATGTATATATGTGTTTAAAACTGTTATGACATTAGATGAAGGGAAATATGACAACCCTGTCTATCAAATTGATTCTCCCAATGAAATTAAGTGCTTGTCTTCCTGTGAATATGAAAATAGATTTACCTAGCAGAAATTATAATGGGTTCTATAATTTCAGGCAACGACTTAGTTTATTGAAGGTCATAAAAACTAGCGGGGTTTTAGTCCCTGCCCAGGGGGTGTGGTCAGGCAACTTGATCTCTGGAAAATATGTATAAGAATCTTATGTTTTAACAGTAAAATTATTCATTCTGCATGGGAGGCTGCTACAGCATGAGTGACCATCTTCTCTTGCCCATCTCCCTGGGGCAGATTTATAAGCTAGGAAAGTATTAGGTCTGTTATTTTCTTCATTTTATTTTAACCTGTTTGCTATGTGTAATTTTATTTGTAACAACTTTTTTATTAATCATGCATTGTGCATAATATTTTTGACATAATAAATAATTAATTTATTAAGCTTTGGCCTTTGTCTAATAATTGAACCACGTTACTTAAAGAGACTGGAATATTAGAACTGTATATTTTAGGTCATTTTCTGCTAAATTGTATTCTAAGAGTTAATGTGTAAATCTGGGGTTTCCTTAAGATTTCCCATATCATATAATCTTAAGTAGTGGCAGCTAGATATTATAGTTAGTTTAGTGTGGGTGGCATTAAATGGGAGTTTTGGGCATTTCTTTTACATCTAGTACAGACTGGAGAGTGTTGTTAACCCTTGCACCCACTGAACTAAATCACAAGCTTACCTGGTGTGGATAGATTGTGACAAATTAGTGAGAGTAGAAGGGGTCTGATAACCCTTTCTGTGCCAAATAAGTGACTGGCGCAGGGTTGGATAACCCTGGTCATCACAGTGACCTATTAAATAACATAAAAAATGCAAGCTCATTATTACCTTAAATCATCATAGTATTATAGGTATTGCATTCTGTTAATCACAAATATACAGATTACTTGGGCTGAAAATTTCAACTAGTCCCAGAGTAATAAGAAATTGTAGCAAAGTAAGAAGCCAAGGGCCAATGTGATATTAGATTTTTTTCACTCTCTTGCTAAATGCACTTAAAGTAAACTTTTTTTTTTAAATAATGTTTAGTGAGGTTAACGTCACAATACAACACACATATGATACATCAAAATATGCAAAATACAGGAGAAAAGAATCACAATATGCACATCATTAAGAACATGTAGTCATTTCTGTTGCATCCCAGAAAAATATAAACATGTAAAAAATAATCTTAACCTCACTTTTTCTATTTTTTCCCTCGCTTCAAAATATTCATACCAGAGAAGTACAGTATAGTGGTATAATACTTATTCTTTTTCACAAAATGTTATGAGTCCCATATATTCAATATGTTGTTACAATTAAACATTATATTCTGTGCTTGTCAGTGAATTTAGGATTAACAACAATTAGACATCCCATGGATGTTTCAGCATAGGACAAGAAGGGTTATTAACTGGGAATGAAGGAGAATCTATAGGACTACTCATAAATCATACATAGGTTATTAATCCGAATATCAAATGTTACAGTCAGTCTACTCAACAAGATTGCATGCTACAAAGTACAGATTATTCATGGTACAGAATCGTTAAGGCATGTCAAAGCAGAAAGATATTGGTACCTTAATATGCCAGGTATTACGTACATAATATTTTTAGAACACAATATCCACCTCAAAATTATTGTTGGTTACATCTTTGCCCTTATATGGTAAGATAGATAAATTAACTGTAGACTAGACAGACAATGGAAAAGAGATGATTACATTCGGTGCTAACCAAGCGTAAGATACATAAAAGTGTAATAAAGGTCTATGTTCACTTCACAAGTTAGTTACAGCAGGGATTAGTGGTAGGTGATGTATTCAACATGTGAGCCGGGCCTAAGCTTCCCTCTGACATGTGATAGGCCACCCTTGGGCCTTACTATTTACACAAAGGAAAATGTGGGAGGGGGCATAAGCAGATTGCCATTGCGGTATTAGCAAGATAAAATGCAGAGTTAGCCTCTGGACCAGATTACAAAAAGTGCCAGAGCACATTAAGGATAAGGTGGAGGGGGGAGAGGGGATAAACCAAAAGGTAGCTGGACATACCCAGGGATAAAGTGATAATATGGAACTTCAGATTGGGCTATATTGTTCATTCTTGATGTCCCTCTGTTAGGTCTGAGCAGCCACATCATAAGAAACCATAGCAGGCAGAGCTTGTGGTCTGTATACGGAAGAGCTAACCTCAAATAGTAAAATAAAGTTGTGTGTGATACGTGTGGTGCACCGCCTCGGCCGCTGGCAGCGCGGTCACATGGTACAGTTAAGTGGGAGGTATAAAATGTGTTGCTTCCAGGGTGAAGCTATAAACAGGGATGACTATATTCCAGTAAAATAACAGTTATCTAGTGTTATGATAAGCTGCAGAATTTAGGCTGATCTTAGCCATATCTCTTTTTACTTGTTGTACATGCAAGAGAGGGATTATGAACTACTTTAGAGGGTTTGAACCTTTGTAAATTGATATCACTCTAGGGGAAAACGTACTGATTAAGGATGTGTGGCTGGGGTGGCCACAAAAGAAGAAAAGCATAAGATGCCAATAGGATGGAGTATGTATGGAGCATCAGTACAAGTACAGCTTCACGTTACTAACATGGGGGATTGATGTAGGTTGTGTATATGTTTAAAACTGGCAAAATACAGTTAATAGTAGTAGGCAAGATTAATGTAGCGCAATTGAACATATTTAGTATTGCAGCGGGATCATCAATACGAAATAAAAACAAAAAACAAAAGAAACAGCAATTTGTATTGTTACCCATACTCAACATAAGTATGCCAGTCTAAACCCGTGCCATGTTGTAAAAGAACACCCAGTAAAGACCAGCTGCTGTGGGCAATTTAGCCAATGCCCAGTTTGACACCAACTTGTACTAGAATCATTGGAAGTCCACAATACTGGGCACCTCTAGGCAGGTCATCCTGTGAGATAGGTATTGTGTGTAAGAGGCCAAGACACGATGGAATAGTCCAGCTACACTCATCTCTACTCGCCATCTGAAGCTCAAAGGGTATGTTCGACAGTGTAATTAGGTACAAGGATTTCCCAATACTGCTGGTATGCCGATGCTCGCCCAAGGCCTCCTCCAGGGTACATAAGTAAAGCGGCTGCATGCTTTTCTGCATAGTAAGTCCCAATGTCGCTCCCGGGCCACCACTGAAATCAAGGTACAGGAACAGGAGCGCAGCAAGATTTCTGCCGGTCCATTGTCTTCTGTCTGAGGGCCTGAGTTTGCTGGATCGGCTTAACAATGTGGGATATGGCCTCCATATCGATTGTATTCTTTACAGCGACTGTATCCAGCATGTCATCTCCTGCAGTGAGTAAACCTCTCCTCTGTCCTGACTGTGTATGAAGTAAATAGCTATAAGTTGTCCCAGCAAAGACCCTAGTGTGTGTCAGGTGTGTTTCCAGAAGTCGGAAGGAGGCTTCAATAAGGCCCAAAGCTGCTGACTCCCAATCTTCCACCACCGCAATTTTCCTCGTCAAAAAATCAGAACCGCTTCTGGTAAGGCTTCAAGGCTGCTTCGATAATGTGACTCGAGAGGCTGGGCACATATAAAGATCCACCCTTGGGTATTATGTGATACAAGCCTTGTTGTAGCTGTCTCCAGCTATCTGTATCTTAGTGACCACGTTATGGGCTTAAAAGAGTATTAGGTGTGCTATGTAGCTACTCAGATACAACTAGTAGGATACTCTATGATGATATCTTGCAAGGGTCATCAATAAAACTATAAAAGTATATATTAGGCTTAGTTTTTACCCCTATTATTGAAATTGAGAGCTGAAGCTCTTGCTGTGTGCGTCTGGTCGCTTAGGTAGTTGGCTCCGCCCCCTTAAAGTAAACTTTTAACGCAGGTGGGTTAACGCAAGTTGAAAGTAAAAAGTTAGCGTGCATTGGGTTTTGCTCGTGTGCTAACTTTTTACTTCTAGACTTCAGATATTGTGTTTTAACTTTTGCTCCCTATAGATTTCAATGGAGAGCACCGTTAAACAAAAAATCCTAACACTTATCGCAGTCACGCTAAATCGACATGCATAAGACCAACCCAAAGGTAGCTATGCAAATTTTACATTCCAAAGTTCTTCACAGTTCTTTTTATTTTTAATTATATATAACTATATATATATATGATGAATTAAAAATAATAATAATATCCGGGGGGGCGTGTCCGAACAGCATACCAGCATGGACGCACTTTCTTTGAGCTCTGCATAAGATTCTCTATAATCCGCTGATTACTGAGAAACAACAGCAAAATCACCTAACATATTCTTCAAATAACAGCTCCGCAATAGCTGGAGGCTATTTTGACTTGCTGTTTTCATGACTCCAGGGCTTCAAATCGGCAAGATAAGACCTAAGGCAGCTGCCTGAACATAGGTGGCGACCCCCCCCCCCGGCTATACCGGGTTACCAGTGCTGGCAGAGGAAACCTGCCTTACTGACTTACTTTTACTAAACAGGTCCTCACCTTTATACACCCCTTGCAACCACTATCAGCTCACAGATCTACACTGCTAATAGCAATGGCGAGATTAAACACATCCACGTGGCGCAACGACATGCTAGACAAGCTCGATCGCCATTTTGCCAAGATTGAAGCTTTATTTCAAACCCTAATTGACAGAACGCCAACGGAAAAAGAGCTCTTAACATACATGGACAGTGTTACAATGGTATATGCTAAGAACGTGAATATACAGCACTGCCAAGGAGCTGCAGCAAGCTTTTCTACACAGCCCGATGGGAACAACTGCACCAGTAAGCCTTCATTGCTGATAGCACCCAAAATCTCAAGCTCTCACACTCTAGAGGCTTATGCTAACAAAAGGAGAGTGGACAGCGCTCCTGGCCCGACCTGGGCGAGCAGCTTTGATGGGACGTCGATACCGCCCCTGGCTGCAGACGGAGAGGGCATACAGCATCATAAAGATGGCGGCGCAGCTCACCCGCAACCAGCCCTGTCAAATCTCAACCGGGACTTAGTGGCATACTTTATATCATCCATCAGCTATGCAGCTGAAGATACTTATTTACGGCAACTGCTATTGAAATGTCCTGAAGCTCATGCGGGTGACGCGGCTTCAGTTACCGGGAAAAATCTAACTACTGCGGCTACCCCCACAGAGAACTCAAATTTCCCCCTGCTGCTGACACAACGTTCCTTTTTCACCCTTAAACATCTGGCGGTGAGACAATCTGCTCCACAGAGACTTGTGAGTGCCTGGAAGAAGGGAATAGGCTAGACACTTTAGACGGGACTGAGCTGCTCTGGTATATACTAATCTGTTTGGCATATATAATGTGTTATGTCTTAGGTAGCATGTATTTACTCTCTCTCTCCCCTCTGGGTATATCCATGTTTATTAGAATAGAATGAGTGCCATAGAGGTAGGCGTTGTATATCACATGCTCAGAAAGGATTTTTTCTAACATTGCTTGTATCTTATCCTGATGTAGCCTCTCTGCACTGGGACAACTAAACACACATATCCCATATATATAGCTTATAATTGGCTAGGAGACTAATGTTCATCATTTATAATGAATCTTTGCTGTTCCTGAATCCTTGAGTACTGGTCGCTAAATATACACCAGATCTATTCTAAATACTTCAAGTCAATACATAGCTTTATACTTGGCACTGCTTGTTTGTCACTGCTGATCACATTGGGAAGGAAGAGCTCTAATGTACAGGACTGTTGTTATGGCAGATTGAATCCTATCTAATACTAATACCCCACAATTGTTATACTCATTTTAAACCAGGGGGGAATGTTCTATAGTACTCTCACTGGCCCATGCTTAATTATAAAATGAGGACATTAAGACAAAGTTATTGTTCAAATATTAAACCAAAAAACTTTTGGGCTTATCTGATCACGAGATCTAGAGACCAACTTAAGCTTGTACTATAAGCACTATTAGGATCTCGCAATGTAGTTATATTGAAGACAATGCTGTATGGTATTGATTGTTTTTTCTTATGGTTACCTGAATTATTACCATCTGTATTGTTGAATTTTTCCTTTTCAATAAAGCTCTTTAAAAAAAAAAAAAAAAAAAAATAATAATATCCATAGCTATATCTCTATATGAATTTATACAGGTATATATGTGTATATATATATATATATATATATATATATATATAGAAGGCCGAAACGATCGTCTGGGGTTGCTGTGTTCCTTGTTCAGAGAGGAATTGCCTGGTATTTCGGTGCTGGACTGACCGTAATAGGCGGGATCAGACTGATATACTACAGGAAAGTTCTACTCTGTGAAAAGCATTGCTGGGCTAAAAGAAGTTGCACCCAGGTGGTAAATCGCCATAGAACAGGCTAACAATGGTATTGAGCTGGTTGTTCGTTCCTGTGAGTGCACTTCTCTCTGTATATATATATATATATATATATATACAGAGAGAAGTGCACTCACAGGAATGAACAACTGTCTCACTACAATCATTAGCCTGTTCTATGGCGATTTACCACTTGGGTGCAGCTTTTTTGCCCAGTAATGCTTTTCACCAAGAAGAACTTTCCTGTAGTATATCAGTCTGATCCCGCCTATTACGGTCAGTCCAGCGCCGAAATACCAGGCAATTCCTCTCTGAACAAGGAACACAGCAACCCCAGACGATCGTTTCGGCCTTCATATATATATATATATATATATATATATATATATATATATATATATATATATATATATATATATATATATATATATATCAGAATCATGAAGACACAGCTCGTTCTTTTACAAACATCATGTGTTTAGTCCAATGTTTCGGCCCCCATTTGGGCCTTTGTCAAGATAAGATATACATATATATATATATATATATATATATATATATATATATATATATATATATATATATATATATATATATATATAGAAAAATGTATTTAGAAATACAAAGAACATTTTCTTTTAAGTGAAGAACATTGAAATGTAAAATATTTACAGTAAAACATATTAAAGAATATTAAAATTAATTACAAATTATGTATCATGTTTAAATGTATTTGAGTGGAAATGGCTCCAAAGTGTGTGTGCGTGTATATATATATATATAAATATATATGTGTGTGTGTGTGTGTATTTTTTTAACCTTTATACTTTATGCTTAGTCTTTAGAAGTGCTAATCTGCTGAGCACAAATTAAAATATATCCATAGAAAATAATTTTAGAGACCACAAAAAAATTTTTTTATGGCAATTATTTCTATTATTATTTATTTGTAAAGCACCTCCAGATTCTTTCACAATAATAATAATAATAAACTAGGTGCATCATATCCTGAAAAAGCCCAGATTTTGAGCTAGTTGTCATAGCCCAGTTAGTGACAGAGAAGAAAAAATGATTTGATCTTGTGAAAGGCGCTCATATGACACAGAAGTCATGAGGCAGCCACACTCAGGCAACCCAGAGGCCTGCTGTTACAAAGTTACTTTTATCAGCAAAGAGACTCTTTAATGTAATGTCACTGAAAAAGAATTCTAAAGCTGATTTTTTTTTTCGTATGCAGCAGCTAAAATAAAGACCAGTGTATCACAAACATACTTTGAAATACAGAGCAAAGGAGTTCTCTGGGATTTCTCTTTTGAATCAGTTGTCTTAATTCTCAAGGGAATGAGCACATATGAGGGAATGAGGGAGTGTGTGCTCTTCCCCAATGCAAAGAGGCCACACAAAGCTCCTCATTTTAATGCTAATTTACTTTCCAAATTCACTCTTAAATACATATAGTAAACCTTCTAACCCAACACTCGCATTTACAATCATATATTAGCCTTGAAAGAAATAATGCTGCAACAAAGAATTACTCCGTAAAGAAAATATGCCATATTCATTTTAGGGATGAGCAAATGTTTTGCCAAATTTGTTTAAAAATATGAATGTAATCTATATTCATTCTCATAAATGGATATTCAAATGTACAACCAACATTCTTTTTCAATTTTATTTTGTTCATCTAAATGTATTTACTTCAATAAAGTTTCACTATTATAATTATTATTTCTGCTTTTATTACTACTAGTACCATTTATTTTTAAAGTGACATCAAATGTAATATTAAATTGATGTGAGATTGAAAGAATATTATTTCAACATGTTAAAATTGCATATTTTAATTTTGAGACTAACAAGGAAATGTATGTTTGTGCACAGCTGATTTGATAAGAATCTCTACAACTATATTGATGGACAGGACAGCCATTTAAAAAAAAATATTTAAAAAAGGATTTAAAAGAACAATATACTGAGGCAGGCTGCTGCTAAGAGGTCATTGTTTTCAATGCAGCTGCAGGAACACACTTTCAAAATAGATTTTGCTCTATCTACTTTTAAATTAGTCCCACTACAGCCACTGATTGGAAGATCCACCCATTTCCTTGTCTAGAGGCAGCATGGGAGCGTGAGAGGAGAACAGCATTTCCTATATTTGTAACTCTTAAAAAATGGCTTGATACAGAGGGCTATATTACAAGTGGTGCGCTAAACTTAGAGAGCGATATTGAAATATCGCACCCACGTTAACCTGTGTATTACAAGTTGAAAGTAAACACAACTGTATGAGCGCAAACTAAATTTGCACTTGGCGGGTCAGTGCGACTGAAGTCTTCGTCTAAAGGGTTAGGGCTAAATAAAAAATTTGCAGCAAACAAATCATGAATACATTAAAATAAAAATATACACTATCTATTAAAAAATGAATCTTTTAATTTTTTTTTTTTATAAGGGTTAAAAGGTATATTGGATATGACAAGCTATTTGAAAGGAACTGGATATTGTATATATATATATATATATATATATATATATATATATATATATATATATATATATTTATATATATATATATATATATATATATATATATGCGAAGAGAGAGGGTTGTAGATAGTTGCGCCACAATTAGAGCAATAGTAGTTGTATAGTGAAAAGCTCTATGAGGATGTCCAATGCCTGCTGCTATTAGTGATGTCTCATTCCTCCTGGGTGAGACGAAAGTAGTGAGGATTGGAATCGGGTGTGTTTTAATAGCGCTTGCAGAAGATGTTCCTCATAAGTGGGTGGGAGAGGGGGAAGAAAACACAAAAATGGGAATATCCCCAGATGAGTGGTGAGTAATTGAGATCAAAATGAATGATAATAAATGCTCACCTGTTGGATCACAGGGATCAGCGATCAGCGACGAGTAGAAATGGATGGTGTATGTTAACACCAAAGCAAGAGTAAGGGAGGCAAGGGAATATGCCCCCAAATAAATATTTGAATATATATTTATATATCAAAAAATAAAAATAAAAATATAAAATATAATAAAAAAGATGTATGAATATATGTAGTTGTATATAAACAGTTTGTATATATTCTTTATATATATTATATATAATATATATAATGTTAGTTAAGTATGCTGGATCAAAAGGCAACCACTTAGTTACTGTGGAGACGGTTGTTGTGGAAACGGAGGCTGCTTGTGGGAACTTCCAATTCTTACCACACTGTAAATGTGGACAGAGGGTAAAAAGGAAGGAAGTTCCAGTTTATTATAAGCTGATAACCAGAAGACATTTTTTTTTATTTTTAAGGAAAATATTTTTGTTAAAAAATAAATATAGGGGTATTAAAATAGTGTATGTGTGTGGAGGAATACTATTTTAAAACCAATTATAATTTATTATTAATCTCATTAAAATATAAGATATAGGGTGTAGATAATAAACAGATAAAAGCACAGATAAAAGCATACAAAAATAGCAAACAAATGTGTATAAAGGCAATACTAATAAGTGCAAAATAGTACAAAAAAGGCAGATGCCAAACGCTAAATGGGGAATGTAAGTGGCCAAACAACACGGAGGAATGAGGGGCCGAGTGGATGGCAATTTAACTTACTTACAGAATGAAGCTGGGCTGGGCTGTCGGGCAAATGGAAGATCCTAGGGATCAAAAATGAGGAAGTGCGGCTGAGACAAAAAACGCTGCAAAGAGCAGCTAGTGGCAAAGTCTCGGCGTGTGTGTCGAAGTTCCGGAAGTGACGTCACGAACGTGCGTCACGTGCCTTACGCGTTTCGTGAGCGTATCAGCTCACTTCATCAGAGGCTATTGAATCTTTTAGCATCCTGGTGGCCCTTAAATAGCGTCAAGCTATTTGATTAGGGAAAGGGTGTATTGTGTTTAGATCTAATTAATCAGATCTATATTTCATGTATGAAAGACATTTTTCAAACAATATATTGTTTATGGGGATATAAATAAATAAATATATATAGTTGAGCTGGAGTTCCATTAGGAAACACTATAATCATTGAAAAAATTAGAATGATTTAAATTAGAATAATTAGAATAGTTAATTAAAAATGTATATAAAAAATAAAAAATATAGTAAAATAAAATAAAACTGAAAATGAGTCATGGTACAATACAGTATTACTGACAGGTTAGAATGTAGGGATATGTGTAAATATGTAATAATGTTTACACGTATTTATGTGAAAAAGTAATAGTATTTTATTTTATTCTATTCTTTAAAGGAAGGCTGCTAGATCTATATCGGTATTCAGGCCATATGGTTTCCTAGTTTTTAATTTGTGGATCCAGTAAGTTTCTCTCTTTCTTAAATGGAGTAACCTATTTTCTCCTATTCTATGTGGAATGTGTTCAATGGCCTTAATTTTTAGGCCTTCCACACTTTTTTCATGGAATTCCTCAAAGTGGGTGCCAATGCCATATTCTGGTTTATCACTGGTGATGTTTTTTGTGTGTTCCAAGAATCTAGTCTTCAGTGTTCTTTTCGTTCTACCTATATAAATTTTATTACAGCTACAGGTTAACTGGTAAATAACAAATTCGGATTTGCAGTTCATCAAGCTACTAATTTCAAATTTGTTGTTTTCATTATCTGTGATCCATTTGTTTTCTTCCTTGTTTTTACTGATATGTTCGCAACACACACAGTT
Organism: Bombina bombina; assembly: GCF_027579735.1. NCBI lineage: Eukaryota > Metazoa > Chordata > Amphibia > Anura > Bombinatoridae > Bombina > Bombina bombina. The sequence goes on along the minus strand of NC_069501.1, from coordinate 780,070,948 downwards.
TTTCCGGTTACATTTGTAGAAACCTTTTTTTTTCGTTTTTAGCCAATTTCCAATTTCGATGCTTTTTTGGTTTTTAGTTTAGTGGGAGCTAATATGTTTTTAAGATTTGTATTTTTCTTGTAGGTAATTTTCGGTTTTTCTGGTAATGTTTCCTTTAGGAGGGGATCCTTCCTGAGTAGATGCCAGTGTTTATTTAATATTTTTTCAATGTTTTTGGCCCCACTATTTTAATGAGATTAATAATAAATTATAATTGGTTTTAAAATAGTATTCCTCCACACACATACACTATTTTAATACCCCTATATTTATTTTTTAACAAAAATATTTTCCTTAAAAATAAAAAAAAATGTCTTCTGGTTATCAGCTTATAATAAACTGGAACTTCCTTCCTTTTTACCCTCTGTCCACATTTACAGTGTGGTAAGAATTGGAAGTTCCCACAAGCAGCCTCCGTTTCCACAACAACCGTCTCCACAGTAACTAAGTGGTTGCCTTTTGATCCAGCATACTTAACTAACATTATATATATTATATATAATATATATAAAGAATATATACAAACTGTTTATATACAACTACATATATTCATACATCTTTTTTATTATATTTTATATTTTTATTTTTATTTTTTGATATATAAATATATATTCAAATATTTATTTGGGGGCATATTCCCTTGCCTCCCTTACTCTTGCTTTGGTGTTAACATACACCATCCATTTCTACTCGTCGCTGATCGCTGATCCCTGTGATCCAACAGGTGAGCATTTATTATCATTCATTTTGATCTCAATTACTCACCACTCATCTGGGGATATTCCCATTTTTGTGTTTTCTTCCCCCTCTCCCACCCACTTATGAGGAACATCTTCTGCAAGCGCTATTAGAACACACCCGATTCCAATCCCCATATATATATATATATATATATATATATATATATATATATATATATATATATATATATATATATATATATATATATATATACACACAGTATCTCACAAAAGTGAGTACACCCCTCACATTTTTGTGAATATTTTATTATATCTTTTCATGTGACAACACTGAAGAAATTACACTTTGCTACAATGTAAAGTACTGAGTGTACAGCCTGTATAACAGTGTAAATTTGCTGTCCTCTCAAAATAACTCAACACACAGCAATTAATGTCGTTGGCAACAAAAGTGAGTACACCCCTAAGTGTATATGTCCAAATTGGGCCCAAATAGCCATTTTCCCTCCCAGGTGTTATGTGACTTGTTAGTGTTACAAGGTATCAGGTGTGAATGGGGAGCAGGTGTGTTAAATTTGGTGTTATCACTCTCACAGTTTCTCATACTGGTCACTGGAAGTTCAACATGGCACCTCATGGCAAAAAACTCTCTGAAGATCTGTAAAAAAGAATTGTTGTTCCACATATGAGTGCTGCCAGCATTGCTGCAGAGGTTGAAGGGGTGGGGATTCAGTCTGTCAGTGCTCAGACTATACGCTGCACACTGCATCAAATTGGTCTGCATGGCTGTCGTCCTAGAAGGAAGCCTCTTCTAAAGATGATGCACAAGATAGCCCGCAAACAGTTTGCTGAAGACAAGCAGACTAGGGACATAGATTACTGGAACCATGTCCTGTGGTCCGATGAGACCAAGATAAACTTATTTGGTTCAGATGGTGTCAAGCATGTGTGGCGGCAACCAGGTAAGGAGTACAAAGACAAGTGTGTCTTGCCTACAGTCAAGCATGGTGGTGTTAGTGTCATGGTCTGGGCCTGCATGAGTGCTGTCAGCACTGGGGAGCCACAGTTCATTGAGGGAACCATGAATGCCAACATGTACTGTGATATACTAAAGCAGAGCGTGATCCCCACGGTTTAGACAATAATAAGCTCACAAGAGCTGCTGGTGCAATGCTGAATATGGAGAGCGTATTGCTCTCTGCATTCACCAAGGTCTGTCGGACCTGATCCGCACTGTCGGATCAGGTCCGACAGACCTTTGATAAATAGGCCTCACTAATTGTACATATATATATACACATATAAACAAATATACACATGTATACCTATATATACACATGTATAGATACATTGGAGCCCTTTCCACTTAAATAGCTAAAAATAAATATTTTTAATACATTTTAATATTTAATAATGTGTTTTACTGTGTCTGTAATGTAAATATTTTACATAGGGGAAGATTTTCTATGTATTTTTCAGTCCACAACAAATGCACTCACTGGATTTAACTTAGTGATATTTTCAGGGTCTTCATCCCTTCCTCAGACAAATCAGTACAAGTAAAACAGTGAATAAATAATGTGTAAACACTCCTCCCCCAAGTGCACAATCATTAGGCGAAATTTCTTATAATTCAAGTCATTTAACCTTCAATGTAATGATTCACATATATCCACAATACATACATTTGATAAACATGCTCAACAATACATAAGCATTTAAATTAATATCCCAGTGATCTATGTATATATTGTGTATTCCATGTACAGTATAACTTTGTACACATAGCACCCAGTACAAAGTCTCAGCTAAATCACTTACAGTTCTGGTGAACTGCTTGTGCAATGCCGCCCCCTGCTGATTTGTGGCCAATCGGCCGCTAGCAGGGGGTGACAATCAACCCGATCGTATTCGATCAGGCTGATTGCTGTGAGATGCCTCTGAGGTGGCATACGAGTTAAGGAGCAGCGGTCTTAAGACCGCTGATTCTTAACTCCTGTTTCCGGTGAGCCTAAGGCTCGCGCGGAAACAGATGCATTGGGGCTGATTTGGGCATGTTAAATCGGCCCCTATATCACGACCAATTGTTCTCTTTAAGTATTGGGATTTGGTATATAAACAGAAAAATTAAAAGAAAGAAATTGAAGTTATATGTACAGAAAGTGATAACATAAGGAGATCTGATTTCCCTGAATGCTCAACCCATTTTGATCATAAGACCCATTGGTCAAAAACTGTACTTTTGATATAAATTTCATACTTATTCTTAATAGTCTTGATTGATCTTTTAGTTTTGTAACCATTTCTTTTTCCGTATTATATAGGCAACATCTTCAATACATATTTACATGTAATTTGATGTGATATCAGTAAAATATTTGTTAAATTAAAGGGACATGAAACCCAAGATTTTTCTTTCATGATTCAGATAGAGAATACAATTTAAACAACTTTCTAATTTACTTCTATTATCTAATCTGTTTCATTCTCTATCATTTTTTGAAGGAGCAGAAATGCCCTAATGGTTTCTAACTGAAGACATGGGTGAGCCAATCACAAGATATATATATATGTAACCACCAATCACCAGCTAGAACCTAGGTTCTCTGTTGCTCCTGAGTTTGCGTATATACACCTTTCATCAAAGGATAACAAGAGAAGTAAGCAAATTAAATAAAAGAAGTAAATTGGAAAGTTGTTTACAATTGTATTCTCTATCTGAATCACAAAAGAAAATTTTTGGGTTTCATGTCCCTTTAACAAATGTATATGTTTTTACAGATGAGTAAACAAAGTGACTTGATTTGGTCAAATTATCGACCTGTTGAAGAAAAAAACATGTTGCAGTACAAGATTGCGGAAATTGTAGGTGCATCACGTAGTTCTGTAAATAATTTTAAGAAATTAAGAAAATATATTGTGGGTATGATTTCTAAGCAGGGTTTCTGACTAACAGGCCCTATTCAGCTAATCGTCACTTAACAGTTCTCTCGTATACCTTGATGTCTTCATTCTGAATGTGTGAAGCCAAGACTATTTCATGCAGTTTCCTATTTTGAGTGCAGATATCTCAAATTCTTCTGTCAGTTCTTGGTGTAGTAATACAATGTCGACCACAAGTGCCCTTCTGTTTTGGATTCAAATCATCCGCATAGTTCATTTTTTTCTTAATATTCTTTACAGAATTACATGATACACCTACAATGTAAGCAATCTTGTATTGCAACATGTTTTTTGGCAGGTCCAGGAATACAGAAATACAATAATACAAAATTTAGGCATCTGAAGATTAGTTCTTAATTCACAGCAGAAAAGTGGACAGACGAGCAAGGTTGGAGACAGCAGATCATGCAATGAAACGTCCAGCAGTCAAGAGATTGTTCCAACAAAACAAGCTCAGAGACACGATTGAAGACAAGATTTGTAGCACACTCAAAACAGAATAAATAATATTAAGTGCATAGGTGCTGAATTTGACATGATCATGTTGTAAACAAAGAAAAAATAAAGAAAAAATCAAGTGAGACAAAAAAGTAAATAGGAAGTAAATAAAACTCCATCATTACTGATGACTTAGGGAGACTTAAAAAACACTGAGCATGACGATCTATTTTTAAAGCTTTTTCATAGCGAAAATGTGCACAAATATGTTCATGAAATTTTAAAACTTTTTGCTTCAGCAATTAATAATATTTTTTTATAAACAAAGAAAGCACGAACTAGATAATAAAATATCAATAATAATATCTGCAATCTGCATGACAAATTTTATAAAGATTGGTGCAGAAGTTTCTGGTGTAGGTTAAAGGGACACTGAACCCATTTTTTTTTTCTTTCGTGATTCAGATAGAGCATGCCATTTTTTTTAATTTTTTTTGATGTTGTACAATGATTTAATCTTGAGTTATTTCAAGAGAGAGGAGGTAAACAGACAAAAAAAAAACAAAAAAGAAACAAACAGATAATCAAGAAAAATAACATCATCCTCATCTTTTAAAAATTTAAACAATTTCAACCTGAGGATATAAAAAAGAAAAGGAGAGAGAGAAATGGCCTCTAACCCTCCTTCTTCTCCTGGGGGAGTTTACATTTTATCAAGAAAATAAAGAAAGGATTATTACCTTATGTCATTTTATGTTGGGGTTTTCTAATTTTATATAAAAAAAAACAAAAAGATCGAGGGAAAAATGATAAAGCAAATCAAAACAACAGCATCAACAGCAACAAAAAACAAAACAAAACACAAAAAAAAAAAAGGGGGGGAAAAAATAATATAGCCACCTCTCTCTCATCTCCCTCAATCCCCTATCTACCAAATGCTTAGTAGTATTAATTCAGAGTTTTGGAAAGGGAAGATCATATATTCCTTTTCATTTTCAGGGAGTGATTTAATATATATTGCCCATTTGTTAAAGAAATTCCTTATATCATCTTCATTGTTTATGTCTGTATCCTTTTGTTCTAGTAGACATTGTTTTTTTAAGCAGTTCTGGATTTCAGACACACTGGGCACTGAGCGCATTTTCCATTTTTTACATATTAGATATCTAGTAGCTAATATAGAGATGGATATTAGTTTATCATTAGGATGACATTTGGTTTGATTGTCTTTGCAGAATATAATTTGATGTGGGGTAAAGGTTACAGGAGGGATTTTCAACACCCTATTTAGCCAATATTCTAACTTGCACCAGATAGTTCTCACTTTTGGGCAAAACCAGCTGTTGGGAGTGAACATTTAGGCCATTTATCAAAACCTGAATTATGAACCCTGCGACCCATTGCCGGAGTGAAGTATGCCCTATGAAGGATTTTAATATGTGCTTCCCGCCAGGTGGATGAGAGAGTTATTTTTTTCACTTTACTTATAGATTGCTGGATTGTTTTTGAGTCAACCCTGTTCCATTCTGACAATGAGGTCCATGTTAAAGCAAGCCTTGCTAGGTTCTGGTTGCCCCTACTATTAGCTAGGAGATGATAGCACACTGAGATAGACATCCGGTTCACAGTCATAAGAGAAAGCCAATTTTCAAGTTTACCTAATTTCCAACACCACCCTGTCTCTCTAGTTGTTTCCAAGAGAAAATGCCTTATCTGCAGATACGCAAAAAAGTCTTTGTTGGATAAGTTATATTCTCCTTTTAATTTTTCAAATGTTTTAATAGTCTTCCTATCATCGTCTATCAAGAGGATCAACTTATTTAAGCCATTCTTGTGCCATCTATTAAAGACCTCAGATTGGAGACCAGGGTGGAACTTTGGGTTCCTGATCAGGGTGAGATAGTTTGAGATCTTGGAGTTGAAGGGCAGAAGCTTTGATATTTTCCACCCAGCCTTGATAGGATTAGAAATAGATTTAAGTCTTTTGATTTCTGAAGGTAGCTCTTTAGGAGAGGAATGTAGAAGTGCTAAGGGTAGATAAGGATCACAAATATTTATTTCAAACTGGTTATTTAAAATATAATCCTTAGATAGAATCCAGTTACTCGCTATTCGTGCCAAAGAGATAAGACTGTATGCTCTAATGTCTAGAGCATGCCATTTTAAGCAACTTTCTAATTTACTCCTATTATCAATTTTACTTCATTCTCTTGCTATCTTTATTTGAAAAAGAATGCATCTAAGCTTTTTTTTGGTTCAGAACTATGGACTGCACTTTTTTTATTGGTAAACCAATCAGCAAGAACAATCCAGGTTGTTCATAAAAAATGGGCAGGCATCTAAACTTACATTCTCGCATTTCAAATAAAGATAGCAAGAGAATAAAGAAAATTTGATAAAAGGAACAAATTAGAAAGTTGCTTAAAATTTCATGCTCTATCTGAATAACGAAAGAATTTTTTTTGGGTTCAGTGTCCCTTTAAGATAATCATTTTCTTATTCCTTAAAGGGATGTTAGACACTTTGAGATTGTAAAATGTTAAATTATGTTTAGAAAGAAACCTTTGCTATATATGTTAATTGTTTATATTGTCCCCTTGTCCTGTAATGCAACTCATTGTTTGTCTTCCAATTCTGATAAAGTAATAGGTACGTCCATTTTATAATTTTAAATCCAATACTCCACAGCACCATGTGAATATATAAATCGTCTTTATTTAAATATTAAAAGCATACATAGAACAGATATGCGAATTTTCGGGACCGTAGTCCCTTAATCATGCATGATTAAGGGACTTCGGTCCCAAAACGTGGCATATCTGTTCTATGTATGCTTTTAATATTTAAGTAAAGAAGATTTATATATTCACATGGTGCTGTGGAGTATTGGATTTCAAGTTTTTGGGCTGGAGGTCGCCAGCTTGTCCACTGTGCATCATATCCCAGAAGGGTATAACCCATTGCCGGTCTCCATTTGTATTGCTGCATTTTATAATTTAGTTATACAACATTTAACAGCCTGTTCTCTTCCCATCTTATATACCCTCCTGAGGCCAGTTGGTAGCCGTTATAAATAAACTGATAAAGTAACTATTTTAAAATTGCTGCACCCCTCGCAACCATTTGGCTAGATTACGAGTTGTGCGTTAAGATAAAAAAGCAGCGTTAAGAGGTCCTAACGCTGCTTTTTTACGCCCGCTGGTATTACGGGTCTTGAAGGATTAGGGTCACCGCACTTACCGCAAAACGACTTACGTAGACTTCGTAAAGTCTTTTTCTATGGGACTTCCATAGCGCCGGTATTATGAGTCTGTCCTGGGAGGCCAAAAAGTGAGCGGTACACCCTACCCTGTCAAGAGTCCTAATGCATTTAAAAGTCAGTAGTTAAGAGTTTTATGGTACAAGGCCGTAACATAAAACTCATAACTAAAGTGCTAAAAAGTAAACTAACACCCATAAACTACATATTAACCCCTAAACCGAGGCCCTCCCGCATCACAAACACTAAAATTAAAATTTTAACCCCTAATCTGCTGCTCTGGACACCGCCGCCAACTATATTATATTTATGAACCCCTAATCTCCTGCCTCCAACATCGCCGACACCTACATTATATTTATTAACCCCTAATCTACCTACACTTATTAACCCCTAATCTGCTGTCCCTAACATTGCCGCCACCTACCTACATTTATTAACCCCTAATCTGCCACCCCTAATGTCGCAGCCACTATATTAAATGTAATAACCCCTAAACCTAACCCTAACCCTAACACCTATAATTTAAATAAATCTAAATAAAATTACTATCATTAACTACATTATTCCTATTTAAAATTAAATACTTACCTATAAAATAAACCCTAAGATAGCTACAATATAACTAATAGTTACATTGTAGCTAGCTTAGGGTTTATTTTTATTTTACAGGCAAGTTTGTATTTATTTTAACTAGGTACAATAGTTATTAAATAGTTATTAACTATTTAATAACTACCTAGCTAAAATAAATACAAAAGTACCTGTAAAATAAAACCTAACCTAAGTTACAATAACACCTAACACTACACTATAATTAAATACATTTACTAAATTAAATACAATTAAATAAATTAAATTAAATTAGCTTAAGTACAAAAAAAACACCAAACACTAAAATACAGAAAATAATAAACAAATTACAGATATTTAAACTAATTACACCTAATCTAATAGCCCTATCAAAATAAAAAAAAGCCCCCCCAAAATAAAGAAAACCCCTAGCCTAAACTAAAATACCAATGGCCCTTAAAAGGCCTTTTGCTGGGCATTGCCCAAAGTAATCAGCTCTTTTACCTGTAAAAAAAAAATACAAACAACCCCCCAACAGTAAAACCCACCACCCAAACAAACAACCCCCCAAACAAAATACTATCTAAAAAAACCTAAACTCCCCATTGCCCTGAAAAGGGCATTTGGATGGGCATTGCCCTTAAAAGGGCAGTAAGCTCTTTTGCAGGCCCAAATCCTAACCTAAAAATAAAACCCACCCAATACACCCTTAAAAAAACCTAACACTAACCCCCTGAAGATCGACTTACAGTTCTGAAGATCCGACATCCATCCTCAAGAAAGCGGCAGAAGTCTTCATCCAACTGGGTCGAAGTCCTCAACGAAGCCGAGAGAAGTCTTCATCCAAGGCGGGTGAAGTGGTCTTCCAAACGGGCAGAAGCCTTCATCCAGATGGCATCTTCAATCTTCATCCATCTGACACGGAGCGGGTCCATCTTCAAGACATCCGACGCGGAGCATCCTCTTCATCCGACGACTACCCGACGAATGAAGGTACCTTTAAGTGACGTCATCCAAGATGGCGTCCCTTAGATTCCAATTGGCTGATAGAATTCTATCAGCCAATCGGAATTAAGGTAGAAAAAATCATATTGGCTGATGCAGTCAGCCAATAGGATTGAGCTCGCTCCACGTCGGATGGATGAAGATAGAAGATGCCGTCTGGATGAAGACTTCTGCCCGTCTGGAGGACCACTTCACCCGGCTTGGATGAAGACTTCTCCCGGCTTCGTAGAGGACTTCGACCCGGTTGGATGAAGACTTCTGCTGCTTCCTTGAGGATGGATGTCGGATCTTCAGAACTGTAAGTCGATCTTCAGGGGGTTAGTGTTAGGTTTTTTTAAGGGTGTATTGGGTGGGTTTTATTTTTAGATTAGGGCTTGGGCCCGCAAAAGAGCTAACTGCCCTTTTAAGGGCAATGCCCATCCAAATGCCCTTTCAGGGCAATGGGGAGCTTAGGATTTTTTAGATAGTATTTTATTTGGGGGGCTGTTTGTGTGGTTGGTGGGTTTTACTGTTGGGGTGTTGTTTGTATTTTTTTTTACAGGTAAAAGAGCTGATTACTTTGGGGCAATGCCCCACAAAAGGCCCTTTTAGGGGTTAATAATATTTAACTAATGTTTGCGAGGCGGGAGCGTGACGGGTTAGGGGTTAATATGTTTATTATAGTGGCGGCAACGTCGGGGGCAGCAGATTAGGGGTTAATAAGTGTAGGTAGGTGGCGGCAACATTGGAGGCAGCAGATTAGGGGTTAATAAATATAATGTAGGTGTCTGCGATGTTGGGGGCAGCAGATTAGGGGTTCATAAATAAAATGTAGGTGGCAGCGATGTCCGAAGCGGCAGATTAGGGTTTAATAAATATAATGCAGGTGGCGGCGATGTCGGGGGCGGCAGATTAGGGGTTAATAAGTGTAAGATTAGGGGTGTTTAGACTCAGGGTTCATGTTAGGGTGTTAGGTGTAGACATAAAAAGTGTTTTCCCATAGGAATCAAAGGGGCTGCGTTACTGAGTTTTGCGCTGCTTTTTTGTAGGCGTTAGACTTTATCTCAGCCGGCTCTCCCTGTTGATTCCTATGGGGAAATCGTGCACAAGCACGTACGACCAGCTCACCGCTGACTTAAGCAGCGCTGGTATTGGAGTGCATTAATGAGCAAAATTTTGCTCAACGCTCACTTCTTGTCTTTTAACGACGGGTTTGTAAAAACCTGTAATACCAGCGCTGTACAAAAGTCAGCGGTGAGTAAAAACTGCTTGTTAGCCTCTAACGCAAAACTCATAATCTAGCCTATTGTTTGCACACTTTAAGTGACTCATATCTGTCGCCAGTAGAAGAGGTTACCTAAGGGAAATATCTTTCTATCTATCTATCTATCTATCTATCTATCTATCTATCTATCTATCTTCTATCTATCTATCATATATCTATATATGTGTTAATTAAAAATATTACATATAATAAGGCTAATCTTTGCTTTGAATACATCTTATTTAGTTTAGTGTTTAATGACTATATATCTTTAACACTAAATTACTACAAAACAAAACCTCAACCAATATAATTAAATTTTCAATGTTTGCTGTCACTGTGGGTGCCCACAAAACTGCAACATTTTTATTCTAAATCTACAAGAACCTAAAAATGATGGCTACACATTAAATGGTCTGGCGAACTTAAAGCACTCACACTACTGTGCAGTCATAATATGGTAAGGCTTTTTATTTAGCGATATTTTTATATAAAAAGGTGTAGCACCTACAGCACCATTTCTATTATTCCTACTATTCTATAAATTATTAATTCCTAAGGCTCCATTTATTAAACAGAGGACGCTGCTTCGGAGCACCAACATTTCAGTCTCACCTGAAATGGAAGTTAAGAAGCAACTGTCATAAGATCTGTTCCGATCGGGATGATTGACAGCCCCTGCTAGCGGCCAATTGGCCGCCAGTGAGCAGGGAGTGGCATTGCACAAGAATATCACATTTAGCGAGATCGAGCGGACATGATTCGCTACAGCGAATCATGTCCGCTCAACTATTAATAAATCTACCCCTTAATCTCTGAATTTGTTTGATCACCTACTGCATTAAATGGACAAACTCTATAAACATATAAGGCTAGTGGCGCACAAATGATTGCGCAAAGGTTTTTGCAACCGCTTGTGTGCCGTTTAAACTGCGCTGATAATACAAGTTTACGCTAGAATCATTATGGCAATTTCATAGTAGTGGTTAACTGTTTGGCGAAAATAAAAAGTGTTACAAAAGACATAAAAAATACATCACAAAGTACACTTACACTTATAATAACACTGTCTAATATATATATATATATATATATATATATATATATATATATATATATATATATATATAATTTTTTTTTTAAATATTGCAAACAAAAGTTATAAGGGCTCAAAGATATGAGATCTTGGGTGTTTGGGAAAAAAAAGCAGACAAAGGGCTTTAACATTGAGATACATACATACATTGTACTTTTATGAGGTTCATGCAGCGAAACCAGATTCACTAAGGTTTACCGGTATTGACAAGGAATTGTTAATGGAAGAGGGGGCAATAATGATAAATGCCTTCTAAGAAAAGAATATGCCTGGATCTATAGGCTAAAAACCTTGATACCATATGGCCTTAATTAAAAACTAGAATTTGTGTATTTTTTCAGAGATTAAGACTATAAGCATTGATATTTTCTTGGTCTCCTATGACTAACTTAATACAAATGAATCTAAGTATTTTACAGTATAATACCATTTATATACGCAGCATTTTGATTTAGATCTGTCTAGGGACTCCTCCTTTATCCTACTCTCCCAGAACTTAAAGGGAAAACAAAAGGAAGATATGTTGTGATTATTTAGACCCCTTTTGCATAAAATATACGTTATATGACTAATGCGAGTTAATTTAGCCTCCCTTATATATTCGATTGAAGAGTTTTGTAAATACTTAATATTAAAATTTTCTTATTCTTAAAAAAACATGTTGAAACGTAGCTATGGAAAGTTTCACCTGTAATGGACTGTATCTCCCGTAACTGAAAAAAAGGCAGTAGGAGTGATTAATTGATAGCCCAGATGAAGCTCCATGAGTTCTGTGAGAGTGGGGGGTGAAACGTGCGTAGGCTGTATCACATGCTGTGCAAGAATTGTCTTGGATACATGCTGACTATGGTGCAGCTTTGAGCAGACCTAAACCTATCTTGTTTTTTTCGACTAGTGAGTGTCCCACATGGTGATGTCACGGTTGCGATGCCATATATAGGTGGAATAGCTGTCTGTGACATGCAGTGAAAGCAGCGGTGAGTCTCACAGGAAGCGGTTCTTTGTTTTGCAGCCTAGTGGATAAGTACTTCATCTATACTTAACGGCTGTTGCTGAACCATTTGGAGGATTATTATCAGCTGCCAGTCCTAAACACTTGGCTTACTTACACCCTTATTGAAGGGTTGATGTGCATGGCAGAAACAGACATACATGTATGTCAAATACCGCAACTGACTTCCATGTTCAGGATCTATTATATATGAACTGCACAGGCCCTACGTAGCCCTTTTCTGCTGCACTATACTTTGTATCAGTATATCATTGTTACGTTGTTTATAATTGTGAACTAGATACAATTTGTTGCATTCGTATAGGACTGTTACAGCATGGATCCCGGTGATAATATCCTCACCAGCTAATTCCCTTCTGCGTTCATTTGGGGCTGATTGAGGTTGGGTGTTGCTGGTTTCTCTCCTATATTTTGTTTTCATTTTTATGTGTGTATATACTGATATGTCCTAGGGGTTACCATAGATCCTGTCTCTTTACCCGCCCAGGAATTATCCTTGTGTGGAGCCTGGTTTCTGGCTGTGGTGCTGTTAACCCCTGTACTTAGAGACATATACAGTCCTTATTCCTGCCTGTTTTTTTTGTTTTGTTTTTTGTTTTATGACTGTACTGTTGAGTATATTTATTTTGTGCATCTGGGGTTATGTGGTGTCCTGCCTCTGAGACATGCATATTTTTTGAATTGTCATCTATGACATGGTTAATGAAAATGTTGGACTTAAACTAAAGATGTGCTGAATTCCCTGTCTTTTTTTTAACTCCTTAGTACTTAATGCATTCTAGCTCACTATATCTGAGGGTGAGCTTTTTTTTTTAATAAATATTCATGCTTAAGGGTCTGCACCAATCAAATTTAATATTTGAATATATATGTCCAATGTATCCTAACACTTATGTCGCTTGTTTTGTGTCTTTCTGAGATACATACATATACTTCTTAATATGTATAAGTCTATATATGTGTAAATAAGTATTTATGTATTTATAATTGTATATATGTTGTTACAGACATATATACACGAGTACGACCTAGTTAATTGACACCCCCCTGCTGGCGGCCGATTGGCAGTGAATCTGCAGGGTGCGGTGTTGCACCAGCAGTTCACAAGAGCTGCTGGTGCAATGCTGAATACGGAGAGCGTGTTTGTGCGAGAGTGTTTTCTTTTTTTCCAACTTTTTTTTATCTCCATTGACTTCCATGGGGAAATATGTGAATGGGCACGGAACATTCTAAGTTCTTTTTTTTGCGCTAGTTGAGTTGCTACTATAGCAAAAACAGTTTACTTTCAACTTATACAACCCAACTAGTGCAAAAACAATTAATCAAAGTCAGTTTTATAGTACATGTCCAGCAAGTGAACTAAGTATCAGGATATATATGATGGAATATACTGCTATACGGCTAGATTAAGAGTTTTGCGGTATGAGGGGGGTGGTAATAACTTGCACGTTATTGTCACAGCTCACTTCCCTATAGCCCTGGTATTACAGGTTTTCATAAAGCCGGCGTTATCAGGCAAGAAGTGAGCGTAGAGCAAATTTGAGCTCCATACTGCACTCCAATACTAGTGCTGCTGAAAGCTGCGGTGAGCTGGTTTTACGTACTCGTGCACGATTTCCCCATAGACATCAATGGGGAGAGCATGCTGAAAAAAAGTCTAACACCTGCAAAAAAGCAGCGTAAAGCTCCGTAACGCAGCCCCATTGATTCCTATGGGGAAATAAAATTTATGTTTACACCTAACACCCTAACATGAACCCCAAGTCTAAACACCCCTAATCTTACACTTATTAACCCCTAATCTGCCGCTCCGGACATTAACGCCAATATAATAAACATATTAACCCCTAAACAGCCGCACTCCTGCATCACAAACACTAGTTAAATATTATTAACCCATAATTTGCCGCCCCTAACATCGCCGCCACCTACCTATATTTATTAACCCCTAATCTGCCGCCCCCAACGTCGTCACCACTATACTAAATTTATTAACCCCTAAACCTAAGTCTAACCCTAACCCTAACACCCCCTAACTTAAATTGAATTAAAATAAATCTAAATACAAATTACTATCATTACCTAAATAATTCCTATTTAAAATTAAATACTTACCTATAAAATAAACCCTAAGCTAGCTACAATATAACTAATAGTTACATTGTAGCTAGCTTAGGGTTTATTTTAATTTTACAGGCAAGTTTATATTTATTTTAACTAGGTAGAATAGTTACTAAATAGTTATTAACTATTTACTAAGTACCTAGCTAAAATAAATACAAATTTACCTGTAAAATAAAACCTAACCTGAGGTACACTAACACCTAACACTACAATACAATTACCTAAATTACAAAAACCCCCCCACTAAATTACACAAAATAAAAAAAGAAATTATCAGATATTTAAACTCATTACACCTAATCCAATAGCCCTATCAAATAAAAGAAGCCCCCCCAAAATAAAAAAAAAACATAGCCTACAATAAACTACCAATAGCCCTTAAAAGGGCCTTTTGCGGGGCATTGCCCCAAAGAAATCAGCTATTTTACGTGTAAAAAAATACAAACACCCCCCAACAGTAAAACCCACCACCCAACCAACCAACCCCCCAAATAAAATCCTAACTAAAAAAAACCTAAGCTCCCCATTGCCCTGAAAAGGGCATTTGGATGGGCATTTCCCTTAAAAGGGTATTTAGCTCTTTTTCTATTGCCTAAACCCTAATCTAAAACTAAAACCCACCCAATAAACCTTTTTAAAAACCTAACACTAACCCCCGAAGATCCACTTACAGTTTTGAAGACCGGACATCCATCCTCAATGAAGCCAGGAGAAGTCCTCAGCGAACCGGCAAGAAGTCCTCAACGAAGCCGGGAGAAGTCTTCATCCAAGCCGGCAGAAGTGGTCCTCCAGACGGGTAGAAGTCTTCATCCAGACAGCATCTTCTATCTTCATCCATCCGGCGCGGGTCCATCTTCAAGACATCCGGCTCGGAGCATCCTCTTCAAACAAAGTCTTCTCCCGGAATGAATGTTCCTTTAAGTGACATCAGCCAATAGGATTTTTTCACCTTTAATTCCGATTGGCTGAAAGAATTCTATCAGCCAATCGGAATTCAAGGGACGCCATCTTGGATGACGTCACTTAAAGGAACATTCATTCGGGAAAAAGACTTTGTTTGAAGAGGATGCTCCGCGCCGGATGTCTTGAAGATGGACCCGCTCCGCACCGGAAGGATGAAGATAGAAGATGCCGTCTGGATGAAGACTTCGGCCCATCTGGAGAACCACTTCTGCTGGCTTGGATGAAGACTTCTCCTGGCTTCGTTAAAGACTTCTTACTTCGCCCGGCTTCGTTGAGGATGGATGTCCGGTCTTTAAAACTCTAAGTGGATCTTCGGGGGTTAGTGTTAGGTTTTTTAAAGGGTTTATTGAGTGGGCAATAGAAAAAGAGCTAAATGCCCATCCAAATGCCCTTTTCAGGGCAATGGGGAGCTTAGGATTTTTTAGTTCGGATTTTATTTGGGGGGTTGGTTGTGTGGGTGGTGGGTTTTACTGTTGGGGGGATGTTTGTATTTTTTTTTACATGTAAAAGAGCTTATTTCTTTGGGGCAATGCCTCGCAAAAGGTGCTTTTAAAGGCTATTGGTAGTTTATTGTAGACTAGGGTTTTTTATTTTGGGGGGCTTTTTTTATTTTGATAGGGCTATTAGATTAGGTATAATTAATTTAAATATCTGATCATTTCTTTTTTTATTTTGTGTAATTTAGTGGGGTTTTTTTGTAATTTAGGTAATTGTATTTAATCTAGGTAATTTATTTAATTAGGTGTTAGTGTAACTCATGTTAGGTTTTATTTTACAGGTAAATTTGTATTTATTTTAGCTAGATAGTTAGTAAATAGTTAATAACTATTTAGCAACTATTCTACCTAGTTAAAATAAATACAAACTTGCCTGTAAAATAAAAATAAACCCTAAAATAGCTACAATGTAACTATTAGTTATATTGTATCTATCTTAATGTTTATTTTATAGGTAAGTATTTAGTTTTAAATAGGAATTATTTAGGTAATGATAGTAATTTTTATTTAGATTTATTTTAATTATATTTAAGTTAGGGGGTGTTCGGGTTAGGGTTAATAAATTTAGTACAGTGGCGGCGAAGTTGGGGGCGGCAGATTAGGGGTTAATAAATGTAGGTAGGTGGCAGCGATGTTAGGGCGGCAGATTAGGGGTTAATAATATTTAACTAGTGTTTGTGATGCGAGAGTGCGGCGGTTTAGGGGTTAATATGTTTATTATAGTGGCGGCGATGTCCGGAGCGGCAGAATAGGGGTTAATAAGTATAATGTAGGTGTCGGTGATGGCAGATTAGGGGTAAATAAGTGTAAGATTAGGGGTGTTTAAACTCGGGTGTTAGGTGTAAACATAAATTTTATTTCACCATAGGAATCAATGGGGCTGCGTTACGGAGCTTTACGCTGCTTTTTTGCAGGTGACTCTCCCCACTGATGTCTATGGGGAAATCGTGCATGAGCACGTAAAACCAGCTCACCGCAGCTTTCAGCAGCGCTGGTATTGGAGTGCGGTATGGAGCTCAAATTTGCTCTACGCTCACTTCTAGCCTGATAACGCCGGGTC
Organism: Bombina bombina; assembly: GCF_027579735.1. Lineage (NCBI taxonomy): Eukaryota > Metazoa > Chordata > Amphibia > Anura > Bombinatoridae > Bombina > Bombina bombina. Next base: position 780,053,995 of record NC_069501.1, on the reverse strand, counting down.
GATGAAAACCTGTAATACCAGCGCTGTAGGGAAGTGAGCAGTGACAATAAAGTGCAAGATAGTACCGCACCCTTCATACCGCAAAACTTGTAATCTAGCCGTATGATAATAAAAATTGTATTCCTATTTTAAATCTAAAATAAAAAAGGTAAAACTAGTGCAGAAATTGAGAAAAATATAACAAATTACTGCTCAAACTTTTTTTTTTTATTTACATTTTACAGCAATATTTTTATATAATAACAGCATTAACTTCATCTCTGTGATGCCTTTTTTCTTTGCCATTGATTTTATTTTGGAAAAGTTAACAGAACTATAGGAACAAAATAAAAACAATATTTTGATAATTTTCTATATTGCAAATATTGGGCCAGATTACGAGTGGAGCGCAAACGTTTGCACTGGAGCGAAAGGGGTTTATTGCGGGTGTTTGCACTCGTTGGGCTTACTGCTGGTACTACAAGTTAAAAGTAAACGAAGTTGTGCTTTATGCTAGAATGATTACCGCCACTTTGGAGCTCTGGTTAACTGTTTCGAGGAAATCAAAAAAGTTGCACAAAAATACATTACAAAGTATAGTTACACTAATTATAACACTATCAAATAAAAAATATTAAAAAAAATATTACACTCAAAAGTTATAAGGGCTCAAAGATATGAGGTCTCAGGTGTTAGAAAAAAAAAGTTATGCAAAGGACTTTAACATAGACATACATACATATACATGTCTAAAGATGGATATGTATGTATATTTATAACATACTGTGCTTATGAGTGAAAGTGGATGCAGTTTTGAATTGCTATATGTATAATAAAAATACGGTGGAAAACTGTGTTTCTTTTCTCTTTCAAAAACTTTTCTTCAGCAGTGTGTTTTAGCAGATTACTTACTTTCCTATCAAATAAATTTGAATGGCTATGTTTATGTCTGTTCCAAGTAGAGTATGGCCCAAATAATTACACACATGAATAGATTTTGTAATCAAACAAATGTCTGTTCACCTTTTCATAACATGAGGAAATCATTCCATGCATATACCTACTAATATTAATAGTTAGGTTTTAAACTTTTAAAGCAATTGGTCTCCTTTTGCAATTTGTACATCGTCAATCATGTAACTGTCAGTAAGAAATGGTAATCATTTTATGTTTCACAGAATAAGAGGTTGATTAGACCATAGCAGCATTTTGAACCCTTGACCTTCATGTTACAAGGTTAAGATACCTCTTTAGAATAAGGATCAGTCCCCTGTGAAAATGTGATTTAAAAGGATTCCATAAATTTGAGCATTTGTGGTGAGTTGAAACCATTTTAATGCTTGAATAGATTTGATAGATTACTTCGAAGAAAGAAAAAAAGAAATTTACTACTTGTAGACAACTTCAAAAATTCAACGTCTTGCAACAGCTTTTCTTTAATAAAATCTAATCTGATTTTTTTTATTAGCAATGATATCTGAAATAGAGCTATTTGCATCTTTTAAGCAGTGATCTATGTTGTTTTAGAAATCACTGCAACTGTAATACTGTAAAAACTATCCGCTAGATTTAGAGTTTTGTCGGTAAAAACCTGCGTAGCTAACGCTGCTTTTTTTTCCCAACGCACCCTTAAGACAACGCTGGTATTTAGAGTTGCGTTGAGCCTAATTTAGCTCCACTTCAACCCTCAATACCAGCGTTGCTTACGGTAACGGTAAGCTGGGAAAACGTGCTCGTGCACGATATCCCCATAGGAAACAATGGGGCATTTTGGACTGAAAAAAACCTAACACCTGCAAAAAAAGCAGCGTTCAGCTCCTAAAGCAGCCCCATTGTTTCCTATGGGGAAACAATCTCTAAATCTGCACCTAACACCCTAACATGAACCCCGAGTCTAAACACCCCTAACCTTACACTTATTAACCCCTAATCTGCCGTCCCCGCTATTGCTGACACCTGCATTATATTATTAACCCCTAATCTGCCGCTCCGGACACTGCCGCAACCTACATTATCCCTATGTACCCCTAATCTGCTGCCCCTAACATCGCCGACCCCTATATTATATTTTTTAACCCCTAATCTGCCCCCCCAATGTCGCCGCTACCTTACCAACACTTATTAACCCCTAATCTGCCGACCGGACCTCGCCGCCACTATAATAAATGTATTAACCCCTAAACCTACGTCTAACCCTAACCCTAACACCCCCCTAAGTTAAATATAATTTAAATTAAACTAAATAATATTCCTATTAATAACTAAATTAATCCTATTTAAAACTAAATACTTACCTATATAATAAACCCTAATATAGCTAGAATATAAATAATAATTACATTGTAGCTATTTTAGGATTTATATTTATTTTACAGGCAACTTTGTATTTATTTTAACTAGGTGCAATAGCTATTAAATAGTTAATAACTATTTAATAGCTACCTAGTTAAAATAAATACAAAATTACGTGCAAAATAAATCCTAACCTAAGTTACAGTTAAACCTAACACTACACTATCAATAAATTAATTAAATAAACTACCTACAATTATCTAAAATAAAATACAATAAAATAAACTATTCTATAATACAAAAAAAAACAACACTAAATTACAAAAAATAAAAAAGAATTACAAGCAGTTTAAACTAATTACACCTAATCTAAGCCCCCTAATAAAATAAAAAAGCCCCCCAAAATAAAAAAATTCCCTACCCTATTCTAAAATACAAAAGTAATCAGCTCTTTTACCAGCCCTTAAAAGGGCTTTTTGCGTTGCCCCAAAGTAATCAGCTCTTTTACCTGAAAATAAAAATACAATACCCACCCCAACATTACAACCCACCACCCACATATCCCTACTCTAACCCACCCAAACCCCCCTTAAAAAAAAACTATCGCTAACACCCTGAAGATCATCCTACCTTGAGTCGTCTTCACTCAGCCGAGCCGAATTCTTCATCCCAGGTGCGCAGAGGAGGTCCTTCATCCGGTAGAAGTCTTCAACCAAGTGGGGAAAGAAGAGGTCTTCCATCCGGTAGAAGTGTTCATCCATGCGGCGTCTTTAATCTTCATCCATCTGGAGCGGAGCCATCTTCAAAGGAGCCGACGCGGAGCCATCCTCTTCAACCGACGGACTAACGACGAATGAAGGTTCCTTTAAGGGATGCCATCCAAGATGGCGTCCCTTCAATTCCGATTGGCTGATAGAATTCTTTAGAATTCTATCAGCCAATCGGAATTAAGGTAGAAAAAATCTGAAATATTTTTTTTTATTAGAGTGGCGGCGATGTGGGGGGCCTCGGTTTAGGGGTTCATAGGTAGTTTATGGGTGTTAGTGTACTTTAGAGCACAATAATTAAGAGCTTTATATTCACGTGTTAGCCCATAAAGCTCTTAACTACTGACTTTTTTTGTCGGTAGGAGACTTGTCGGTAGAGTGTCTACCGCTCACTTCTCCCAAGACTCCATTGAAAAGATAGGATACGCAATTGGCGTAAGGGGATCTGCGGTAGCCTGGAATCGCGGTAGGGAAGTGAGTGTTAGACTCTTTCCTGCCTGACTCTAAATACTAGCGGGTGGTAAAAAGCAGCGTTAGGACCCCTTAACGCTGCTTTTGATGGCTAACGCAGAACTCTAAATCTAGGTGTAAAGTATTATCTCCCACATTTTCTATAGCTTTGTGTGCAACATTGACCCAATCAAATACTGGATTTTGCATGGTTTATTACAACTACACATCTTGGTTTTTAGCCGCTAGTTTATAAAGTATTACATATCCACAATGCATACTAATTTGTTATGCTAGACATGTTTAAGAATGGAAGGATTTACCTAAAGAAAAAAAGAGATTGAAATAGGAAAAAAATAAAAGAAGATGGCCAAAAGGAAATATGAAAAATGGATAAAGGATAAAAATGGCAGACAGGGAGAAATGAATCAAATATTGAAGACAGAGTAGTAAGAGAAAGTGTTTGAAAAAAATAGAATGTACAAATTCAGTAAAGAGAGAATCTGGTGGATACACAGAATGATGTGACACTTCCTCCTTCTGTTCTTAGTATCTTCAGCTCTAGGTTACATACTTATTGATCTTTGGGAAATACTATCGGCTAGATTTAGAGTTTGGCGTTAGCCGTCAAAACCAGCGTTAGAGGCTCCTAACGCTGGTTTTGGGCTACCGCTGGTATTTAGAGTCAGTCAGAAAAGGGTCTAACGCTCACTTTGCAGCCGCGACTTTTCCATACCGCAGATCCCCTTACGTCAATTGCGTATCCTATCTTTTCAATGGGATCTTTCTAACGCCGGTATTTAGAGTCGTGGCTGAAGTGAGCGTTAGAAATCTAACGACAAAACTCCAGCCGCAGAAAAAAGTCAGTAGTTAAGAGCTTTCTGGGCTAACGCCGGTTCATAAAGCTCTTAACTACTGTGCTCTAAAGTACACTAACACCCATAAACTACCTATGTACCCCTAAACCGAGGCCCCCCCCACATCGCCGCCACTCTATTAAAATGTTTTAACCCCTAATCTGCCGACCGCACACCGCCGCCACCTACGTTATCCCTATGTACCCCTAATCTGCTGCCCCTAATACCGCCGACACCTACATACTATTTATTAACCCCTAATCTGCTGCCCCTGCTATCGCTGACACCTGCATATTTTTTTTAACCCCTAATCTGCCGCTCCGTACACCGCCGCAACCTACATTATACCTATGTACCCCTAATCTGCTGCCCCTAACACAGCCGACCCCTATATTATATTTATTAACCCCTAATCTGCCGCCCCCAACGTCGCCTCCACCTACCTACAATTATTAACCCCTAATCTGCCGACCGGACCACACCGCTACTATAATAAATCTATTAACCCCTAAAGCTAAGTCTAACCCTAACACTAACACCCCCCTAACTTAAATATAATTTAAATCTAACAAAATAAATTAACTCTTATTAAATAAATTATTCCTTTTAAAGCTAAATACTTACCTGTAAAATAAACCCTAATATAGCTACAATATAAATTATAATTATATTGTAGCTATTTTAGGATTAATATTTATTTCACAGACAACTTTGTAATTATTTTAACCAGGTACAATAGCTATTAAATAGTTAATAACTATTTAATAGTTACCTAGTTAAAATAATTACAAAATTACCTGTAAAATAAATCCTAACCTAAGTTACAATTAAACCTAACACTACACTATCAATAAATAAATTAAATAAACTACCTACAATTATCTACAATTAAACCTAACACTACACTATCAATAAATTAATTAAATAAAATACCTACAAATAAATACAATGAAATAAACTAACTAAAGTACAAAAAATAAAAAAATATTTACAAACATAAGAAAAATATTACAACAATTTTAAACTAATTACACCTACTCTAAGCCCCCTAATAAAATAACAAAGACCCCCAAAATAAAAAAATGCCCTACCCTATTCTAAAATTAAAATAGAAAAACTCTTTTACCTTACCAGCCCTGAAAAGGGCCCTTTGCGGGGCATGCCCCAAAGAATTCAGAATTGCCTGTAAAAAAAACCCATACAATACCCCCCCAACATTACAACCCACCACCCACACACCCCTAATCTAACCCAAACCCCCTTAAATAAACCTGAAGATCTCCCTACCTTATCTTCACCACACCGGGTATCAGCGATCCGTCCAGGCTCCGATGTCTTGATCCAAGTCCAAGCGGGGGGCTGAAGATGTCCATGATCCGGCTGAAGTCTTCATCCAAGCGGGAGCTGAAGAGGTCCATGATCCGACTGAAGTCTTCTATCAAGCGGCATCTTCAATCTTCTTTCTTCTGGATCCATGTAGTTCATCCTGCCGACACGGAACATCCATCTTCACCGACGACTTCCCGACGAATGACGGTTCCTTTAAGGGACGTCATCCAAGATGGCGTCCCTCGAATTCCGATTGGCTGATAGGATTCCGCCGACGCGGAACATCCATCTTCACCGACGACTTCCCGATGAATGACGGTTCCTTTAAGGGACGTCATCCAAGATTGATTTTATCAGCCAAGATTGATTTTATCAGCCAATTGGAATTAAGGAAGGAAAATTCTGATTGGCTGATGGAATCAGCCAATCAGATTCAAGTTCAATCCGATTGGCTGATCCGATCAGCCAATCAGATTGAGCTCGCATTCTATTGGCTGTTCCGATCAGCCAATAGAATGCGAGCTTAATCCGATTGGCTGATCGGATCAGCCAATCGGATTGAACTTGAATCTGATTGGCTGATTCCATCAGCCAATCAGAATTTTCCTACCTTAATTCCGATTGGCTGATAAAATCCTATCAGCCAATCGGAATTCGAGGGACGCCATCTTGGATGACGTCCCTTAAAGGAACCGTCATTCGTCGGGAAGTTGTCGGTGAAGATGGATGTTCCGCGTCGGCGGGATGAACTACATGGATCCGGAAGAAAGAAGATTGAAGATGCCGCTTGATAGAAGAGTTCAGTCGGATCATGGACCTCTTCAGCTCCCGCTTGGATGAAGACTTCAGCCGGATCATGGACATCTTCAGCCCCCCGCTTGGGCTTGGATCAAGACATCGGAGCCTGGACGGATCGCTGATACCCGGTGTGGTGAAGATAAGGTAGGGAGATCTTCAGGGGCTTAGTGTTAGGTTTATTGAAGGGGGGTTTGGGTTAGATTAGGAGTATGTGGGTGGTGGGTTGTAATGTTGGTGGGGGGTATTGTATGTTTTTTTTTTACAGGTAAAAGAGCTGAATTCTTTGGGGCATGCCCCGCAAAGGGCCCTTTTCAGGGCTGGTAAGGTAAAAGAGCTTTTCGATTTTAATTTTAGAATAGGGTAGGGCATTTTTTTATTTTGGGGGTCTTTGTTATTTTATTAGGGGGCTTAGAGTAGGTGTAATTAGTTTAAAATTGTTGTAATATTTTTCTAATGTTTGTAAATATTGTTTTATTTTTTGTAACTTAGTTCTTTTTTATTTTTTGTACTTTAGTTAGTGTATTTCATTGTATTTATTTGTAGGTATTGTATTTAATTAATGTATTGATAGTGTAGTGTTAGGTTTAATTGTAGATAATTGTAGGTAGTTTATTTAATTTATTTATTGATAGTGTAGTGTTAGGTTTAATTGTAACTTAGGTTAGGATTTATTTTACAGGTAATTTTGTAATTATTTTAACTAGGTAGCTATTAAATAGTTATTAACTATTTAATAGCTATTGTACCTGGTTAAAATAAATACAAAGTTGCCTGTAAAATAAATATTAATCCTAAAATAGCTACAATATAATTATAATTTATATTGTAGCTATATTAGGGTTTATTTTACAGGTAAGTATTTAGCTTTAAATAGGAATAATTTATTTAATAAGAGTTAATTTATTTAGTTAGATTTAAATTATATTTAATTTAGGGGGGTGTTAGGGTTAGACTTAGCTTTAGGGGTTAATACATTTATTAGAGTAGCGGTGAAGTCCGGTCGGCAGATTAGGGGTTAATAATTGTAGGTAGGTGGAGGCGATGTTGGGGGCGGCAGATTAGGGGTTAATAAATATAATATAGGGGGGCTCTAGATTTCCGGAGGAGGAGCCCAGGTGTATGGTCAGGTGTTACACCTGCTCTGATTCCTTGCTCCACTGCAAGCTTGTTTGGCGAGATACAGCGCTTCAACCCTCAGACTCAGGGTAGCCTGCATAGCTCTTACCATCGCTAACGGAATTCAAAAGTGCCTTGCCAATGCACTAAGCTGCATAGCAGCAACTACAGGGTCACCATTTTTTATACCTTTATAACATTACTCGCAGAGCAAAAAGACAAGAGGGAAAGCACCCAAATCTCAAACTGCAACCAGTATACACGCTGTGTATATACCTTTCTCAGAGACTTCCCTATAAGACGCTTTCACTGCTCACTGTCCTGGTATACTGAGTGTGGGGCTTAACGGAGGACGGAGACTCCCTATCGCTAGGCTTAGCGGACATATTACAGCCACGGGAAAAGATTCATCAAACCTGCTCGACGCTGGGCTGAGAGGCGGAAGAGGGACCAGCGCTGTTTCCTGTGAGCGGTCCTGCCCTGGAGCAGGGACCTGCTCGTTGTTCTCCAGTTGGTTCAGCCTTCTCCTGGTTCCTGCTGCAGGTTGTGTGGCCCATCCTGGTACCGCGGAGATACGAGAAGTAGCGCAGATCTGGGAGTGTTGTTTCCCTCGTCCTGGAGTTCCCTCCCACCGGTGCTGCGTGAGGGACCCGGGTCAGAAATTGCTGCGGGGTAATTTGTCCGGCTCTGGTCTGTTGCCTTTTCCTGCTTCTCCGCCTTGGCGAAAGTCGCAAAAATTGCAGAACAACAGGGCATTGTTTGAGCACGTGTCCCCCCTCCCAACGGTGCTGCGCGTGAGGGGGGCTTGTCTCCCAGGAGGTCTCTCACAGGTCACAGCTGCAGCTAAGGACGGTAAAGTATATGAGTCGTTTTGCAACAAACTAACTGAAACTCTAGCTGCAGTTTCTGTTGCGCCAGCAAATGTGAACTTGCTACAACTAAAATTTAACACAGTGACACATTAGATATCTGGGAATTTTTGCCTGGCTGTTGCTTTTTTCCTATTTTGTCTCATCAAGGAGGCGAGTAAAAAGCTGTTATATTGGGACAAAATGCAAGCAAACTGAACTGCATATCCTTAAGTGTAAAGATTGCTGGACACTGGGTTTTTTTCTTTTTTTTTTTTTTTTGTTTTGTTCTCCTTGCTGTTGATTTTTTTTTTTTTTTTTTGCTCTTCTTATTTTCTTATAAATGTTTCTGTGCGCATGATAGTAATATGTAAAGTGTCATGTGTTAGTGCAAAATATTATTAACTGGTTTCTTTAATGATTTACTTATGGTAAAAGCAAGTCTCTTAGCACCAATACTATCGATACCAAATAAATAAAATCACAGGTGCTTAATGACCAAGGTTTGGAGAATATAGCCCCTCAGCTCCTTGAATAAACTACCTAAACAAATACAAAATATGTAAGGGCTGAATTGTAATTTAAGGTGGCTAATCCAGTTTGGAATTACCTTTCTTTGGAGAAGTTTGTCTAGATATATTATAACAACTTCAGTAAAGTTTTGTCAATATAAGGAAATGTAAAAACTGACATGAATAATGTTTTGAGTTAGAATGTGGAACTGTTAGTGCTTAGGGCACCTGCTGAATAAATCTTCAATTAAGCTGCTTAATTGATAAGTGGGGGGAAAAAAACAACAAAAAAAAACCATACAAAATAAGTCTTCACTGAAACCTCCTATATTAAAAGCAGCACAAGGCCATAGTTTACACTGATAAAGGTCCCTTTCTGCTTCACTCCACGACTGCCTATCAATAAATTAATAAACTCACTTTGTTTTTTCTTCCCCTTTTAACCAGGAGATTCTTCTCCCCTCCCCCCTTCCCCCTTTCTTTTGTCCTTCTTCTCACTTTTCCTTCATTTCACGCACTCCTTCCCTTGCTGCACTCACAATATTTTCCTTTTTTCATTTTTTCACTCTCACTATAGTTTATGGATAAATTTCTTCACGCACACAACAAATCTTCACCTCCAGTCATGGCAGCAAGGCAGAGGGACCAAAAAAACAAAATCTCTAATGAGGCCCTTGCAGAGGTACAGACACCCCCGCGTAACACATTAATCACACAGGATCACAATGACATGCAAACCTTAGTTAGCAACATTTCAGAAGCTCTTGCACCTAAACTAGATGCTTTAAAAAATTGAGATAAAACAAGACATTGCACTTCTCGCATCAGAAATTAAACAATTTGCTAATAGACTCTCTGAAGTAGAACAGAGAGTTTCTGATATAGAGGACTTCACTACCACTCAGAATAGTAAGCTTGAGTTAGCTACCTCAAATATTCTTAAATTGCAAAATAAAGTTAAGGATCCAGAAAATCGTGCTAGAAGGAATAACCTAAGAATAATAGGTATCCCAGAAGAAAAACAGTTTGAGAACCTGACTAAATTTTTTACAAATACATTACCACAAATTTTACAGTTTCCTGAAAACTATCCAAATATAATTATAGAGCGTGCCCATAGATTGGGCCCGGTAGCTTTGAATAAAACCAAACCAAGACCCATCATATTTAAATTCCTGAATTATCAGGATAAACTAACTTTCCTCCAACTTTATCAAAAGCATCAACCTGTTTTTCTGGGGGGCACACAAATTTTTATATTCCAGGATTATGCAGTAGATACTGCAATGAAAAGAAGGGAATTAGCCCCATGGTGCACAAAGTTTATACAGCATGGGTTGAGGGCTACTATTTTACATCCAGCAAGGCTTAGAGTGGTATGCGATGATGATATTCATTTCTTTGACACAGCTACAGCAGCAGGTAAATTTTATGCAAATACCAGTCAGAAAAATAGGTAGAGATATGCTGATATAGGTATCAACTAAAGATGCCTATGTTTTTTCTTGTTGTTTTTTCCTCTCTATGCATTAAATTCCCTTTATTTCCTTATCTCGTTTTAATGATGGTTGAACCCCTGCAGTCTGGGTTGGTTGAGAGTTTGTGTGGCAAAACTCTCACCTCTTATTATGTTTTTTTCTTTTCTTCTCTTTCTTCTATGTTTTTTTTTTTTTCTCCCTCTCCTCCTCTTCCTCCACTACGTGTAAATAATTAGTACGGCAACCGGATTTAAAATTTTATCTTGGAACATTGGCGGCCTTACATCCCCCATTAAAAGAAAAACGATAATATCATATTTGAAGAAAGAGAACACGTCTATTGCATTGTTACAAGAGACGCATTTGAGAGCCGAAGAAGTTCTCAAATTAAAATCTTCCTGGGTAAAAGAAGTTTTTTTTTCTTCACCTAGTGTGAAACGTAAGGGTGGGGTGGCCATTCTGATGGGAAAGAAACTCAAATATGAAACGATAGGCACCGAATCAGACCAGGAAGGGAGATATTTTATACTAAAGGTTAAAATTGCCAATACCCTTTACACCATATGTAATGTATATGCTCCGAATATTTTTAATTTGTTATTTTGGGAAAGATTACAAGCCAGGCTTATGGAATGTGCAGAGGGTTTCTTAATAATGGGTGGTGACTTCAATATGGCCCCACAATATCCCCTAGATAGAATGCGGCAAAATTTAGCCACTCAAAAGACCAAAAGGGACAAATTAGAGGCAAAATTGTTTTTAAGAATGTTCAATAATCTCAAAATCCATGACATCTGGAGATTACAACACCCCGATACACGTGATTACACATGTATGTCAAAAGTGCATAAATCGCTTTCACGAATTGATTTACTTTTACTGGATGAACGTTTATGTAAACGGAAAGTTTTTGCTCAAATTTCACCTATAGTCATTTCAGATCATGCTCCTATTTCCCTTGAGTTTCAAATAGACGCCTCCCATTTAAGGAATAATCGATTTTTTTTTCCTACATACCTGGCATCAGATGTTAAGTTCAAAAATTGGTTGGAAATAAAATTCAGGGAATACATAACATTTAACTCGGAAGCTCTAAATCGCCCTGACTTATTTTGGGAAACCGCAAAAGCGGTCTTAAGGGGAGAAATTCTGGCATACACCATCACACGAAGCAAAAAACTTAAAAAAAGGGAGAATGAGCTTTTACGTGCAGTGACAAATGCGTATAATTCTTATTTAATTGAAAGCACACAGCTAAACTGGGCTAAGTATATCGCAGCATTAGGAGAAAGGGACTCATTGCTGTTGTTTAAATCAACACAAAAGGATATCAGATTTTCTGCAAAATTACATAGGCATGGGAATAAATCTGGTAAACTGCTGGCAAAACTTCTTAAACAGGAAAAGGGCTCTCAGATGATAGACGCATTAAATGTTAATGGTCAAAAAGTTAGGTCTTCTGAAGACCTTATCAGAACCTTTTTTAACTATTATACTGATTTATATAACTCTGAACCTCCGAATATCACACAAAGAGATGATTTTTGGAAAAAGATTTTGCATCCCTTAATACCTTCGGATGCACTAGAACAGCTGTATTCTCCTATAACTAACTTAGAAGTGGCCAACACAATTAAAAATTTACCCTCTAATAAATCTCCTGGTCCAGATGCACTCCCTAACGAATTTTACAAAATAACTTCACAAAGTATAACACCCTATGTAACTGTTCTATTTAATTACATATACGTGCAGGGCAATGAGCCTACGGCAAATTTTCAGCATCCTACACGACGTTGCTTCTAAAAAAAGGGAAAGACCCAGTATTAAAGGAATCTTATAGACCTATTGCTCTCATGAATTCAGATTACAAACTTTTAACTTCTATTTTAGCCCAACGGCTGCAATTAGTTCTACCTCTCATTATTAACTCTGATCAAGCTGGGTTTATAAAAAATAGGAACTCGTCCGCTAAAATCAGAGAACTCATACTTATTATTGATTATCTCAGAACAAATGATGGCTCAGATTCACTAGGGGAGGGGTCTAACATGGATCAGGCAATTCTAGCCATAGATGCCGAGAAGGCTTTTGACTCGGTTCAGCACGACCACCTTCTATTTTCACTAGAGCAATTTGGACTGAAAGGGAATTTTCTTAAGTTTGTCACAAATCTGTGCCGTAAAGCATCTACAAGGATGATAGTTAACGGGTCTCTCTCACAGGATATTCTCCAGCGGCGAGGGACTCGGCAAGGCTGCCCCCTGTCCCCCCTCCTTTTTGATATTGCTATCGAACCGCTTGCCATATCAATAAGACAGCAATTAGAGGGAATTAAAATAGGTAGTCATGAATCAAAAATTGCACTTTATGCAGATGACATTCTGATATATATGACTAACACCAAAACAAATATACCCAGACTTCTTCTAATTTTACAACAATTCGGATCTTTTTCCGGATACAAGGTGAATGTCACAAAATCAGAATTTCTCTGGATTAAACAGACTAAGGAATCATGCATAAATATACCTTTTTCCATAGTCCAGGATTCATTTAGATATCTAGGAATTATGATATCTCCGAACCCTGATAAATGGTACACCCTAAATATTATACCAATTATAAATAAAATTAAAGATACTCTTAAAAACTGGCATAATTTACCGCTGTCCCTTTCGGGACGAATAGCTGCTTACAAGATGATTTTACTTCCAAAAATACTCTACATTCTTCAAAACACTCCTGTAATTCTTAGAAAAAAAGACCTGACATCCTTTGACTCAGCCTTGCGGTCATTTATATGGCAAAACAAGAGGTCTAGAATTTCCCTGCAGAAGCTCTATCTCCCCATTAAATATGGGGGTCTAGCTTTACCTGATCTTAAGGCCTATAATTATGTCTCTTTGGCCCGCATAGTAACAGATTGGATATTTTCAAAAGATTACATTACTAATAACAATCTTGAAAAAAATATAACAAATCCCGTTTCTCTTGTTGCACTTATTCACGCTAATGTTGGTTTCATACCTCTTGCACTAAAGAAATTGAGATCCATATATAATCCAATTTAGGCATGGAAAAAGATGTGTAACAGGCTAGTTATAGAATACCGAGTCTCAAGATATCTTCCACTTCTGGGGAATCCTCAATTCCCAGCAGGTCTAAATTCAGTACTCTTTTCAAAATGGAAGCAGGAGGGTCTTGCTAATGTAATACAAATAATAGACTTGGAAAGACAATTTGTTAAAACATTTGATTCCCTTAGGCATGAATTTAATCTCCCGCAAAGAAATTTCTTTGCTTATCTTCAAGCGAGACATTATGCTCAAAAACTGATAACTGATCATGGCTGGAATTGGTCACTGGGAAATATCGAAAATTGGTTGGTATTAGTTAAAAATGGATGCATGTCAATTACTCCAGGGTATAATGCTCTAGTCTCAGACCGGGGAACATTGAACCTGGATAAGCTGTGTATTAAGTGGGCTGCACTATTAATGCAAGAACTAGATCCCAAATTATTATATTCTTCAATTCAAGTTGTTATGCAAACAACTCTTTCCTCAACCTGGAGGGAGTCCCATTTGAAAGTAATTCACATGTCATATTTCACTCCAGAAAAAGGGTTTAAATGTGGAAATGTTAATTTTGCTAGTTGTCCTAAATGCTCTTTTCCTTCCGCAAACCTTCTGCACATGACATGGACCTGTCCAAAAGTTAGAAACATCTGGCTGAAAGTCCAATTTTGGCTTCGCAAAATACTGAATAACCCCACTCTGACAATATCTGCAGTAGATATGGTTTTCCTTTTTTCGGAGAGTAAGCAAAGTAACACTAAAATTACTAATTTGACTATACTGGCCGCTAGATATCTCATTTTAAAAAAATGGAAATTACGAACAGTCCCTAGCATACCAGAAATTAAAAATTGCCTAAAGAAGCAATGTCTTCTTGAGCAAATTGATACTAATACAGCTAATAACTATGAAGTTACCAGGTTTTTTCTTAAATGGTCAATGTTTATAAAAGCACTCCCGCCAAATGAAATTGAATATTTAATATACCCTTTTCGGGATTCCGACCTGGTGTTGTTGGGGATATGGTAATTTAACTCCCTTTTCCCTTTATCCCCTTTTTTTTTTTTTTTTTTGTCTTCTTTTCTCTTTTTCCTTCTTCCTTCTTTTTTCTTCGATTGTTAAATATAAAATCTCAACAATGTACACCTAAAACTGAACAGAAATCTAATTTTTGTGTTAATAGAATTAGTTTATCACATGTGTTATGTATTTCATTATCATGCCCTTTGTGTGGCTCTAAATTATGTTGGAACATTCTATACATTGTTGATTGTAAATAAAGAAATTAAAAAAAATATATATAATATAGGGGTCGGCGGTGTTAGGGGCAGCAGATTAGGGGTACATAGGGATAACGTAGGTTGCGGCGGTGTACGGAGCGGCAGATTAGGGGTTAATAATAATATGCAGGGGTCAGCGATAGCGGGGGCGGCAGATTAGGGGTTAATAAGTGTAAGGTTAGGGGTGTTTAGACTCGGGGTACATGTTAGGGTGTTAGGTGCAGACTTAGGAAGTGTTTCCCCATAGGAAACAATGCGGCTGCGTTAGGAGCTGAACGCTGCTTTTTTGCAGGTGTTAGGTTTTTTTTCAGCTCAAACAGCCCCATTGTTTCCTATGGGGATATCGTGCACGAGCACGTTTTTGAAGCTGGCCGCGTCCGTAAGCACCGCTGGTATCGAGAGTTGCAGTGGCGATAAATTATGGTCTACACTCCCTTTTTGGAGCCTAACACACAGATTCTGTGAACTCTAAATACCAGCGGTATTTAAAAGGTGCGGGGGAAAAAAAGCATGCGTTAGCTACGCGGGTCGTTACCGACAAAACTCTAAATCTAGCCGTATATTTCTATAGTATTGTGTGTAAATCCTGACAATAATAAAGGGTGTTCAAGTCATGAGATTTACAATTAAAGAGTTTTAAAGAGTTCAAAATAAGCTTTGTTGATTCAGACAGAACATGTAATAAAATAGCCAAAATTTTATCATTTACTTCTATACTTAAATAAATTATTTCATGATTCAGAGATAGATCATATAATTTTAAACACGTTTCCAATTTACAATTTACTTATATTATCTAATTTGTTTATTTATTTATTTTACAGGAGTTGGTAGTTAGCTGCTGATTGGTGCCTGCACATATATACCTCTTTTTATTGGCTTACAAATGTGTACAGCTAGCTCCCAGTACTGCATTACTGCTCTTTTAACAAAGGATGCCAACAGAATTAAGCACAATTTATAATAGAAGTACATTGAAAAGTTGTTGCTCTATATGAACAATAAAATATTTTATGGGGGTTTTCATGTCTCTTTAAATGAACTTTGTTCTCTTGGCATCCTATGTTAAAAAGCATATCTACTGAATATATGCTCAGGAGTTTGCATGTGTTATATGGCAAAAATACCTAACATTGTAACAAGCATTGCTGCCATATAGTGATCAAAACATGCGGTCTTCAAAGTATGATCTTCAACAAAGGATAGCAAAGGAAGTAGATTAGAATGTTTTTATACATTCTCTATGTGAACCATAAAAGTAAATGTTTTGTCTTTTATGTTCCTTATAGAATAAAAAATAAATACTAAATCTATTCTGGATAGTATATGAGAATCACTCTGGATAAAGCAAATTATAAGAAGTCATAAATGTTTGCCAGTTATTGTTGATTAACAAATAAATATTCTAGTAGCATAAAATACACACTGGTAAGGAACGTATAAAGTTGTAGTAACATAGCCCGATAACTGTCCATTGAGCACTTCCAGTTCACAAGGCTGTATAAACTGGCACATAGCTCAAGGTAGTATAAAATTCATTTACGTCCATCACACTTCCTATTCAATAAACCCAATTGTGTATAACACATGTAAAGCGAGTTCTGGTATTTTGGAGATTTTCAGCTCTTTATTTAACAGGAAGGAAATTATCACTTTCCTATGCCAAATAAAATAGAAGCAAATGCATTCTGCGGCAAGCTATATATTTGAAAATACTTTGAGGAGTCATTGCAAGCCAGATTCCTCTCAATAGTGCAAGAGTGTAGTGGCTCCTGAGGTTAATTCAGTACATGCTCCGAAGTTGCTGTGGTTATAGGTAAAAAAAAAATATATAAAAATTAAAACTATTTCACCAAACCCCAAAAATGTGAATGCTGACATGTTGCATTATTGAAGAAATACTTAGTTTTAAGTTTATTATGAGATACTATTTTTTGCAGATAAAGTTAGTGTATACTTTTTGTGTTTTCATTTTTAGTAAGTCTAAGACTTTTTTAAACTGAGAAATGAAGTTTCATGTACAATAAGAATCTTTTAAAATCTGACTTGCAAAAACCGTTCAACCTCATTCTAGTCTCTTAGAACTGTGCAAATGGCCTTGTACAGATTTTCACAAGTTTCTAAAATTTGATGGGATTCCAAAGTGTTTGAAAACTCCCATATTGAGTACTTTTTAAGCAACCTCTTATTGTGTTAACTCCTCCAGTACTTTGCAATTTGACAGTGATATTCCAATCCACAAGAAAACAATTTACAAGCAGATGTTTCATATGGTTTTTGGACTTTTTTCATTTCCACATCCTTCAACTCTTTGAAACACATTCTGCCCCTGATAAAATAAAATGCATTGCTAGTTTGCATGTTTTTCCAGTTTCTTGAAGATGCTTAGTTTAAAGGGATAAGAAACCCAAATGTATTTTTCATGATTCAGATAGAGCATGTCATTTAAAAAAAAACCAACATTCTAATTTACTTCTATTATTGATTTTCCTTCATTCTCTTGGTATGTTTTGTTGAAAAGTAGTATGCTTAGGAGCCGGCCGCACTATTCTCTGCCGTGTAGTGCTCCAGATAACTACCTATGTATCTCTTCAACACGGAATATCATGGTAACGAAATTTGATAATAGAAGTAAATTGGAAGCTTTTTTGAAAATAGTATGCTCTGTCTGAATCACAAAAGATATTATTTGGTTTTCATATCCCTTTAAATTAAATTGCTGTGTGTCAGGCTCTTTTTTATAACTATGACTTGTGAAAGAAACACAGCTTGCCTTTCTTGTTCTTCAAATGAGGTATTGGTGTAAGCTCACTAAATATCTAAACAAACACTTTGCAGCTGACAATTATGTGATAAAACATACATTGAAAACACTTCAAACATGCCAGCAGATTAGAAAAAGTGTTATATAAATATATGTGTAGATGTTTATAAAATTGTTTTTTATACAATAAAGTCATGTTATTGAATTTTGTATTGAATTTTATGGTACTAGGGATACTATTAAATCAGCAGTTACATGATCAGGTCAGTTAAAGGGACATGAGTTTCACATTTTTTCTTTCATGATTCAGATAGAGGTCCCTATTTAAGAAAGGTCTTGCGGACCTGATCCGACACTGCGAATCAGGTCCGCAAGACCTCGCTGAATACGGAGAGCAATACGCTCTCCGTATTCAGCATTGCACCAGCAGCTCACAAGAGCTGCTGGTGCAACGCCGCCCCCTGCAGATTCGCGACCAATCAGCCGCCAGCAGGAGGCTGTCGATCAATCCGATCGTACTCAATCGGGTTGATTTTGGGCGATTCTTTAGACCGCAGCTCCATAACTTGTATTTCTGGCGAGTCTGAAGACTCGCCAGAAATACAGGCCCACAAGCTCCCTACGGAGCTTGTTATGGGCCCCAGAGAATGCAAGTGTTACGGTTGCCTCCAGGCTGGCTGGAAGTTGGACCGTAGAAAAGGATGCTCCTAGCGCTCACCAAAGGAGCAGCAGCACCGTGGACACTATAACTACTGCGTAGCCACCATCAGTAATGCAGACTATATGAACCACCGCTGCTGGGCTGGTATCTCGCCGTCTGCTCTGCGCCCTGGACCTACGACCAGGCTCCAGTAGGCGAACCTCTTCCTTCTGTAGCAATCCCTGTAGCTAAGGGAGTATGAAAAACATAGCAATCCCTGTAGTGATTATAAGCTGTCCCCTACAAACATGAGTCAAAGCTGCAAGTTAGAGGGTCAAAAATAGGTCTGATGTGCTGGAGCACACAGCCTCCTTTTTATTGAGGTTACATGCAAACAGGACACTCTCAGGGGGAGGCATAAAATCCCCCATCACACATTTGATATTAGATAGAGAGACACTCCCTTTGACAGGCCACAACATTTACTTCAGCAGATAACATTACACACAATAAAACAATGCAGTCCACCTTATCAATACTAGTCTGATTAGACAATGGGAAAGTTGATCACTAAACCTAATTAGAGCTAATCCCAGCAGACTTGTATTTAGAATAGGTTTCTTGAAGCTGAACAAAATTTAACTCTTAATGGCACACAATGAAACTGAACCAAGTGGGAGAAAGCCAGGGACAAGTCATTTCACAGGTCTGGGGACATAGTCTTAAAGGGGGCATTGTTCACCAAAGTCACAATATGTCCCCAGACGGTTCCCAAAGGGCCACACACACCCAACAAAAGTTAATAGGTTTTCAGGGGCACAATCTTCCAGGGGCCATAGTCATGTGGAAGGAGGCTGGCAAATAGGCTTCTCCAAAATCCAGGGAAGCAGGGCAATTTTCCATTTAAAGGGCCAGTTACAAACAGCAGTTTGTAACATATATCCCCTTTTGGAGGGAGACTAACCAGGCACCTGACCTTCTGCCGGTCAGTGCCTAAGTTAGTCTCGCAACCCACCCACAAATAATCGTTAGCAGCAAAGTAGCCCCCCCACAATACGTAGTACTGGCCTGTAAATTTCAGGTTGTAGGATGAAAGTGTAGCATTCTCGGCCTTCCTGGCGCAGCTGGGCAAATAGCTGATGGTACTTGGGGGGCAGAGGCCAGCGGCACTCTGCCCTGGTGCCAGCGATTCTGCTGGGGTGAGGGGTTTGCAGGCCAGTCCTGTAACAAGGACAAGGTCTGTAGGGCAGAGGCCAGCAGCGCTCTGTCCTGATGCCAGCTCTTCTGCTGGGGGAATTGGGGCATAGTCCTGCCCGGTGGCAAAGGGAACGTGGGGGTCAGTGGGGGTTAACATCTCCACTGTTAAGCCTGGGCCCAAGTTAGGAGTTAGCTGGGGAGGGGGAGATTGGCTTACCTCCTCCTCCTGATACTCCGGCGGCCGTTGGGAAGGGAGGTCGATGCTCTCCGCTTCCTGTGGAACATGCTGCGGCTGGGGAGAGAGACCGGTTGTCTCCTCTCCCTGGAAGGCACACTCCGGCTGGGGAGGGAGGTCGATGCTCTCCCCTCCCTGTATCTGGGTCTGTCGCTGGGAATCTGGGCCGCCTGCCCAGCATCCCTGTAGGGCCGGTAGAGAGACTGCGGTCCCATCTCCACCTGCCTGCTGGGGGTCCTCCCAGGACCAGTCTATGAGGCCTGCTGCCTCTGGTATCTCTGGTTGGGGTTGGGGAAGGAGACCGGTTGTCTCTTCCCTCTGCACAGTATACTGCCACTGGGGAGGGAGGTCGCTGCTCTCCTCTCCCTGTGGAACATGCTGCGGCTGGGGAGAGAGACCAGGTGTCCATACCCTCAAACTCCACAGTTGGCGCTCAAAGGCTCATGCCGCTTCGTTCTCAGTAGCCAATTCCCGGATGAGGCGACTGACTACCTCCTGTGCAGGGTCTGGACCATATCGGACTAGCCGCCTCTTTACCTCTGGAACGAAATCAGCGCCCTCATAGCGACGGATTAGGTTGAGGTGCTCTTCACAGGGTTCTGACCAGTGTCTTGTCAGCTCCATGCTGCTGTAGGTAGGGACGCTGCGCAGTGGCTAGCGTTGCCCTCAATTACTCTCTTACGATACCAGTGCTGTTGTGGTGCTGCTCCTTGCGCTAGGACGCCAATCCCACCACTGCCGTCAAATGTTACGGTTGCCTCCAGGCTGGCTGGAAGTTGGACCGTAGAAAAGGATGCTCCTAGCGCTCACCAAAGGAGCAGCAGCACCGTGGACACTATAACTACTGCGTAGCCACCATCAGTAATGCAGACTATATGAACCACCGCTGCTGGGCTGGTATCTCGCCGTCTGCTCTGCGCCCTGGACCTACGACCAGGCTCCAGTAGGCGAACCTCTTCCTTCTGTAGCAATCCCTGTAGCTAAGGGAGTATGAAAAACATAGCAATCCCTGTAGTGATTATAAGCTGTCCCCTACAAACATGAGTCAAAGCTGCAAGTTAGAGGGTCAAAAATAGGTCTGATGTGCTGGAGCACACAGCCTCCTTTTTATTGAGGTTACATGCAAACAGGACACTCTCAGGGGGAGGCATAAAATCCCCCATCACACATTTGATATTAGATAGAGAGACACTCCCTTTGACAGGCCACAACATTTACTTCAGCAGATAACATTACACACAATAAAACAATGCAGTCCACCTTATCAATACTAGTCTGATTAGACAATGGGAAAGTTGATCACTAAACCTAATTAGAGCTAATCCCAGCAGACTTGTATTTAGAATAGGTTTCTTGAAGCTGAACAAAATTTAACTCTTAATGGCACACAATGAAACTGAACCAAGTGGGAGAAAGCCAGGGACAAGTCATTTCACAGGTCTGGGGACATAGTCTTAAAGGGGGCATTGTTCACCAAAGTCACAATATGTCCCCAGACGGTTCCCAAAGGGCCACACACACCCAACAAAAGTTAATAGGTTTTCAGGGGCACAATCTTCCAGGGGCCATAGTCATGTGGAAGGAGGCTGGCAAATAGGCTTCTCCAAAATCCAGGGAAGCAGGGCAATTTTCCATTTAAAGGGCCAGTTACAAACAGCAGTTTGTAACATCAAGTTTAAACAACTTTCCACTTTACTTATATTATTTAATGTGTTGCATTCTCTTGGTATCTTTTGTTGAAGAAGCATCAATGTACTACTGGGAGCTTGTTGGTTAAGTCAATAACATGAGGCATATATGTGTAGCCACCAACTAGTAGTATCTGAGCCTACCTAGGTATCATTTTCAACAAAGGATACCAAGCGAACAAACCAAATTACCTAATAGGTGTAAATTAGAAAGTTGCTTAAAATCATAAGCTCTATTTGAATCATGAAAGAAAAAAATAAATAGGAGGATAAATATAAAAAAATAAAATAAATAAGGAGAATGTGGGGGTCACAGCCGCCTGTAATAAAGACTCATTATATTGAGGCTGGTTTATGAAGCAGGAGAAGGTTATGGCCAGCCTATGGCAGAGCCTGCGCTAAGACAAGAGATTGTAGTGCATGGGTCAGCTTGTGAAAGGTACAGTGCCAGTGACTTGTGGTCAAAGAAGAGTTGATTGATATGTTAAAGAAATCCACCATTGGGTACAACCCATAAGGCCTAGTGCACCTTAAACACTGTGTCAAAGGGTTTTTATTTAGGGAATGAAGGATGAAAATAGTAGAAATCTATGGTTGACTTATGCATATTTCATTGCTCTGTATAATTTTCTAAAGAATGACTTGCAGCCACCATCTCAAGCTCTGAGGGCTTTTCATGGGTTTGAAAGTATTTTGTCTATATACACTTTTCATTTACGACTGAGGAATGGTGCAGTGAAAAGCTTGTATGCAGAGGATAGAATATGTCTTGGGAGCCATAGATTGCACACATGTAGCATTCAATGCACCTCAAGAACAAGACTGTTCCACCCAATCATTATATAAATGGTTTGACATCATCATTACCATTATATTTTCAAATGCTTGTGCAGTGTTCCAAAGACCGCTGCTCCATAACTTGTCCACCTGCTCTGAGGCCGCGGACATAAATCAATCACATCGAATATGAGCGGGTTGATTGACACTCCCTGCTAGTGGCCGATTTGCCACAAATCTGCAGGGGGCGGCATTGCACCTGCAGTTCACAAGAACTGCTTGTGCAATGATAAATGCCGACATTGTATGCTGATTTATCGATGTGCAATGGACATAATATATCATATCATGTCCGCTCGCACTATGATAAATCTACCCCTATGTGTCAAGATATTTTTTTTCACCCCAAAAATATAGAAACAAAGGCTGTTGTTCATAGTTAGTTTATGTACTCCCTGAGTCATTAGATTATAGGAAGTTATCGGAAAAAAAAATTCATTAGCAA
Source organism: Bombina bombina (assembly GCF_027579735.1). Lineage (NCBI taxonomy): Eukaryota > Metazoa > Chordata > Amphibia > Anura > Bombinatoridae > Bombina > Bombina bombina. Next base: position 780,031,403 of record NC_069501.1, on the reverse strand, counting down.
TATATATATATACTGTATAAAAAAATTCAGTAGAAACTAATAAACATTGCAAAGATTTAAAAATGTTTAAATTTAAAGTAAAAGTATTAATAATTAAATTATTCTTCAGCAATAGTTACTTTTACTCTTAATTTTAGCTCAAATACATTTTGTATGTATGTAATTTATACTAAAATAAACATAGAATAATAATTTCTTATAGCTGTTATACAATCAAAACAGCAGAAGCGTTGTGTATGAAATATATTTATTAATAAATTAAAGAACTTGCTACTCTAATATTACACTGTTTAAAACATTAATAATTTGCTATATTATGTTTATAAATTATATTGAAAAAAACAACAACTTTGTTTTATTTAAAAAATAGCAAAATCAGAATATATTTGCTATAGAATTTTGCACATATCAATTGCTTGGTTCATTATTGCAATTGGTTCTTAGCATACTACATATCAATCTGATTAAATACTACTGTCCTATAAATGCCAGTCCTGTGTCATTTTGGATGATGCCTATAGGGAATGGAATTGCTTAATTATTCTTCAGTGAACCTAGGATACATTCATTAAATTGTAAATCGAACAGAGTCCCACCACAGACAAGGAAGGATTCACTATCACTATGTAGTGTTTCCGTATGCTGCTAAGCTGCTGCCTTTAAAACATTGGAAACACCAAGCTATAATTACTATTGCATGGAGGAAAAAAGTCTGAAATACCAGTGCTACAATATTTAGAGGTGATATACAGATACATAATATTGCTGCCAGTAAACTAATCCTTTTTAAATTGTTATTTATAAGAATATGATGTAAAACAATCATTCTTTGGACTGGTAAGTTACTTTGTGTTACCAATTTATCTTATAAGAGAGCAATAAAAAGGGAGCAATTAAATAATTTAAGACTGACCCAACAGGTAAGTCAAAATCAAATACATATCAATATAAAGGGCTAGATTACAAGTGGAGCACTCATTTATCGGATGCCCATAAATGGGCAAATTCGCCCATTTACGGGCGCACAATAAATAACCAGCCATTACAAGATAGACTTGCGATAGCATTAGCAAATATATCCATAGGTCAGATCTCTAGTTAATTTTCTTCTTAAACGGGGAGAGTCCACAGCTGCATTCATTACTTTTGGGAAATACAGAACCTGGCCACCAGGAGGAGGCAAATACACCCCAGCCAAAGGCTTAAATACCTCCCACACTTCCCTCATCTCCCAGTCATTCTTTGCCTTTCGTCACAGGAGGTTGGCAGAGAAATATCAGAAGATTCAACAGTCTTTTATGGAGGGTAGTACTCTTCGGAATGGGACTGGAGTTTTAAGTAGTCCTGTCAGTCTCTCAGTTAGAGCTTGGATGAAAGTTAGAGTCCGGAGATGCAGGAAGAGTCTTCTGCGAAACCATCCAGACTCATATTAACAGCTCCTTAGGCAATCAGTGTTGACGAGTTTTGCTGCCTGCTTTCTTCACTCAAGTCCATGTCAGAAGCGATTCTACTATCTGTCACACTTGAAGCGCCGTGTTCCTGTTCCACGGTGTAGATTCCAGTAAGATTATTTCATTTTACTTTCAATATGAGAATGTAATGTATTAGACAAGAGGGTCTCAGTGGGACTCCTTTTATCTTTATGGAATCCAGGGTTAATATCTCCTAAAAGGGGTTATTGAACAGGGGGGACTTTAATCATGTTTGTTATGTGATTCTGCCTACTAATGTGTAGTGATGCTTGGGCTCATGGCTATTTCAGAACATATCAGCCTTTTTGTCAGGCCGCATGCTCCTTGTAGACTGGCGCGCTTTTCTTTGGCCTGCACGGTACACCTTGTGACCAGACGTGGTCACATTTTCTGTTCTCCATTTCCATGTTCCTAACTGGGTGGTGACAGAGAGAGTCTGTTTTACTAGTTGTCTGGGTCATAGGAGGTGGTGAGTGCCCCAGCCATTGGGTGGTGTAAGGTGCCATTTATTTTTTATTCATAATTTCAATAACCAAGTTATGGAGGATTCTGATTTTGTGGAGACGGATGTCTCTGATTCAGATTCTTTTTCTTGCAAAGAGTATGAAATGGCCCGGTAATCCATGACCATCAGTTATTTTCCGAATACCACTTTAGAGTGCTTTTGTCTCCAGATTCGGGGAACATCCGCCCCTGAGTATCCCATATCCCGCTACGCAAGCAGGTGTCCCAAATTCTGTTGCCCCTTCTCCGGAAGGCGGATTGTTTCCTCCAGAGGTTACGACATGTTTCTGCATGGCCATATCAATGGCGTTGGCATATTTGCATCTTCAAGGTGGATACTGTCCATGTTTCGTTAACCAGGGCTCGTCAGGCGAGGGATAGTCTGGATCAGATCAGCCCTCTGAGGAAGTGGTTTCCTCTGAGGCTTCAGGGGTCCAAGCCTCGGGGCCAGGGTCATCAGTTACCCCGTCAGAGGTAAGTCTTGCCTTTCTTTATAGACTGGCGTGCCTTCATATCCTGCTGAAGCATGTTTTGGCAGTGCTGGAGGATCCCAGTCCTAATGGGTTGATGAATCCTTAGTCTTCCATTCCAAACGGCAAGCAGGGTTAGACGAAGGGGGATGAAGTCAATCTTCTTGTCGTCTGCATTTTTTCTATTTTTAAAGGTATCTTATTCCACTTCTGAACTTTGGAAGAATTGTGTCTCTGACTGGCTGGTCCTGTTAGTGTGTCCATTCTTCTTGGGCATTCGCTTGCGGGTGCTACCCTCATTTACATTAATCTGGTTAGGATGTATTTTCTTTTCTTTTGAAAAAGCTCATGTCTGTTATAGTTTTTCCTTTTGGAAAACATTTTTTTCTCTGGGATTTGTTACTTGCGATTTTGTGGTTGCTTTGGCACTTCCGCGGAAGTTAAATAAATAATGTTTAGACATTGTTATGTCTATCATTTATTTTGTCTTTCCTTACTAGGGCTTCAACTTTTTTGTGGCCTTGGACAAGTTCTAAGGTGCCTTATGTATCAAGCTGGTCCTGGTCGGGCACTAGTTTTTCTGTTCCTTGAGGTCCGTATCTACCACATGGTGCCCATTGTAACCAGCTGGCCCAGTTGGAGTGCTGAGTTGCTTACTCTGGAGAGTTTTCTTTCTTGGTTTTGTATGTTATAGGATGCCTTTCGTTCTTTGATGTCAGGCTGGTCCTCGTTTATTCCTTTGGGTTGGGCATCAGAGGGGATTGTGCTGAGTCCTCAATGTACTATTCCTGATGGCTGGCGGGGTTATCTTGCTCAGATCCTGCTAAGGCTTACATTGGGGGTTCCTGACTTTGTTTCGTGAACTAGCATTTTCTCCTTCCCAACAGGGTTGGAAGTTCAGATGACTCTTTTAAAATCTGTGGTACCAGGTTAAGGTGGTGATTACTCGTCTCCGCTATTGGTATTTTTTCTTGGATTGTCCTTTTACATCCATTGGCAAAGGTGCCTCTTCCTTAAAGGGTCTAGGTTGTTTGTGCATCTTTTTTTTCCCTTTCTTGGGGCTGATTTTCTGGTCATCTGTTTCTGGAAGCTCGGGCCTTTTGGCCTTTTGGAGATTGTGTTGTTTCCTTTTTCCTGTGGTTACCTCTGCTTAGACATTTGGTTTGATCTGACGCTCACCAGGAGTTTGGGATGCTCGTTCATCGTACATTCCTCGAGCTGTAGGGGCTTCCGGGAGGTTGATCCTGAGGGGATCTTTGGAGACTATTTATCTTCTAAAACTAGATTTCTAGGTTTTGAGCTCTGTCCTCTCATAAATTTACCTTAGTCTTTGGACTTAGCAGGTGTTGTCCCTTGAGCCTTTAGGGGTTAAGCTCTCTGTCTGTGGGATACTTATTCGAGTGTTCAGTGTCCGAGGACCCTTGGCTGTGGCTGTAATTGCATCAATCGTGGTGCAAGGTCTTCTCCGGATGGGATAATTTCTCAGAGGTTTCTCTGGGATTATTAGTTTTGAAGCCTGCTCCGGGTTCTGGGTGTCCGGTTTTCTTGTCCTGTTCTTATCTCGACTGGAGATTTTCAGGTTTCTGTGTCCAGATCCCTTAGGTTGGATTGGGACAGCCCAGTGTTTTTGGTTCCAGAACATCCTTTGGTCCCTTCTTGCAAACTTTTCTCTCTCTTACCGGAGAATTGGAAATTTCTACTGGGCCGGCTGTATTAGCCGGATGGCAATCAGTATGTTTTTTTTCCGTCCGTCTACAGCTTTACGCTACATGCCTGTGAGCGGGTGAGCTGTTATGTTTGTGTTTTCCCTACCTTTGGGGAGGATTGGACATACCACAGTATCCACTGGGTGCCCTGGAGGTATTTCTTCCTCTGTTCTGTGGGGTCCTCCCTGCCTCGTGTGCAGGATATCTGCTGGATTTCTGGTGTCATGCCATTTCTGTTTTCAGTATAGGATCTCCCTTTTGGAAGTGTCCCTTCTCTTCAGGAAGGGAGCTGGGTCTGGGATTTGGATCCCATCCTTTTCCTTCCTGGGGGTCTGGGTGGTTCAGGGAATTTTTAATTCCCTTGTCCTTTCGGATATTGCCAGTTGCTTGGTGCTGGGTCCGTTTGCCTCTGAATGGTTCAGATTGCTCTGTTGTAGCTTGACTGCATATCATCAATAGGTTTTGTTGGCCTTCCTTGGGTGGGAGGCTTCGCATGTAGCTTTCCTCTGTCAATTTTTGGGTTCTGTCCTTACTTCCCAGTTTTTTGTCTCTGGGAAGGATTTGCTCTGCACTTCTTTGAAGTTTTTTCTCTGTGAGAGTCCTGGTGCAGTTTACTAGCCTTTGATTAGCTAGTGTTGGTGGCTTGCGTCCGCTTAGTCCTCTTGCGGGAAGCCTGTGGCTTCCTCTAGAGCATAATAAGATGTTTTGGTGCTGTTTTTTAGTGGCTCCCGGTAGAGGTCTATCACTCCATCCTGAGTGCAGGTTTGCACTCTGTGTAAGGGAGGGGATCTACCTTTGTCCCTCTATATTGTCAGGGTTGGGGCGTTTTCATTGGTCCCTTAGACTCCATACAGTTAGGGATCTGGGATTTTTTAACTCCTTTCTCTCTGCCTGGTCAGTGGGGTGGGTTCTTTACGCGTTTTTCTCCCGTTGCAACGTTGGTTTGGGCTCTTGGAGCTATTTTTGCAGTTCTTTTTTGCCCTAGTTGTTTGCTTACTTTTCAGACTCTTCTATATGAGTTTACGTGTGGGCTTGGTGCCTGCGGGACTTTGTCTCCTCAGAGGCCTTTGTGCTCGGTTCAGTCTAGTGATCTGAGCAGTCTTTAGCAAGGGCCTTACTGGTCTTAACTGATGGGCTGTTACTTGGTCCTTTCCATTTTTGTTCCTTCTGCTTCTGGGGAAGCAATTTTTTTGTCGGGAGTTCGAGTAATTCAGGCTGTGGTGCTAAGAATGGGCCGTCTCTTGTACCCGCATGTTTTGCATTCAGTGTCCTCTATTGCTTGGGTATTGTTTTCCAAAAAGTAATTAATGCAGCTGTGGACTCTTCTTGTTTAAGAAGAAAAACTTAAATTATGCTTACCTGATCATTTTCTTTTCTTCTGACGGGGAGAGTTCACAGCTCATCGCTGGCGTTTTTTCTTTGGGGCGACCCTTTATTTAGTTTTTTATTCTTCTGGCACCTTTTTCACCCTGATATTTCTCCTACTGTTCCTTGTTCCCTCAACAGAATGACTGAGGGATGAGGGAAGTGGGGGAGGTATTTAAGCCTTTGGCTGGGGTGTGTTTGCCTCCTCCTGGTGGCCAGGTTCTGTATTTCCCAAAAGTAATGAATGCAGCTGTAGACTCTCCCCGTCAGAAGAAAATAATATTATTAGGTAAGCATAATTTAAGTTTTTAAAAATGTCCCCCAAATGCCCCCCAAATGCCCCCCAAATGAAGTATGTATAAAATGTCAACATTTCTATGGGCTTAAAAGAGCGGGTGTGGAAAAAAAACGGCACTAAAAAGTGCCTTTCAATTGTGGTCTATGGAGACTGTGTTTAAACTTGAAATATATATGTATATTCATATACATATATATTTAAACTTTGCTGCCCATTGCTGCGCGACTTACCCCCATTGCTGTGCTAGGTTCTCTGCCGTGACTATTGGCATGAGAACGAGGCTCCCATTGGAGCCTATGGAAGTGCTTAACCTCTAATACCAGCAAACATTTGTGTGCACTGGTATTACGACTTGAGCACAAATATTGAGCTCGCAAATGCGCTATTTTGAGCTCCACTCATAATCTGGCCCATTATAGCTAGCCATCTTGTCTGCAGACTAAACCCATATTGACTCCTCCAAGTAAAACAAATGGTGGGTAGAATTAGGCTATTGATAAAATTGATGGTGTTTTAAAAAAAAAAAAAAAACTATAAGTGGTCAATTTACTAAAGTGCGAGCGGACATGATTAGTGATGTCGCGAACCTAAAATTTTGTGTGCGCGAACGGCAAACACGAACGTCCGCAAAAGTTTGCGAACCGGCGAACCGGGTTAACCGCCATAGACTTCAATAGAATTTTAAAACCCACAGGGACTCTTTCTGGCCACAAAAGTGATGGAAAAGTTGTTTCAAGGGGACTAACACCTGGACTGTGGTATGCCGGAGGGGGTTCCATGGCAAACTCCCATGGAAAATTACATAGTTGATGCAGAGTCTGGTTTTAATCCATAAAGGGCATAAATCTCCTAACATTCCTAAATTGTTTGGAATAATGTGCTTTAAAACATTAGGTATGATGTTGTATCGTTCAGGTAGTGTAAGGTTTTTTTTTTTTTTAAATGTACACTACTGTTTTAGCAGATATGACTTGCACTGGTGTGACACTGTGCCCTGGCAGGACCTGGAATGCACACGTGTGAGGGAAACTGACTGCTATTATTTCACAATAAAAAAGGTTTTTTTTTAAAATGTATATACACTACTGTTTTAGCAGATATGACTTGCACTGGTGTGACACTGTGCCCTGGCAGGACCTGGAACGCACTTGTGTGAGGGAAACTGACTGCTATTATTTCACAGTAAAAAAAGGTTTTTTTTTTTTAAATGTATGTACACTACTGTTTTAGTAGATATGACTTGCACTGGTGTGACACTGTGCCCTGGCAGGACCTGGAGCGCACACATGTGAGGGAAACTGACTGCTATTATTTCACAATAAAAAAGGTTTTTTTTTTAAATGTATATACACTACTGTTTTAGCAGATATGACTTGCACTGGTGTGACACTGTGCCCTGGCAGGACCTGGAACGCACTTGTGTGAGGGAAACTGACTGCTATTATTTCACAATAAAAAAGTTTGTTTTTTTAAATGTATGTACACTACTGTTTTAGCAGATATGACTTGCACTGGCGTGACACTGTGCCCTGGCAGGACCTGGAATGCACACGTGTGAAGGAAACTGACTGCTATTATTTCACAGTAAAAAAAGTTTTTTTTTTTTTTTTAAATGTACACTACTGTTTTAGCAGATATGACTTGCACTGGTGTCACACTGTGCCCTGGCAGGACCTGAAACGCACACGTGTGAAGGAAACTGACTGCTATTATTTCAAATTAAAAAAAGGTTGTTTTTATTATTAAAATGTACACTACTGTTTTAGCAGATATGACTTGCACTGGTGTCTCACTGTGCCCTGGCAGGACCTCAAACGCACACGTGTGAAGGAAAATGACTGCTATTATTTCAAATTAAAAAAAGTTGTTTTTTTTTTATTTTAAATGTACACTACTTTTTTTAGCAGATATGACTTGCACTGGTGTCACACTGTGCCCTGGCAGGACCTCAAATGCATACGTGTGAAGGAAAATGACTGCTATTATTTCAAATTAAATTTTTTTTTTTTTTTAAATCTACACTACTGTTACACCAGATATGAGTGGTGGCACTGGGCAAGTGGGCACAGTATACGCTGTGAGCCTGAGCTGGCAGGCAGGCTGCAATTAGATTACACAGGGAAAAAAAAAAAAAAAAAAAAAAAAGCAGACTGATGTTCTAGCCCTAAAAAGGGCTTTTTAGGGTGCTGTCCTTACAGCAGAGATCAGATGAGTCCTTCAGGACTGTAGTGGACACTGAATACACTAGCCTAGCTATCTATTTCCCTATTAAATCATCAGCAGCTACACTGTCCCTCCTCTCACTAAGAATGCAGGCTCTGAATGAATCTAAAATGGATGCTGTCCAGGAGGTGGGAGGGTCTGGGAGGGAGTGTCTGCTGCTGATTGGCTGGAATGTGTCTTGTGACTGTGAGCTACAGGGTCATAGTTTACTTAATGATGACGAATAGGGGGCGGATCAAACATATGCTATGTTCGCTGCAAGCTATTCGCGGCAGAACTGTTCGCGACATCACTAGACATGATACGATGTAGTGCATCATGTCCGCTGCACATCTATAAATGCTGACAGCATAAGCTTTCGGCATTTATCTTTGCACCAGCAGTTCTTGTGAACTGCTGGTGCAATACAGCCCCCTGTGGATTTGCAGCCAGTCGGCCGCTAGCAGGGGGTGTCAAAGAACCTGATCGTATTTGAACGGGTTGATTTCTGTCTGCTGCCTCAGAGCAGGTGGACAGGTACTGGAGCTTGATAAATTGACCCCTAAGACTTGGCTTCTATGTTATTTATTTTATAGCAACACAACAAAATTCTTTTGTGCTACTGCAAGGACACAATTCAACCAAATTATGCAAACAATTCAGCAAATACTTGTAAACTATCCCTAAACTTATATTTTTGGTACCATAGTTTGGCTAAAGTATAAAAGCTTATCTGTCAAAGCTTTTTTCAGTGTTTACATTTTTATTTTCATTTTCTTTTTTTGTAGGTTTAAAATGTAGCTGAAATCCCACTTTTAAACAATACATCTTACAAACAGAGCACTTGAATTTTAGTTTATAACTTGTACTAATAGTAAACCCTGCCATATGGAATATAGTAAATAGCCCTCCATTGTGGGATTTCTTTAATTTTGTCCTGGGTTACGGATCTAATACTGAACAAAGAATAGACTGTGGGAACAGACTAATTGATAGTGTGATATCATTCTGTTGGCAACTAAGAAACCAAATCTAATTAAATAAATAACTATATACTAAATCCTACAGCTCTATGGCAAGTAATGAAAAATGCATAGATAAATACATTGTGTGTGAAATATTCAATTAGAAGAATCACATTTTTTTTATTAACACTCATATAATGTAATTATTAAACCTTTATCTGTCTAGGTACAAATAAGAAATAAAGATTTATAATGAAAATAGTTAAACATTAATACTTCTCATGGCCCATCATAATGGTATCATCTTTTTACAAAAGCTTGAAGAGTGTTAAGAGTTTATACAAACACTAGATAATGAATGTAATTACTATTTTAGGTTCTCAGTGGAGAAGTGGTAACGCTTTTGAAATGTGCTTATTACAAGAGACAGATAATATGTGGTACATGTCAGGTATGATGACAATCTTTTGAACATCAAAGTTCCAGTTTATTCCGGGGTTTTAAATAGTGACACTTTTTATATTTTTACTTTTGATTTGTACATTGTTGTAAGAATTCTACTTGAATTGGTGAACATTTAGCTATGTAAATATAATTTATTCTGGTGCAAAACATATTTTTAAATTCTGATATTAATAATGGTTTTCTGGATCATACACATAAACCATAAACATAGGAATGTAGATTTGAATGGCAAATAAGAAACGAAAGTCCCATATTCCTATCTGAAGTGTAGATTATTAAAGGGATATGAAACAGCAATAACATCTATTGTGATTCAGACAGAGCATTCAATTTTACAAGTTCCCAGTCTACTTTTATAATCAAATGTGCTTGCTTCCCATGGTATTCCTTGAAGAGACACCTAGGTAGGGGACTTTCCTGTTTTTTTAATAGCTCACCTGTTGTTAAAATTTAAAATTAAATAACATTGCAATAGCTACAGTAACTAATTACCGCTGGGAACCTTCAGTAACTAATTACCGCTGGGAAGGGTAAACTTACTAGTCCGGTACTCTCCTAGTACCGATGGTACCAACAGTACTTTAATTGTGTTCATTTATTTGATAGAAGCCTACAGCATTAGCCAGGCAACCTATCGCATTTATGTAGTGCTAAAGTACTCTCTTGGTTTTTACGCCTGATATATACAAGGCAACAAGTTGCTCTAGTTACTGTAGAACCAACTTTCTAATATTTCTACTTAATCCTCTCCCTGAAATATACAAGGGAACAAGTTGCTCTAGTTACTGTAGAACCAACTTCCCAATATTTCTACTTAATCCTCTCCCTGAAATATACAAGGGAACAAGTTGCTCTAGTTACTGTAGAACCAACTTCCCAATATTTCTACTTAATCCTCTCCCTGAAATATACAAGGGAACAAGTTGCTCTAGTTACTGTAGAACCAACTTCCTAATATTTCTATTTAATCCTCTCCCTGATATATAAAAGGGAACAAGTTGCTCTAGTTACTGTAGAACCAACTTCCTAATATTTCTACTTAATCCTCTCCCTGAAATATACAAGGGAACAAGTTGCTCTAGTTACTGTAGAACCAACTTCCTAATATTTCTATTTAATCCTCTCCCTGATATATAAAAGGGAACAAGTTGCTCTAGTTACTGTAGAACCAACTTCCTAATATTTCTATTTAATCCTCTCCCTGATATATAAAAGGGAACAAGTTGCTCTAGTTACTGTAGAACCAACTTCCTAATATTTCTACTTAATTATATGGCACTGGTGTAGTGTTTTTAAATGTGTGTGTGAGCAGCAAGAAGCTGTTACTATTTGCTGCCTTTTTAACTTGATACAATAAAAGTTAAATTGTATCCAATCACTATTATCCTCTTACTTATAAATAGAGCATGAACGCATTTCTTTTTATAACACACTCACTCCTTGGTGAGATTTGTTCTTATTTGATAAATTAATTTTATGCTTAAATCACTACTAGATATACTGACCCACACATTTATTTATAAAGGTCAATAAGTAGAAACCAACTACTTAATATATTGTCCCCCCCCCCCTTTGTTTCTAATTCACACCTGGATAGGTGTCTGGAGCACTTCAAGGCAGGAAATAGTGCTACCATCTAGGGCTCGATCCAATAAAAATTGTCGCCCGCAAAAGCTGGCGACGCCAATATTTGCGCTGGTTTGGTATCACATATACTGCGTAACCTAGAAGTTACACGCGTATATTTCTGCCGTCGCCTGTAGTTTTTTGGGCCATAGGCAGGTATACCAAACCAGCGCAGTTTGGTATCCAATATACAGCGTAAGGACTTACGTGGCGAAAATGGAGAAATCTTACTCCATTTTGACCTCGCCACAAAAAGCAGCCGTAAGAAGCCTTACGCTGACTATTGGAGCCCCGTAACTCCCTAAACTAGCTGCTAAATAAACCTAACACCTAACGCATGCGCAATGTCTATCTACCTGTCAACCGCGATCTGCTAAATAAAACCATACACCTAACGCATGCGCAATGTCTATCTACCTGTCAACCGCGATCTGCTAAATAAAACCATACACCTAACGCATGCGCAATGTCTATCTCCCTGTCAACCGCGATCCCCCGCCGCAATCCCTAATAAAGTATTTAACCCCTAAACCGCCACCATCTACATAAACTAACCCCCTACTGTGAGCCCCTAAAACCGCCACCATCTAACTGATCTATCCCCTAATGTGAACCCCTAAAACCGCCGCCATCTACCTGATCTATCCCCTAATGTGAACCCCTTACACCGCCGCCATCTACCTTATCTATCCCCTAATCTGACCCCTTACACCGCCACCACCTATATAAAAATTATTAACCCCTAATCTAATCCCCCTATACCGCCGCCAGCTATATTAATATTATTAACCCCTAATCTAATCCCCCTAAAATAATTATCTCTATTACCAGCCCTTAAAAGGGCCTTTTGCGGGGCTTTGCCCCAAAGTAAACAGCTCTTTTGCCCTATAACCTGCCCTCCCTACACCGCCTATATTAATAGTATTAACCCCTAATGTAAGCCCCTTACACCGCCCTTACACCGCCGCCATCTATATTGAAATTATTAACCCCTAATTTAATCTACCTACCCCGCCACCAGCTATATTATCTATATTAACCCTAAGTATATTATAGTTAATATAGTTATTACATTATATATATTAACTATATTAACCCTAATTATATTAGGGTTAATATAGTTAATATAGTTCCTATAGTATTTATATTAACTCTATCTAACCCTAACACCCCTAAATTCTTATTAAATAAATCTAATTCATATTATAAACTAAAATATTCCTATTTAAATCTAAATACTTACCTATAAAATAAACCCTAAGATAGCTACAATATAATTAATAATTACATTGTAGCTATGTTAGGGTTTATATTTATTTTACAGGTAAATTGTTAATTATTTTAACTAGGTATAATAGCTATTAAATAGTTAATAACTATTTAATAGCTACCTAGTTAAAATTTACCCAATTACCTGTAAAATAAATCCTAACCTAAGTTACAAATACACCTACAAAATCAATAAATTAAATAAACTACAAATATCTATCTAAAAATACAATTAAATAAACTAAACTGAATTACAAAAAACCCCCCCACTAAATTACAAAAAATAAAAAAAAGATTACAAGATTTTTAAGCTAACTAAACCTATTCTAAGCCCCCTAATAAAATAATAAACCCCCAAAATAAAAAATGCCCTACCCTATTCTAAATTAAACAAGTTCAAAGCTCTTTTACCTTACCAGCCCTTAAAAGGGTTTTTTGCGGGGTATTTACCCCAAGTTAACAGCTCTTTTGCCTGTAAAAAAAAGAACACAACACCACCCCCAACATTACAACCCACCACCCACATACCCCTATTCTAAATCCACCCAAACCACCCTAAAAAAAATCTAACACTACCCTGAAGATCTCCCTACCTTGTCTTCACCCAACCAGGCCGAACTCCTCATCCGATCCAGGCAATGTCTTTATCCAAGCGGCAAAGAAGTCTTCATCCCGGCAATGTCTTTATCCAAGCGGCAGCAAAGTCTTCTTCTATCCAGCAGCATCTTCCATCAAGCGGCATCTTCAATCTTCTTACTTCGCTCCACCGACGGGAAGCATCCATCCCGGCCGACAACTGAACGACAAATGAGGTACCTTTAAATGACGTCATCCAAGATGGCGTCCGTCGAATTCCGATTGGCTGATAGGATTCTATCAGCCAATCGGAATTAAGGTAGAAAAATCTGATTGGCTGATTGAATCAGCCAATCAGATTCAAGTTCAATCCGATTGGCTGATTGTTTTTTTTTTTTTGTAATTTAGTTTAGTTTATTTAATTGTATTTTTAGATAGATATTTGTAGTGTATTTAATTTATTGATAGTGTAGGTGTATTTGTAACTTAGGTTAGGATTTATTTTACAGGTAAATTGGTAATTATTTTAACTAGGTAGCTATTAAATAGTTATTAACTATTTAATAGCTATTGTACCTAGTTAAAATAAATACCAAGTTACCTGTAAAATAAATATAAACCCTAAAATAGCTACAATGTAATTATTAATTATATTGTAGCTATTTTAGGGTTTATTTTATAGGTATTTAGATTTAAATAGGAATATTTTAATTAATAATATTAATATTAATTAGATTTATTTTAATAAGAGTTTAGTTAGGGATGTTAGAGTTAGATAGGGTTATTATACTTAATATATATATATAATATAATAACGATATTTACTATATTAACCCTAATATAATTAGGGTTAATATAGTTAATATAGCTGGCAGCGGTGTAGGGGGATTAGATTAGGGGTTAATGTGTTTAATATAGCTGGCGGCGGTGTAGGGGGATTAGATTAGGGGTTAATACATTTATTATAGGTGGCAGCGGTGTAGGGGGATTTAGATTATAGGCAAAAGAGCTGATTACTTTGTGACAAAGCCCCGCCAAAAGCCCTTTTAAGGGCTGGCAAAAGAGCAGTTTACTTTGGGGTAATGCCACGCAAAAAGCCCTTTTCAGGGCTATTTGTAGGGTTAGACTTAGGTTTAGTGGTAGGTATAGTTTAGTATTTTAGGGGTTAAATAATTTAATATAGATGGCGGCGGGGTAGGGGGATTAGATTAGGGGTTAATAATTTTAAAATAGATGGCGGTGGGGTAGGGGCTCAATTTAGGGGGTAGGTAAGGTAGATGGCGGCGGTGTTAGGGGCTCACTTTAGGGTGTTATAGATTTAATATAGCTGGCAACGGTTTAGGGGTTAATAACTTTATTAGGTTGCGGCGGGGTTTGGGAGCGGCGGTTTAGGGGTTAATACATTTTTTATTGTTAGAATAGTGAGGGGGGATAGCGGATAGAGGGTTAGACGTGTCGGGCTATGTTTAGGAGGCATGTTAGACAGTGCGGGTGATTTCATACTTTAGTCAGGTTTTGTAGGCGCCGGCAGTTTCTAACGTGGCGCAAGTTACTGGCGATGCCAGAAATTTGTACTTGCGCAGATTCCTGGACATCGCTGGTTTATCCGACTTACGGCACGTTAGCATCTGACGGCGCCGTATATTGGATAGCTCGAGTTGCGAGCTGAAACTGCGGGCGACGCAGGTTCCCTCGCTTGCGCCGCAAACTACGCCGTATATCGGATCGCGCTCCTAGTGCTCTTGCAAATGGATAACATTCTTGCAAAACTGCTGCCATATAGTGCTCTAAATAAGTGCAAACTCCTAGACTTATGTCCATGTTTTTCAACAAAAATAACAAAGACAACAAAGAAAATTTGTTTAAAACTGACTGCTCTACCTGAATCATGAGATATTTTTTTAGGGTTTCATGTACCTTTTTATCCCCAGCTGCCAATCTATCTGACTGATAGATATTTGTAATCTGAAAGGTTTGGAATAACTATTTTTTTTTTTTAAATTTATTACATAAATGAATACACGTAAAAGCCTATATAGTGCTGGTAAAATGTTGTGGCCACAACAAGAGAAAAGATAAAAAAAAGTTAAAATAATAAATACTAATGAATATCCCAGAGAATGCAGTAAATGCACTCTATATGTATATGAATTAAATAAATGATCAAATCGCTATAGCAAAGTAAATCACAAAATCATAATAGTCACAATTAGTGGACCAATGATCTCTGTGTGGTACAAAGAATCTATTAGATTGCAGGGGTGAGTATATGCAATCGTTAATAAGTAATAGTTCAAGTTCAAAAGGATTGTAAATCTGTAGTAGTTCAACAGAGACGTAAGAATATTTTTAATGATATTGTGTCTCTGCCAAGCAACCCTTAGGTCGTATGTTCGGCAAAGTAATGTATTGAAATTCCTTGTGTAATAGTATTACACTGTTGCCTTACCGGACTTCAGAGAGGTTTTCGCCACTACTTTAGGGAAGGTAAGCATTCCACCTGGATGTTTGGTGTGTGTGAGCTGGTGTAGCAGTTGGTAACCGGTGACGTCAGGCGTATGAATCTTTTGAAAAGTTGAAAGCGCTAAAAATTATTCAGCTGCCAATCTATCTGACTGATAGATATTTGTAATCCGAAAAGGTTTGGAGTCACTTCTAGTGAAGAAAGTCCTGAGTAAACATTGGCATTTGATTAGAAAAGACCCATTTTTATGTTAAATTGTAGAAGATAAACCTAGGCTAATTTTTTAAAAAGCAAAAAACTTAAAAAATATACTTGCACCTAGCAAGTTTAAAAAGAAAAAGAAAGGCAACTTGTTTTCGGACCTAGAAGGAAACAAATTAAAAGGTATCGACCCACTCATGTAAAGCCTGTAAATTAAGCAATAAGTTCAAACTTATTAACTCGAGCAAAACTAATTTTAAATATAGAATAAAATAAATCATTAGGTGTTTAGACAAAAACATAGTCTATTTAATCCAATGTCCATGTGAAAAACAGTATTAAGGACAAACTGTACAACCCCTCCGTGACAGGATTAGGCAACACCTACTTAACATAGAATGGGGTTATGAGGATCACCTATTATCGATAAACTTCAAAGATTATCATAATCAAAGAACAGAAGGTCTCCTATATGCCGAACATACAACCTAAAGGTTGCTTGGTAGAGACACAATATCATTCCAAATAGTCTTACGTCTCTGTTGAACTACTACAGATTTACAATCCTTTTGAACTTGAACTATTACTTATTAACGATTGCATATACTTACCCCTGCAATATAATAGACTCTTTGTACCGCACAGAGATCATTGGTCCACTACTATTGTGATTTTGTGATTTACTTTGCTATAGCGGTTTGATCATGTATTTGATTCATATACATATAGAGTACATTTACTGCATTCTCTGGGATATTTATTTGTATTTATTATTTTAACTTATTTTGAATCTTTTCTCTAGTTGTGGCCACAACATTTTACCAGCACTATATAGGCTTTTACGTGTAATCATTTATGTAATAAATTCATAATATTTTCGGTACTTTGTATATAGTGTTATTCTTAAGTAACACAGTGTGAAACACACATTTTTAAACATTGTTACCCTTCCCAGCTTTGAGCGCTGCTCTCATCTTTTTCTTTTGTATTGTTCTGACATTTTTTAACCGTTTTGGGAGAATAACGGTATTTGGAGAGCAGGCCTTCGGAACCCCCTTTTTTCTAAATAAACAAAAAGTCTAAACACCCCTAATCTGCTGTCCCTCACATTGCCAACACCTAAATAAAGTTATTAACACCTAATCTGCCACCCCAGACATCGCCAACACCGAAATAAATTTATTAACCCCTAATCTGTCGCCCCCAATAACGCTGCCACTATAATAAAGTTATTGACCTCTATTCCCCCGCACCACAACATCGCCGACACTATAATAAAGATATTATCCCCTATTCCGCCGCTCACAACATCGCCACCACTAAATAAAGTTATTAACCCCTAAACACCTGGCCTCCCACATCACTGCCACTAAATAAACCTATTAACCCCTAAACCACATTGCAAAAAACTAAATTAAACCCCTAAACCTAACAACCCCCTAACTTTAAATTAAAATTACAATAACAATATTAATTAACCTAACATAACTATTATACTAAAATTTAAATAACTACAAATTAAATAAACTAAATTACACATTAAAAAAAATAACACTACTATAAAAATTAATTTTAAAATTACAAAAAATAAAAAATACTAAATTACAAAAAATAAAAACAATTACACCTTATCTAATAGCCCTATAAAAAAAGCCCCCCCCCCCAAAAAAAAGGGGGCCTTTTATAGGGCACTGCCCTAAAGAAATCAGCTCTTTTCCCTGTAAAAAAAATACAAAGACCACCCAACAGTAAAACACACCACCCAACCAACCCCCCAAAATAATAAACCTAACTCTAACAAAAACCTAAGCTACTTAAAAGGGCAGTTAGCTCTTTTGCATTGCCCTGAAAAAGGCATTTAGCTCTTTTAAGAACGCCAAAACCCTAATCTAAAAAAAAAACCCACCCAAAAAAGTAAAAAATAACCTAACACTAACCCCCGATGATCCACTTACAGTTTTTGAAGTCCAAACATCCAGGCGGCGAGGTCTTCATCCATCCAAGAGGCGTCTTCTATCTTCATCCAGATGGCATCTTCTATCTTCATCCTGGTGGCATCTTCTATCTTTATCCCAGTGGCGAGGAGCGAGTCCATCCTTCAAGACATCCAGCGTGGAGCATTCTCTTCATATGGTCGCCACCATACACTCGGCCAGATTACGAGTTTTACGTTATGAGCTATGCGGTGCTAACAAGCAGTTTTTTGACACTGCTCAATTGTGCTCCTTACCGCACTTCAATACCAGCACTGCTTAAGTCAGCGGTGAGCTGGTCGTACGTCCTCGTGCACGATTTCCCCATAGGAATCAAGCCGGCTGAGAAAAAGTCTAACACGTGCCAAAAAGCAGCGTAAAACTCAGTAACGCAGCCCCATTGTTTCCTATGGGGAAACACATTTTATGTTTACACCTAACACCCTAACATAAACCCTGAGTCTAAACACCCCTAATCTTACACTTATTAACCCCTAATCTGTCGCCCCTGACATCATTGCCACCTACATTATATTTATTAACCCCTAATCTACCGCTCCGGACATCGCTGCCACCTACATTATACTTATTAACCCCTAATCTGCTGCTCCCAACGTCGCAGCCACTATAATAAACATATTAACCCCTAAACCACCACACTCCCGCCACACAAACACTAGTTAAATATTATTAACCCCTAATCTGCCATCCCTAACATCGCCGCCACATACCTACATTTATTAACCCCTAATCTGCCGCCCCCAACGCCGCCGCCACTATACTAAATGTATTAACCCCTAAACCTAAGTCTAACCCTAACACCCCCTAACTTAAATAGAATTATAATAAATCTAAATAAATATTAATATTATTACCTAAATAATTCCTATTTAAAACTAAATACTTACCTGTAAAATAAACCCTAAGCTAGCTACAATATAACTGATAGTTACATTGTAGCTATCTTAGGGTTTATTTTTATTTTACAGGAAAGTTTGAATTTATTTTAGCTAGGTAGAATAGTTACTAAATAGTTATTAACTATTTAATAACTAGCTAGCAAAAATAAATACAAAAGTACCTGTAAAATAAAACCTAACTTAAGTTACACGAACACCTTACACTACACTACAATTAACTAACTTACCTAAATTAAATACAATTAAATACATTACATACAATTAGCTAGGTAGTTATTAAATAGTTAATAACTATTTAATAACTATTCTACCTAGTTAAAATAAATACAAACTTGCCTGTAAAATAAAAATAGACCCTAAGATAGCTACAATGTAACTATAAATTATATTGTAGCTAGTTTAGGGTTTATTTTACAGGTAAGTATTTAGTTTTAAATAGGAATCATTTAGGTAATAATATTAATATTTATTTATATTTATTGTAATTCTATTTAAGTTAGGGGTGTTAGGGTTAGACTTAGGTTTAGGGGTTAATACATTTAGCATAGTGGCGACCACGTTGGGGGTGGCAGATTAGGGGTTAGTAAATGTAGGTAGGTGGCGGCATTGTTAGTGACGGCAGATTAGGGGTTAATAATATTTAAATAGTGTTTGCGAGGCGGGAGTGCGGTGGTTTAGGGGTTAATATGTTTATTATAGTGGCGGCGACATTGGGGGAGGGAGATTAGGGGTTAATAAATATAATGTAGGTGTCAGCGATGTTGGGGGACAGCAGATTAGGGGTTAATAAGTATAATGTAGGTGGCGGCGGTGTCCGGAGCGGCAGATTAGGGGTTAATAAGAATAATTTAGGTGCCGGCGATGTTAGGGATAGCAGATTAGGGGTTAATATTATTTAACTAGTGTTTGCAATGCGGGAGTACAGCTTTTTAGGGGGTAATATGTTTATTCTAGTGGCGGCGATGTCCGGAGCGGCAGATTAGGGGTTACAAATTTTATTATAGTGTTTGAGATACGGGAGGGCCTCGGTTTAGGGGTTAATAGGTAGTTTATGGGTGTTAGTGTACTTTTTAGCACTTTAGTTATAAGTTTTATGCTACAGCGTTGTACCATAAAACTCTTGGGATCTTGGAGGTAGAGGGTGTACCGTTCACTTTTTGGCCTCCCAGGACAGACTCGTAATACCAGCGCTATGGAAGTCCCATAGAAAAAAGACTTTACAAAGTTTACGTAAGTCGTTTTGAGGTAAGGCCAAAGAAGTGTGCGGTGCACCTAAACCTGCAAGACTCGTAATAGCAGCGGTAGTGAAAAAGCAGCGCTAGGCCCTGTTAACGCTGGTTTTTCAGTCTAACGCACAACTAGTAATCTAGCTGACTGAATCTTCAATGCAAAGGAGCCTTTTCAAAATGGCGTCCCTTACATTCCTATTGGCTGATTTGATTTTTGAATTTCAAATCAGCCAATAGGATGAGAGCTACAGAAATTCTATTGGCTATTCAAATCAGCCACAGGCGACCGTATGAAGAGGATGTTCTGCGCCGGATGTCTTGAAGAATGGACCCGCTCCACGCCACCGGGATGAAGATAGAAGACACCGCCGGGATGAAGATAGAAGATGCCATCTGGATGAAGATAGAAGATGCCACCTGGGTGAAGACTTCGCCGCCTGGATGTTCGGAGTTCAGAAACTGTAAGTGGATTGTCGGGGGTTAGTGTTAGGTTTTTTTAACTTTTTTTGGGTGAGTTTTTTTTTTAGATTAGGGTTTGGGCTTTCTTAAA
Organism: Bombina bombina; assembly: GCF_027579735.1. Lineage (NCBI taxonomy): Eukaryota > Metazoa > Chordata > Amphibia > Anura > Bombinatoridae > Bombina > Bombina bombina. Next base: position 780,011,148 of record NC_069501.1, on the reverse strand, counting down.
AGAGCTAAATGCCCTTTTCAGGGCAAAGCAAAAGAGCTGAATGCCCTTTTATGGGCAATGCACATACAAATGCCCTTGTCATGGCAATGGGTTGCTTAGGTTTTTGTTAGAGTTAGGTTTTTTGTTTTGGGGGTTGGTTGGGTGGTGGGTTTCTATTTTTTTACAGGGAAAATAGCTGATTTTTTAGTAGTGTTTTTTTAATGTGCAATTTAGTTTATTTAATTTGTAGTTATTTTAATTTTAGTATACTAGTTATGTTAGGTTTATTGTTAGTTTAAACTTAGGTTTTTTTAATTTCACAGTTTGTATATTGTAATTTTAATTTAAAGTTAGGTGGTTGTTATTTTTAGGGGTTAGTAGTTTAATTAATTTTTTTGCGATGTGGGGGGCTGGCGGTTTAGGGGTTAATAGGTTTATTTAGTGGCAGTGATGTGGGAGGCCAGAGGTTTAGGGGTTTATAACTTTATTTAGTGGCGGCAATGTCAGGGAGCGGCGGAATAGGGGTTAATAGTTTTATTATAGTGTGGGCAATGTTGGGGTGCAGGGGAATAGGGGTTAATAACTTTATTATAGTGGTGGCAATGTCAGGGAGCGGCTGAATAGGGGTTAATACATTTTATTAGTGGCGGTGATGTCGGGTTAATAAGTTTAATTTAGTGTTTGCGATGTGGGAGGGCCTCGGTTTAGGGGTTAATAGGTAGTTTATGGGTGTTAGTGTACTTTTTAAGAGTTTAGTTATGAGTTTTGTGTAACTACTGGTCTCAGATTGCGTAACAGATCATGTCGGTATAGACTGAAACGCAAGCATTTTAGCCTCACCGCACAACTTGTAATTCTGGCGCTATGGAAATCCCATGCAAAAACGTAATTTTTTTGAGTGCCGGAATCGACATTGCGTTACAGGCTAAAATGCTTGCGGTATAGCTATACCGACAAGACTCATAATGGCTGCGTTACGTTTTTAACGCTGAAATGGCCATTTCTTCAGCGTTAAAACCGGAACGCAAAACTCTTAACCCTTTAAGGACACAGCTTTCAGTTTGCTCAATTGTTTTATGACGGAAAATATCTGTCATATGTCCTTAAGAGGTTAATCTAGGTGTATATAAATAAACTATAATATATAGGGCCAGTCTCCCCTTAACTGCTTTTTGTATGACATTATTTTTTTATGGCAAACTGAAAAGTCCAAGAATGTGTTTTAAGAGTTTTAGTTTGTCTAGGCAATGGTTTAACCAGAGTCCGTCTTTCAACAGAAACCATTATGTTTTGAACAGCAAAAGAACTAGCGCAGACCACAGATTTCATTTTTTTTTAGAAACTGTATTCTCAGTTTCTAGACAATCTGGGACAATAGATTTCTGCTATGCTGTGCTTGCTCATCCCTCTGCTTATGCCCACATCTACTCACCTGTATTTTGGCTGTTTTTTGCCGCTATAAGGGATACAGTCATGTATTACTTTTTTATGATATTACATTTTCCATTTTAATACTTAAAATTGTATGTGCTGTATATCTCACCATTCTATTGTAAGACAAAAGAGTGGCATACAAAACAAAACAACTAAAATCGCAAATAGAAAAACATGTTTCCAATTAGTAAATTGTTAAAGGTTGGGGTCTACCTCAATTTAGGCAATGTCCATTTATTGTGATATTCACAACATATTGACTGCAGATACTTATAAGCTGAATCTCAATATTAGATGTAAAGTGCCTTCATTGAATAGCAAGCTATACTTAGAGAGTGGCAGATGTAATTGCTGCAGTGTTTGTGGGTGGAAGTGCAAAGTTCCAAAGTAGGATTTAACACCTCAGCCTGACAGTAACGAATGTAGACATTAATGTAAGTTAATTCAGGCGTGGTATGCAAGAACCTTAAATATTATAGTGTGCTTCTTGTGTCATTTTAATGCAATTGTCTGTCTTTAGTGAACCCATATTCTTCAATGTTATAATATAATCATCAGCATTGTTTGTTATTTTTGGTCAAACATCATTTTAGATCATTGCAGGCTCAGATCGAGCATTCTGCATTGAAATGTTCTAAGTGTGATTATTCATTGTTTTGTCATGGTCTGCTGTCTTCCCTCCATCTCATTGTAACCCGAAACCATGGGGAAGTGGTGGTGCTCTAGCCACAAGTTTAGATGTTAGGAATAATCTGTCATTTCTTTCATTATGACACGAAGATGCTTGCATACTTTTAGGGTAGTAGAAAAATAAGCATGTATGTAGCACTTTAAACTTATTTACTAAATAGAGCAACAATTTTTAATGGAAAAATGTTTTTAACCACAGTTTGTTATTTATTATTAAGCACTATCACAAAAATGGGAGGAGAATACAATGGTTATATCACAAATAGGAGGTGGGACTGTAACTGGTGTTTGTGAACACTCAATATCAACACAAATATGACTCTTGGTTTTCTGGAGACAAATGTAGTGCTTGGAATGTACCTTTACAAAAACAGATACCCCGGTTACAGTGATGTAAGTATGCTTGTCTGTATAAATTGTCTGTATAAATTGTTAATAAACAAGTGTTAATATATTGATAACGTGGAACATTTTTAAATATATGTTTTATTTTTGCTTTTCACATTTTAAATATTGATGTACACTATTCTACACTTTTACTCTTGTGCATCACGTTTTTTGTTTCTTTTAACCTCTTAAGGACATATGACGGAATTTTTCCGTCATAAAACAATTGAGCAAACAGAAAGCTGTGTCCTTAAAGGGTTAATTAACCACCGGAGTTTTCTATTATATTTGTTTATTAAAGTGTGGAAGTGACTTGACAATAGAAAGCATATTATGCAGCACTGATATCCAATTATTATTAATCATTTTGCACTTAAGGGTAGCATTTAGTTTTAAAATAGATCATCGATTTGTGACAAAATACATTAAATTGGTTTGTCAGACTATAGTATTTAAAAAAAGTGGCAGAAGAAATATATGCATAATCAGATTAGTATTCTAGTGAAGCAAACAACCTAAAATTAAAACCCTAGATCAGGTTTGAGGAGGTACTACAAAGGTCACCAGGAGTGAAGTTTTTTTTCTTCTTCTGGAGGAGCAATGCAATTCTGGTATAGGGATCAGTGACTAAAAAGGGCAGAGTCTAGGGGGGTCCCAAGATGGTCTTTCAATAATGAAGATGGGGTTTGGGATACTTGTAATCTCCCTTTATGTGCCCCCTCCCTAACTCTTTCCTATACTATGTACATAGTTTTGTGTCTATTTTGCCCATATACAATATAGAATCTGTGTGTGTACTGTTTAAGGTATTGGATCATGTGATAATGTTACTCTTGGCTATAAAATAGAAGATAAGGACCTGGACAATATACACCAACAGAACTGACTAATTAGTAGCAATAAAGATATAATTAAATTAATACATCAATAATTGAGTTAATTTTAACAGTTTAAATAAAGCAGACCATTTGACAAATTCCTAATCTGGTGCTTTTTTTGCTTTGTGGTTCACGTGACATGTTCCCATGTTAAAAAAAAGATGGTAGTCCAGAAAGCCTCTTAAATAAAAACACCTTTATTATTTCTCATAAAAACATTGTACTTGAGATGAAGCCCCAAAACGTAGCCAGAAAGTGGTCTGATCGGTTTCGGCCGCAAAGATCGCAATCATAGACTTAAATTACAACATCTGTTCATTACTTTTTAAAAGAGTGAGAACACTCTGATTGGTTAAGAACAATGGCTAAGCAATTGGTACTTAATTAATGGAAACATAATTGCAAGGGGACAACATGAGCGGGATCATGGATTCAAAAATCAAAATACGAGTAAAAACCTCAGTTAGGGAATATTTGTATAACTTAACACATTCAATAATGAGTAGTTACGAAATTTATTCAATACAAGCTAAACATCATGTATAATCTTAGCTCATAATTACCCCTACAAATTATTTATGGTTATGTGAACAATTGATAAACATATACAAATATGCCCTAGAAATTTCGGTATCTAAAGCGTACAGAATCACATATCAAGCCTTCTTCTTATTAGAAAGTTAAGCACAATGGACCAAAGCTCATACATAAATAAATAAATGTATAATGCTTAGTTAGTAGAGACCCCACTTGGGGAATGTATGGATACCTTAGCACATACAATAATAGTTAGTTGTAAAGCTACTCAGTACAAACGAAACAATACATAATCTAGGCACGTTACTTCTCTACATATTTATAAAGGTAATATGAGCTAAAAAAATACAAATATATCCTAGAAATTTCAGTATTTAGATAATTGAAGTGTATAAAATCGCCTCTCAAACCCACTACTTATCAAGGAGCAAGGTGTAGTGAACCAGAGCTCTTGTATGGGTAAATAAATAATACTTATAGTAAACAACATGAGAGATACCATACTCAAACATAAATGCAATATTATTAGCTTAAGTAGACTAAAAATATGTCAGTTCTAGAATTTAAGAAGTATGCACATCTGGTCAAAAATTGGCAGATTTTAACGATGCCAATAATTCATTATATTGTACTCTGAGTTTAAACCTACTGGTACCAAACAATTCAATTTAAATATCCAGTAGGTCTCCTGCCTGCACAATGTAGACAATCTATCACCTCCTCTGTTCCCATGTTTGTGTGCCATGTGAAATTACTTGTTTTCCTTTTATAAACACAGATGTAATTGTATGTGATCTAATGGAAATATAACAAAACATCATCATTTAAATTATGAAAGTATAATTGTATAATGAGGAATTAAAAATGTATTAAATTTTCCAAAATAATTTATTTAATGACTCTTAGAGTTTTGTTTAAATAAGTTTAGACTAAGAAATAACACAGTGCAGTTATTCTATAATTTCCTCCATAATACAAGCTACAGTTGTATTACTACATGAGCCACAAATACATTTTAACATATTGTGACTTGGCATGAAATACTTACTCCATTAAAAAATGTAATTCCTTCTATCACCAATTCCATGCTTACTACACATGGTAAGCCACAAATATTTGTTGTAAATATTTGCTGAAATGTTTAGCTTCAAATTTTGAAACTTGATGCTGGAAAGCATTATTTTATCATCCCAAACATAATCCTTACAACCATACAGAGGGTAATGATTTTACACCAGAAATCCTCATGGTAAATTTGCATTTTAAAATTAATTGCATGCCTAATTATTTGTCAGATGCAAAGCGTAAATTAAGTAAATATAACTTACAGTAAGCTACCAGACTCCCACAAGACTCTTCCCCAGAGCAAATTGTCACAAAAGTCCAGTTAAACAATCCATCCTTGTTGTCATTTGTGTGAGGTAAACCTTACTGGGGAGTAATGCCATATGGTGACACTAGAGATTTGCGTATTTGCTTCTCAGAAGTGTATGTACTCCAGTTATTTAACCATTAGGAATATAACATTTACCTATTTTAGCAATTTGAAGCAAAAGACAAAGGAAAGTCATACAAAATATTATTATGCAGGTTGATGCAAAAGGCAAGGGAATTCCACATAAATATTATTGGCCTAGATTCAATACAACTCATTTCTAAAACTAATATATTGCTAAACAAATGCCACAGCATTGCAGTTTGAAAGTTGCAAAATTCATAAAAATTTGTAACCACCTCTTTTCAGGGTGGCAAATGACGAGTTTTAATGTTTTCCCACATAGAACGAGTTTCACTGTCAAGGATACAGGCATCACAAATGTGCCTCCAAACATTACAAAACAAAACAATTAAAATGTAAAAAAAGCATGTTTTACTCACACACACACATATTTGAATAACAATAAAAATTTCTTCTAAGTAAAGAACATTGCTATTTCAACTATTTCTTAATACACCTTTGGCTCTAGAGCACATGGCTTAGTGTACCTTCGGGCTAGTGCTCAAGCGAAAGCGAGAATATGGTTTTGTAGTGCACCCTATGTAGTCTATGGTAGAGGGAGCTAGCTACCTCGAGATGTTCGAGCGCCTGAGGCTTTTGCTCGAGCCAGTAAAAACGTTTAACTTTCAACTTGTAATATGAGTTAAAGAAGATGAGTACTATTGATTTAACTTGAGTGGTGTTAGCACTCAATAGCACTAATATTTTTGTCCTCTGGTTGTAATCGAGCCCAATAGGTATGAAAGCATTTCACTACCTCATAGCACAGACATTTTAGCTGACACTGATCAGCACCCCCTACCTGGAAAACTACCCATCTCACCAGTAGTAATTGAAGGATCTCAGCATGATGCTAACCCTCAGAGGCGAAAAAAGTCAAAACCCATCATGTACAGCATACATTAGAGAAATAATGGTTTGTGTAATCAGTTTCCTAATCTATTGATACAGATTGCAGAGGCAGAAAATTAAGATCCTCTGTTTACCATGATAAAGGATGGATAGCGAAGCACAGACTAAATTTCCAAATCATGACAGATATTTTGTATGTAGAACTGATGAATCAATAAACATTTTGGGGCCTATTTATTATGGTGCAAGCGGACATGATCCGATCATGTCCGCTGCACATTGATAAATGCTGACAGCATACGATCTCAGCATTTATCAATGCTCCAGCAGTTATTGTGAACTGCTGGTGCAATAACGCCCCCTGCAGATTCGTGGCCACTAACAGGGGGTGTCAATCAACCAGAACGTATTCGATCGGGTTGATTTTTGACCATTTCTGCCTGCCGCCTCAGAGCAGGCGGACAGGTTATGGAGCAGCGGTCTTTAGACACGGGGCATCAGCTCCATACGGAGCTTAATAAATATGCCCCTTCAGCTTGTTTCAAGACTAAAAGATAAATCCTATTCTAGCCAACACACAAAATTAACAACCACACCAACATCTTCTACTGAACTCTATTGAACTTTCTCTTCCTAGATGTAATAACATGTTTCTTTGTCTTATTTTTGTAAAATATTTAGTAAATATTTCAACTTTTTTTCCCACTAACATTTCGGCAGTAAGAATCACAAAGTATTAGCTTCAGTATAATATGCAGATCAAGTCAGTTTGAAAATCCGTGTTGGGAACCCATGACTGTGACTCCTATATTAATATTTAATATTATTTCATATATCTCATGTCGGTGAGCAACAGGGGAGATTTCACTAATGCATTGCCCTATTATCAAATATATAATTAAGGTACCTGATACATGAAAGAGTAGAGGAACCTAAGGCACTATTTCTTACCTTTACCTACCCACAAAAGGTTTAAACACATAGTTAAAATAAGCTACAGAGTGACAATTGACTACTGAGAAAGATTAAAATACTGATATTGAATTTTAACTAATAATCCTGTGTTTATAATGATAAATGGGTGTCATACTATAGGGAGATAGGATCTACAATTTCTGAAGTTTGTCAGTCTGAACTTATTATGTATGTGCTAAGCATAAGAAAATCTGAGCTTGCACACAAAGTTGATCTTCATTAAACATAGGTACTAATATTTTTGTGTTGAAACATCCTTTTTAATTGAGGCCAAAATAGTGATTGAGAATATACATATGGAAAACACATTTAACTTTTCTTTTACTTCAGCCAATACTATCACTGCTGGCTGAGTGAGAAAAGGGAACTCACACAACAGTCTTGTGATCTATTGGTCAGCACTTAGTGATCTTAAGGTAAATCTTGATCTATATTTAGGGCACACTTGCTCTATGTATTGCTGAAGTGAGCTGGAGTGCAACAAAAAATTAGCAATGCATATCAGTAATGCATATCAGAGATGGCTAAATATTGATCTATGGCCCCCATGTGTTAGGAAGTTGGCCATCAACTTGCAGCCTTTTTTGCATTGGTAGCCCCTTATTTTTTCTGAACCTGAAAATAAAACTGCAGAAACGTCAAATACTTTGTTACTATAGAAATGTCCAAATTGAAATTAGCCTTTTTTTAAATGTTGATTTTTTAAAAAAAATTAACTTTTTATGTTGATAATTATTTTCATGGAAGCAGACTTGCCTACCTTATTGTCTGATAAAAATATCATACTCTGCACCTCTATGAGAAATAGTAAAATTATTTAATTACCACAGAACTACACAGGGTGTATACCAATTTCACATCATGGTCTAGATTACAAGTGGAGTGCAAACATATTAGTGCTGTTGTGTGCTAACATCACTTTTATTTTTTCGCTCATATTATCAAGTTGAAAATAATATATTAGCTCTCAAGCTAATATCTGGATGTGGGATAGTGTAGGTGTGCTAAATCACACATATACGACTTCTGGGGTGTGCACTAAAAAAACTTATGTCAGCTATTGCTCAAGTGCTAAGCCAAAAGGTGCGCTAAGCTGAAGGTCAAATAATGTTAATGTTAATAATAAAGTTCTTCACTTTCTTCTAAGCTATGATTTTGTTTTGTAATATAAGTATAAAACAATGCACACTTATATACATATGTATACACGCATATTTACTCATACTCCTATACCTATATATAAACACACAGACATACATATATATATATATATATATATATATATATATATAAAATTGCAGAGGTGAACGGCACTCACGAGTATGTCAGCTACCTGGTGCTCACACTAGGGAGAGACAAACAGTAAAGCAGTTATGGATCCCACGGACGGACTCCGTGTTACAGCAAGGACCCAAGAAAAGCAGGCACACAGGTTTTTTCATAAACACTCCGGTTAATTTGCAAAGTTGATTACCAAACGTTTCGGCTCACACACGAGCCTTTGTCAATGGTGTACAAAACCAAATGTGGAAAACTAGAGCACAAACTAACCTTAAATACCCACCCAGCCCAAGTGATAGACCAATCAGAGAGAGTGACAGCGGCACACCCACTCACACAGACCTAAACAGCTTATTGCCGGGCTCAATGTGGGCGTCACGTGACGTCATCACGTTACCGCCGTCCTGTGTGTAACCATGGAAACATGCGTAACCATGGAGACCAAGCATACACAAATGTACTGTGCGGGTGCGCTGGCGGGTAAGCCTCTGATGGAAAACATATCAATTAATCAAACAGTGATCTGAATACCCCTATATACAAATACAATAAAGGAATAGGTATCTATCTATATGCAACACTAAGACAAACCTAATATATAGCTTGTAAAGTGAAAAGCGCTACCGAAACCCAGAGTATAAAAAACTACTAACACAGCCCTCTATACTCATAGTATCAAGGCATGTGGGGAGGTAGCAGGTGAGGGAAAAAAACAATCTCAAGCCCCCTAGATATTTAGACAGGTATACATTGCATCATGCCAGAGGAGTAGGTAGAAAATAAGTCCTGGATGACTCCCACTTCTTCACATCTTATTTGTGTTTATACCAGCAGCCAAAGTCTATGTTGACATTCAGGCCTCGAGGGGCAACTGTGTCCAGTGTGAAGATCCATCGGGATTCCATTCTTAATAGTGCCAGTCCTCTGTCACCACCACGTCTGTTGTGGGGCACATGGTCAATCAGCATCACTCGCAAAGAGGAAACAGAGTGTCCTGCAGTTGCAAAATGTCGCGCAACCGGTTGTTCAGATCGACCTTTTTCTATTGCTTGACGAATTGCTGTTTTATGGTTAGCCAAACGTTCTTTGAACGCTGTCACTGTTTTGCCTATGTAGAATTTGGAACATGGGCAAATAATGGCGTACACCACATATTCCGATGTGCAGGATAATCGATGTCTTATTTTGTATCTTTTGTTGTTATGGGGATGTTGAAATGATGTCCCAGCAATGAGATTGTTGCAAGTGACACAATTGCCACATTTGTAACATCCTGGTTTTCCTCTTGTGAGCCATGTCTGTTTTTCATAGCAGTGTGTGGGATCACTGAGTACTAGTAGATCCCTGAGGTTACTTGCTCGCTTGTATACCACCCGGGGTACCGGAGCATCCACAAAAGGTAGACTAGTGTCCTTGGAGATCATCATCCAATTCTTCCTTATCACATTCTGAAGCATCCCTGATCCCGGAGTGTAGGTAGTTACAAAGTTCATCCGGTTCGGTTGTTCCGTTACTGTCCGTTTCGGGATAGTGTCATTCTGGGTGAGCTGTATGGCTTCACTCTTTTGTTGATCTATTAGCATAGGTGGATATCCTCTGCTCAGAAATTTTTGTGACATTTCTTCAAGCTGTCTCTCTTTTCGGGAGTCATCCGTGTTGTTCCGGACGACCCGCAGGAGTTGTGAGGAGCTAACACCATCTCTCTGGAATCTAGGGTGGAAACTCTGGTAATGGAGTATAGAATTCTTATCAGTGGGTTTATTGAACAAGGTGGTGTGCAATTTATCACCATTAGGTGTTACTACTCTGAAAATTTCCAGGTCAAGAAAATGAATCTGATTGTTATTATGTTCCATTTTAAATTTAATCGTGGAGTTAAGGGTGTTTAATCCTTCAACCCACCCAATAAGTTTTTCAGGGGTATCACCCCAAATCAAGAAGACATCGTCTATGTATCTGCGATACATTTTGATTGGGTTCTGCCTGGAGAATATATTGTATTTTTCATACATCGCCATATAAATGTTAGCATACGATGGGGCCATATTTGACCCCATCGCAGTGCCCATAACTTGTAAGAAGTACTCGTTTTCAAATCGAAAATAGTTTTTCTCCAAGCAGAACTCCATCAGATGCAGCAGAAATTCCACAGGTGGACCAGTATATAGTGGGTTGTCAATCAGGATTTGTCGTACCATGTTGATACCATGCCCATGGGGTATCACCGTGTATAAACTTACTACTATGGACGTAGTAAGTTTATACACGGTGATACCCCATGGGCATGGTATCAACATGGTACGACAAATCCTGATTGACAACCCACTATATACTGGTCCACCTGTGGAATTTCTGCTGCATCTGATGGAGTTCTGCTTGGAGAAAAACTATTTTCGATTTGAAAACGAGTACTTCTTACAAGTTATGGGCACTGCGATGGGGTCAAATATGGCCCCATCGTATGCTAACATTTATATGGCGATGTATGAAAAATACAATATATTCTCCAGGCAGAACCCAATCAAAATGTATCGCAGATACATAGACGATGTCTTCTTGATTTGGGGTGATACCCCTGAAAAACTTATTGGGTGGGTTGAAGGATTAAACACCCTTAACTCCACGATTAAATTTAAAATGGAACATAATAACAATCAGATTCATTTTCTTGACCTGGAAATTTTCAGAGTAGTAACACCTAATGGTGATAAATTGCACACCACCTTGTTCAATAAACCCACTGATAAGAATTCTATACTCCATTACCAGAGTTTCCACCCTAGATTCCAGAGAGATGGTGTTAGCTCCTCACAACTCCTGCGGGTCGTCCGGAACAACACGGATGACTCCCGAAAAGAGAGACAGCTTGAAGAAATGTCACAAAAATTTCTGAGCAGAGGATATCCACCTATGCTAATAGATCAACAAAAGAGTGAAGCCATACAGCTCACCCAGAATGACACTATCCCGAAACGGACAGTAACGGAACAACCGAACCGGATGAACTTTGTAACTACCTACACTCCGGGATCAGGGATGCTTCAGAATGTGATAAGGAAGAATTGGATGATGATCTCCAAGGACACTAGTCTACCTTTTGTGGATGCTCCGGTACCCCGGGTGGTATACAAGCGAGCAAGTAACCTCAGGGATCTACTAGTACTCAGTGATCCCACACACTGCTATGAAAAACAGACATGGCTCACAAGAGGAAAACCAGGATGTTACAAATGTGGCAATTGTGTCACTTGCAACAATCTCATTGCTGGGACATCATTTCAACATCCCCATAACAACAAAAGATACAAAATAAGACATCGATTATCCTGCACATCGGAATATGTGGTGTACGCCATTATTTGCCCATGTTCCAAATTCTACATAGGCAAAACAGTGACAGCGTTCAAAGAACGTTTGGCTAACCATAAAACAGCAATTCGTCAAGCAATAGAAAAAGGTCGATCTGAACAACCGGTTGCGCGACATTTTGCAACTGCAGGACACTCTGTTTCCTCTTTGCGAGTGATGCTGATTGACCATGTGCCCCACAACAGACGTGGTGGTGACAGAGGACTGGCACTATTAAGAATGGAATCCCGATGGATCTTCACACTGGACACAGTTGCCCCTCGAGGCCTGAATGTCAACATAGACTTTGGCTGCTGGTATAAACACAAATAAGATGTGAAGAAGTGGGAGTCATCCAGGACTTATTTTCTACCTACTCCTCTGGCATGATGCAATGTATACCTGTCTAAATATCTAGGGGGCTTGAGATTGTTTTTTTCCCTCACCTGCTACCTCCCCACATGCCTTGATACTATGAGTATAGAGGGCTGTGTTAGTAGTTTTTTATACTCTGGGTTTCGGTAGCGCTTTTCACTTTACAAGCTATATATTAGGTTTGTCTTAGTGTTGCATATAGATAGATACCTATTCCTTTATTGTATTTGTATATAGGGGTATTCAGATCACTGTTTGATTAATTGATATGTTTTCCATCAGAGGCTTACCCGCCAGCGCACCCGCACAGTACATTTGTGTATGCTTGGTCTCCATGGTTACGCATGTTTCCATGGTTACACACAGGACGGCGGTAACGTGATGACGTCACGTGACGCCCACATTGAGCCCGGCAATAAGCTGTTTAGGTCTGTGTGAGTGGGTGTGCCGCTGTCACTCTCTCTGATTGGTCTATCACTTGGGCTGGGTGGGTATTTAAGGTTAGTTTGTGCTCTAGTTTTCCACATTTGGTTTTGTACACCATTGACAAAGGCTCGTGTGTGAGCCGAAACGTTTGGTAATCAACTTTGCAAATTAACCGGAGTGTTTATGAAAAAACCTGTGTGCCTGCTTTTCTTGGGTCCTTGCTGTAACACGGAGTCCGTCCGTGGGATCCATAACTGCTTTACTATATATATATATATATATATATATATATATATATATATATATATATATAAAACACAGTCCAGGAACCCAGCACTCGCACAATATAACAACTCCCAGGGTGCAATTGCAAACAAATAGTATACAGTTCCAAATAAGCAAGCACTCACTGGCGTTCTGAAGTTGCTTAACTTCAAAACGCCAGTGAGTGCTTGCTTATTTGGAACTGTATATATATATACACACATACAAATACACACACATACATATACTTCTTTGAGCTCTTCTCAGTCCAGCACTTGATCATAGACTATTTTCCTTTAAATAACTGTTACAAATCTTGATAATAAACTTTGATTTTACACTTAATATGTATAAATATGAGTGAAATACTTTAATATACATGTGGTTTTTTCTGCATATACGACTGTATATTCAAGCGTAACACTTTACTTCAGGTCTGTTAAAAGCACTACATTTTCTAGTGCTTTTTTGTATTGCACTTAAGCACAAAACTTAACTCACCACCAGCAATATGAGAGATAATAACACACCCTGCGCTATGCATTCAAAGTATAGGGCATGCTAAATAAATGTCAGTTGCATTAAGATTCTCTGGTAAACTTTTTTTACCATCTACTTGTAACACCAGATGGTGAGCTATTCTTAGTGCAGGGTTGTGCTAAGGTTAACTCACCCTGCAATATTGGTTGTGCTCCTCTTATAATCTGCCCCTTTGGTTTCTATTGGAGAGATGGTCACATAAACTAACGTACTAAAGGAAAATGGTGAACAGTTGAGATATAAGATGAGGGAGCAGAGAGGAAAGATATAATCTGTGCAAATTACTAAACAAATATATTTCATGGAAATCTTGAAAACCTCTCACCGTTCTTTACCTAAGCAATAAAAGTTTAGGTCATTAAGTCTTTCATTGTAAGTTTTATTTTTTTGACCATGTACAGCTTCAGTAGTCCATTACTATTAAAAACAAATATGTAGCAGGGTTATGCTGTGAGGTCTGCAGTGTGCACTTTTCTAAACTGTATAACCCACAATTTAAGAGTTAATTTCTAGGGCATAAGGGGCAAAATAAATAAAGTAAACTGCAAATTAATTAAACATTTTATATTATAATGTCAAAGTATTTCATCACCTTTTAAGTCACCAACTTTAAACTTATATTGGTGGTGAAAACTACCTTAATTGGGATATAGTAATATCCCTGCTGTTGTATTTGACCCAATAGCTGTAATCATACCTGTCTTTATTTGCTGAATCAGAGAAAACAGTTAAGAAAAAGAAACCTTGCTATAGGGTAGAAATACTTACGGAACTGCAACATATTTCTTTCGATATTATATGAATGGCTAATTTTAATGCACAGAACACTATCCCTCTGTTACTTGTAACGGAACAAGAAAGATCTAATAGTGAAAGAAATATAGTAGGTGTCACATCTAAAGGTAAATAAAAAGTTTGGATCAATGCCGTTTAGATCAGCAATATTTTTAGCTACTCGACAAGAATAAAGAAAAAAAGAAACTAGTTTTTGATTGATAACTGAAAGGTGTTTTTCTCACCTGCACATGTTCCAATGTGCCAATCTCACTCTAAGCTTCTTTGCATGCAGCTGTTGTCAAGTTCAGAGTTACACAGCCACTTGTAAGGATGGCCCTTGAGAATAAGGGAAGAAAGCAAAGGATACAGAAACAGCAGCTGCTTTTTTATTAAACAGAAGCTGAGGAACATAAAACAAGGTGTTCTTAAGTAAGTAGCCTGCAGCTCTGTCAGGTAACATTTCCTCAGATGCATTGCATTTCCCATCTCTGCTGGTTCTCCCCAAGATCTCTCCTCATCATTTTTTTAGACATCTTATCTGGGACAGACACATGAAAGTGTATGACGGGTCAAAGGCAATAATTAGGGTCTGCTGGGCAGCTAGCTGACAGCTTCGCTTTGCCTTTACGTCCATAGTTTTGCCAGTCAGCAGGTCCTGGTAGTTATTAATTCTGGTCACATCATTTTCTGCTGATGACAGCACTACACCTTCATCCATCTCATTTACATTTCAAACTGCCACCCTGCTGTGATTGATTAATTATTTATCAATCCGTGGTCATCTCCAAGCTTTCCCTGTCTTACTTTTAAAAATTTACATCCAATGTCTCTTATCAAGATGGGCATAGATATGTTGAATGGATGTTATGGAAAAAAAAATATGGTCATAAGGATTTCTGTGATCAGACCCCCCCAAAATGTATGTGAACATTAAATTAATGGGGTTTGAGATACTCATTATACTGTAATTTGCAAAGCCAACAAAAATGTTTCTGGTAAGTTTTGTGCAATGCATTTAAAGTTAACAAGATCTCAACTTTAAGCAGTTTTGCAACAAGGGAAATTACAATAATTAGTTTAGTAGACTTTACACACAGCAGCTAATTGCAAAACAATACTGATTTGCAGCCCATCGCTGTGGAGATGCTTGTTACAGATTTATAACATTGCTCAATGAAGAGGGATGCTAATTGTGAGCATATGGCTCGTGAACTATGTGTAACGCTCAGGTTTTTACTTCCTGTTGTTTGAGGCTAACACACTAAAATGTGAAATAATCATTTTTTGACAGATTAACGTTTAATAAATGACAAGGTACTTTATTTATAGATGATAGATAGATGATAGACAGATAAATAGATAGATCAATAAAATATATGATAGATAGATAGACAAATAGATATTACATCTACGGTAATCTAATAGCAAAAATATACCTGTGTTCTCTTAAATGGACACAGTACTCAAAATATTATGCCAGCCATGTGAAAAAAACAGCATCTATGCCTGTTTAATTTGTTTTCTGGGCATTAAAAAAAAATCTGTTAAAATTGAAATTGAAATTAATATTGCTGTTTCATTTGTGTACTTCCTACAAATTCTTATTTGCTTGAACGGAAGTTCCTTCTAATGCTTTTTGCTCAATAGGTACTTCCTGCGAATTCTCATTGAGTATTTGAAGGAAGGACCAATGACCATTAAGAAGAAGTGCACAAAGGACGCTAGTATATCAGAAAATTTAGATTTGTATTGTTTTACTCCATATTATTAAAAAAGTCTCTACATCTTTAAATGTATCCTATTTTTTGAGTACAATGTCACTTGAAAACAAACTTAATACTCAAAAGAGATTTGCTTGTCCTTAAACCATACGCTTAAATTATCTATGTTTGCCTTTGTAAGTTTAAATCCTCCAAAACATGACAAAAATAATACCAAACTGTATTGAGTTAGATTTGAACCTGCAGACTTCCAAACAAAGGCAATGTGTTATTTTCCTTGAGCTATCTGGCCTGTTGAAATTCTTTCTTTCTAAATTTATTATGTCCCTTGGTTATTCTAATTATTACATTTCTGCAATCCCTATTTTATTATAAGAACTTTCTAATAGTGTGAACATATTCAAGTGCCCTTTATATAGGGCCTAAGCTTCTCATACCTATTTCCTGCAATTCTTCATTATGTCGGTTCCAGCTCTTTTTGTGTGCATTTTGATTCTGACTGTATTATATTACTGTTGATTCCTTTACTCCAAGGTTGATTAGGGGCAGGTGCATAACTAGACCGCAATGGCAAAGGCTGTGATGGGGCTCCCATTTCAACATAGCCCTTTCTGGCTGTTTATAACCAGAAAAGCTGGACCAACAGCCAAATAGGAACAAGAGGAGCTGTTTCTCTGTGATTAAGCGTCATCCCCTTTGGTTTGTTCCAAAAGGAAATGTTGTCTTCCTGTAGAAATATGGTGAGAGTATATTCTTTACAGAAGATTTCTGTGCCACCATATTTGAAAAAGCAAATCCATACACTTTCCTTACACTGTATATTCTGGTTTGCAGGGTGCACATATAGTGGCCAGAAATAATACCTATGTACTCTGGGCCCAACTATCTCCCCCTGTAGCAATGCCACTAGAGACTACAGATGGGCCCCTTAGAGGTATCAGTCCAGTCTCACCTTTCAAACTCCTGTAGTCATGCTCCTGATTGGTGGGTTTAAACGTCATTGCTGATTTATTGCTTAAGTAGTTCAACATTGCTATCCAAAACTCAAAGGATTACTGTTGTTTACTTTTTTCGTTACTCAATAGTCCCATATTTTGTATAATTATCATCTATTAAAAGCTACTAACCTATATTTTGTATAAAACGAAGCTTACAAACCTTATATTTTAACTAAATATTACCCGGCCATGACGTCACCTTTTCCAGCCCATCGTTTTCGGCATAGTGTGTATATGAAATGATTGACCAATAACATTTCGCTCCTATGCATATCATTACCAGCATAACCCTTCCTAATAAGCCTGCGCATCAATTCAGCTAAATGGCGCATGCGCGTTTTTTAATTGTAGAAGCCGAAGTTACTCACATCTCTGTTAGTTTTACGCTTGCGCATTGGAGGGAAAATCTATTGAATCGGTTATCCAGACTTTCTACGTATTAGATAAAATTGACACGTCTTATATCTAGCTAAATATTGTACGGCTGTTTACAATTAAAAAGAACTAAAGCAGTAACTTTTTTGTTCAGTTTATATGTAAACAAGCTGTCACTAAGCACCCACACTATACTACACTGTTCCACCCCCTATACCGGCACCCCCGGAGCCCCCCGCAACTAAATAAAGTTACTAACCCCTAAACCGCCGCTCCTAGACCCCACCGCAACTCTTATAAATGTATTAACCCCTAAACCGCCGCTCCCGGAGCCCACCGCCACCTACATTATACCTAGTAACCCCTATCCTGCCCCCCCTATACCGCCGCCACCTATAATAAAGTTATTAACCCCTATCCTGCCTATCCCGGACCCGTCACAACTAAATAAATAGTTTAACCCCTAAACCGCCGCTCCCGGACCCCGCCGCAACCTATATTAAACTTATTAACCCCCTAATCTGCCCCCCCTACACCGTCACCACCTATAATAAATTTATTAACCCCTATCCTGCTCCCCCTACACTGCCGCCACTGTAATAAAATGATTAACCCCTAAACCTAAGTCTAACACTAACCCTAACACCCCCTAACTTAAATATTAATTAAATACATCTAAATAAATTTAACTCTTATTAACTAAATGAATCCTATTTAAAACTAAATACCTACCTTTAAAATAAACTCTAATATAGCTACAATATAAATAATAATTATATTGTAGCTATCTTAGGATTTATATTTATTTTACAGGCAACTTTCAATTTATTTTAACTAGGTACAATAGCTATTAAATAGTTATTAGCTATTTAATAGCTACCTAGTTAAAATAAAGAGAAATTTACCTGTAAAATAAATCCTAACCTAAGTTACAATTACACCTAACACTACACTATACTTTAATAAATGAATCCTATTTAAAACTAAATACTTACCTGTAAAATAAACCCTAAGATAGCTACAATGTAATTAATAATTACATTGTAGCTATCTTAGGATTTATATTTATTTTACATGTAACTTTGTATTTATTTTAGCTAGTTAGAATAGTTATTAAATAGTTATTAACTATTTAATAACTACCTAGCTAAAAGAAATACAAAATTACCTGTAAAATAAATCCTAATCTAAGTTACAATTAAACCTAACACTACACTATCATTAAATTAATTAAATTAATTACCTACAAATAACTACAATTAAATTCAATTAAATAAACTAACTAAAGTACAAAAAATAAAAAAAGCTAAGTTACAAAAAATAAAAAAATAAGTTACAAACATTTAACAAATATTACAACAATTTTAAGCTACTTACACCTAATCTAAGCCCCCTAATAAAATAACAAAACCCCCCAAAATAAAAAATTGCCCTGCCCTATTCTACATTAAAAAAGTTCAAAGCTCTTTTACCTTACCAGCCCTTAAAAGGGCCTTTTGCGGGGCATGCCCCAAAGAAAACTGCTCTTTTGCCTGTAAAAGAAAAATACAACCCCCCCAACATTAAAACCCACCACCCACATACCCCTAATCTAACCCAACCCCCCCTTAAATAAACCTAACACTACCCCCTGAAGATCATCCTGCCTTGAGTTGTCTTCACCCAGCCGAGCCACCGATGGAACCGAAGAGGAGATCCGGAGCGGCAGAAGTGAGCCTCCAAGGGGCGCTGAAGAAGTCTTCCATCCGATGAAGTCATCATCCAGGCGGCGCTGAAGAAATCTTCCATCCGATAGAAGTCTTCATCCAGGCGGCGTCTTCAACCTTCATCCATCCTGAGCGGAGCCATCTTCAGAGGAGCCTACGCGGATCCATCCTCTTCTTCCCGACGACTAACGACGAATGACGGTACCTTTAAGTGACGTCATCCAAGATGGCGTCACTCGAATTCCGATTGGCTGATAGGATTCTATCAGCCAATCGGAATTAAGGTAGAAAAATCTGATTGGCTGACTGAATCAGCCAATCAGATTCAAGTTCAATCCGATTGGCTGATTGGTTCAGCCAATCGGATTGAACTTGAATCTGATTGGCTGATTCAGTCAGCCAATCAGATTTTTCTACCTTAATTCCGATTGGCTGATAGAATCCTATAAGCCAATCGGAATTCGAGTGATGCCATCTTGGATGACGTCACTTAAAGGTACAGTCATTCGTCGTTAGTCGTCGGGAAGAAGAGGATGGATCCGCGTAGGCTCCTTTGAAGATGGCTCCGCTCAGGTCAGGATGGATGAAGATTGAAGACACCCCCTGGATGAAGACTTCTATCGGATGGAAGATTTCTTCAGCGCCGCCTGGATGATGACTTCATCAGATGGAAGATTTCTTCAACGCCCCTTGGATGATGACTTCTGCCGCTCCGGATCTCCTCTTCGGTTCCATCTTTGGTCGGCTGGCTGAACACGACTCAAGGTAGGATGATCTTCAGGGGGGTAGTGTTAGGTTTATTTAAGGGGGGTTTGGGTTAGATTAGGGGTATGTGGGTGGTGGGTTTTAATGTTGGGGGGGGGTTGTATTTTTCTTTTACAGGCAAAAGAGCAGTTTTCTTTGGGGCATGCCCCGCAAAAGGCCCTTTTAAGGGCTGGTAAGGTAAAAGAGCTTTTGAACTTTTTTAATGTAGAATAGGGTAGGGCATTTTTTTTATTTTGGGGGGCTTTGTTATTTTATTAGGGGGCTTAGATTAGGTGTAAGTAGCTTAAAATTGTTGTAATATTTGTTAAATGTTTGTAACTTTTTATTTTTTGTAACTTAGCTTTTTTATTTTTTGTACTTTAGTTAGTTTATTTAATTGAATTTAATTGTAGTTATTTGTAGGTAATTAATTTAATTAATTTAATGATAGTGTAGTGTTAGGTTTAATTGTAACTTAGGTTAGGATTTATTTTACAGGTAATTTTGTATTTCTTTTAGCTAGGTAGTTATTAAATAGTTAATAACTATTTAATAACTATTCTAACTAGCTAACATAAATACAAAGTTACATGTAAAATAAATATAAATCCTAAGATAGCTACAATGTAATTATTAATTACATTGTAGCTATCGTAGGGTTTATTTTACAGGTAAGTATTTAGTTTTAAATAGGATTCATTTATTAATGTATAGTGTAGTGTTAGGTGTAATTGTAACTTAGGTTAGGATTTATTTTACAGGTAAATTTCTCTTTATTTTAGCTAGGTAGCTATTAAATAGTTAATAACTATTTAATAGCTATTGTACCTAGTTAAAATAAATTGAAATTTGCCTTTAAAATAAAATTAAATCCTAAGATAGCTACAATATAATTATTATTTATCATGTAGCTATATTAGGGTTTATTTTAAAGGTAAGTATTTAGTTTTAAATAGGATTCATTTAGTTAATAAGAGTTACATTTATTTAGATGTATTTAATTAATATTTAAGTTAGGGTGGTGTTAGGGTTAGTGTTAGACTTAGGTTTAGGGGTTAATCATTTTATTACAGTGGCGGCGGTGTAGGGGGGGCAGGATAGGGGTTAATAAATTTATTATAGGTGGCGACGGTGTAGGGGGGACAGATTAGGGGTTAATATGTATAATGTAGCTTGCGGTGGGCTCCGGGAGCGGCGGTATAGGGGGGGCAGGATAGGGGTTACTAGGTATAATGTAGGTGGCGGCGGGGACCGGGAGCGGCGGTTTAGGGGTTAACATATTTATTATAGTGGCGGTGGGCTCCGGGAGCGGCGGTTTAGGGGGTAATACATTTATTTAGTTGCGGCGGTGTAGGGGGGGCAGATTAGGGGTGTTTAGACTCGGGGTACATGTTAGGGTGTTAGGTGTAGACATTTCCCATAGGAATCAATGGGATGTCTGGCAGCAGCGAACTTGAACTTTCGCTATGGTCAGACTCCCATTGATTCCTATGGGATCCGCTGCCTCCAGGGCGGCGGATTGAAAACCAGGTACGCTGGGCCGGAAAAGTGCTGAGCGTACCTGCTAGTTTTCATTTTAAGTATGGTTTTGCTCGTTTACTCTAGGGCGATTCTGGAAGCAATCGTAAGCTATGTATTTACGTGATGTGCGCAGCTCACTCGACTGCTGCTGATAGATTCTACTTGCCTTATTCTACTGCAGATGGTGACGTTTCCTGTGACGCTGCGGTAACTCGCGCATGCGCATTAGTTCAGAAAAACGCCATGTTACAACTGCAGTTGTCAGCACGGATTGGGAATCCGTAACGGCTGACATACAAGTAGGTTGGTAAACAATATTTCAAAGTAAATTATTGGCAAAAGGGTACATATTTTATAAATGAAGTACATTAGAAAATAGGAGTTTTAAAACTATACTACGATTTTATTTGCATATCATTTCTGACTACAGTGTCCCTTCAACTGGCAAATATACTGTTGACTTACTCTTTGGGAAGACCGGCACCCTCATTGCAATACTACATTTTGGAGATAGTTAAGGATAGACTGAACTAGACCCTGTTGTTGTTGGGCAAAATGTGGAATATTTAGCTGGTATTTAGGTAAGCGTAATTTAGGAATTTAATTGTTAGTTACTTTTTTAAATGAATGGCCTTATTATATTATTAGGTGTTGGGGCATATTGTGGTCAAAATAAATGTTTTCTGAAATTTTTTTTAAAAAAAAATAACTTTAATCTTTTTCTTGTTCTGTCTGAGTGTATAACAATATTATAGACAAATATATGATTGTAATATGAAATCAGAAAGAGGTATAATACCAAATCGTTTGAATGCCAGTTTTGTTGAAAACAAGCATTTAAAGTTTTTAAGCAGCATTGTTACTGTTCCAGTGTTGCAGCAGTATCACAGAAATATTTACATAACATTGCACAAGAAAGCTAATTAAAAATTAGTAAAGCTTGTCTGAACTAAGAGATGAAAGTATCCAGCTGTCACTTTTGGGAGAAATACAGGAATACTGAAGAAAACAGACTATAATTCAAAATATCACACAGGAGTCTATGACTTTGATATAAACAATGCAGTCCCCTGTACTGAGTGTTGTGGAACTTTCATGCTGTCTGATATCTTCTTTGTATGAAATTATAGCCCATACTATTTGCTTGAATGATTCACTGTTTTGATTTAATCTTTCCTTGAAAAATAAAAGGAAAACATGCTGCAAAAATAAAAGTGAAAAAATATAAATCATGCAGTATCCTATTAAATCCACAAAAATAACCACAGATCACAAAATATAAAAAGTGGTTAATTAAGTTTACCCTTAATGCATCTGCATATTTATTAACAGGAAGACAAGGTCCATGCCTGAGGGTCAGATTTTTTTCAGGATGCTTTGGGTTAAAAGAACAGTATACACCAATTTTCATATAACTGCATGTAATAGACACTACTATAAAGAAGAATATGCACATACACTGATATAAAAATACAGTATAAAAAACTTATACTTACTTTAAAAAACTTACTTAGAAGCTCCCAGTTTAGCACTGTGGATGACGTAGTCTGGGACACCCACTGAATGGGGCTAGGTAAAAAAATAGCAGATACTCCCCACCTCCCCCTTTCCCTGCATATGAAAAAAACCAGATAACATAAACAGTAGCCTGCAGGAGTCTGTAAACGTGTGTATACATCTGGAACTGTGGGACTTGGTTAGAAGTCTGAAAATCAGCACAATGTTCTTAAAAAATAAGCAAAACTAAATTTTTATAAAAACACTACCAGATGGGCTATATAAATGGATCATCTACAAAGCATTTATGCCCAGAAAAATCTAGTTTACAATATCCCTTTAATATGTATCCCTAGGTGTCAGTGGGGCATATGACCTCATGTACCACCTCAGTACCTTCCACAGTCCTGTGATTTAAAACACTTTTAATGAGTAAAGAACACAGTGAAGGGATTTAACTCATTACCACCCAGTAAATGTATGTACCCTTTTATTGGTCAGATCTAAATTTAAGGTCTAGAGCTTTTTGCAAGATTTCTTCCTGCACCCTAAGAGAAACAGTGCATGGTTCTTCCTTATGCTTAGCAAATGGATGAATGTGCTGTTTGAAAGCACATTTTATGTGTAAAGTTCTGTATGACACCATTTACCTCCTAGATAGCCTTCTTCTAG
The DNA here is from genome assembly GCF_027579735.1 of Bombina bombina. Taxonomy (NCBI): domain Eukaryota; kingdom Metazoa; phylum Chordata; class Amphibia; order Anura; family Bombinatoridae; genus Bombina; species Bombina bombina. Next base: position 779,987,673 of record NC_069501.1, on the reverse strand, counting down.
GCATAGAAAAGTAGCTGGCACTCTCTCTCATTGCATGTATGAATTATTATCGCCCCACTGGTCCAAACATTGAAGGGATAAGTTGTGTGTTCCTGGTGGAAATAGTTTAAATGAATGTTCTATGTGTTTTACTGGCTGTAAGAGGGTTGGAACAATGCATTGTCTGGAATATAGTGTAGATAAAGGTTTCTCTTTCACTACACATTGCTGCATTCTAGCAATATGTGTGTCTGAGTGCCCGGGACTATGTAAAGCTTCTGCCACTTCATTTGTTTTTGAGGAATCTTAAGCACCTAACCAAATACTAACAATGGTTATTTAATGCAATCTTAGCCAAATATTACCACTAAAATTATATCCGGATACTTAGCAATTTATAGCAATTAATCAGATTTAGAAGGAATGTCTACCAGTAAACAATTAAAACCCTTTATGATGCCTCCACAAATCTCAGACTTAGGGAATATAATATAACTCAATTAAATATATTTAAATATAACATTCAGAGCTTTCCTTATAGCAAGCTAAAATTTAACTACACAATATCTATGAAAGGATATCTTGTATTGTTAGACGAATTAGATTCCTAGACAATATAAACCAGACTATAGGGGTAAAAGCGCAAACCCACATCAAGGTAGCATAAGCGGTTAAAAACACTTGCAAGAAAATAATAATCACAAGCCTGTATCCCAATCTTGGGAAAGAGAGGAAAGTCCCAGTTGGAATCGAAATGGTGTTTCAATCACACCTCAGTTGTTCAGTCACCCAGCGCTTTTTCTGTTATAGACGCTGTCCAAAGGAGCCTCATCAAGCTCCACCTCCAACGTGTTTTGTTCACCCTATACAAACGTTCTCAAGAGGAAATGATTATACACTGTGTAATACAGCGTCTCCTTAAATGCTTGAAGGTAGTTCCTGATTGGTTTAATCCCTGGCCAATCCGTTAGAACAATCTAGGCAAGACTTCTGTTTGTGGGCGTGAGGATGATAACGTCATATAGACAAGGCCCAATCCATTATCCTTCTGGCCATCCCATGTGTTTTGCCATCGGCCAATCCGCTCATGTAATTAGGACCAGCCTCTAAGCAAAAAATAAACACATCGCTATCGACATCTTGACTTTTACATACAACTCATACGGAAACAAACGTGCAAGGGAATAGACATACTGTGAAGGCATATAAAGATCTGCAAATAAGTTTACCATATGGCTAGGATTAAAAACGGCAGTCATAAAATAAGAAATGACCTAATATATACAATGACATTTTATATATAAGCCCATATCAAACGGAATTAATGGTCTGATATTACTAAATAGTAAATTTCATACTTTGCCATTGTCGATCTATATATATCTCTCTTGTCTGAATATTGCTGGAAAATTTAAAATGTAAAAATTGAATATAAGACATTACATTCTATACATTATTTAAAACCATTAATAACAATCAAAGTTCATATACTTTATTTTATATATATATATACTGTATATATATATATATATATATATATATATATATATATATATATATATATATATATATATATATATATATATATATTATGAATTAAAAATACACAAGAAAACGTCCTATTTCATATTTAAGTATGCACCTAAAAGGGATTTCCCATTTTACCTGTTTTTTATAATATACTATTCACTGTTAAAAACCATTAATAACAATCAAATTCATATGTCTTATTTTATATATATATATATATATATATATATATATATATATATATATATATATATATATATATATATATATATATATGATGTGAATTAAAAACACACAAAAGAACATTATATTTCATATTTAAATATGCACTCAAAAAACTCACGTCACAAAAGCCTGTAGATCTAAGTCAATGTTAAGGCCTTTGGGTGTCATACAGTCTAATAGGTGGATCCATTTTGTTTCACATTGTCTAAGTTTCATGAGTCTTTGCTGTTCATTACCTACAGAAACTGGTATAAATTCTAAAACTCTGACTGAGAGATTAGTGGGATTCTGTCCATGGGTGGTTTTCAAATGCTCAGAAACTCTATGATTCTCATAGCCTCATGGCGCTTTACCTTTCTTTTAGACCTACCTACATAGATTTTTCCACATTTGCAGGTTAGGCAATACACTGCATACATGGACACACAGGAAGCCTTATCCTTCATTTTAAATTCCTTTGATTGATTCCAATTACTTACTGTATCTACTTTTTTAATCAATCCACACATACAGCAGTTCAATCTGCCACATTTAAATGTTCCCCCTTTATTGGTGCCCCAAGCTAAAAGGTTCCCTGTATTAGTTGATTATTTTTTACCTTAATTTGCAAGGGGCTATTATGTTTTTAATATGTTTGTTCTTTTTAAATATTGTAGCTGGATTTTTATCCAGATGAGGCCCCAAAATGGGGTCCATTGTCAGAATATTCCAATGTTTCTTCAAAGTTGATTTAATGAAACCAGCCCCCAAATTATAAGTAGTAATGAATTTTGCTCCTGTTTATGCTATTTGATTTATCCTTATTGGTTAGAAGATCCTCCCTTGTCCTACCACTACTGCTCTCCCTTGCTCTTTTAACTAGTTCACTATCGTACCCTTTCTGTAGAAACTTGTGTGCAAGGATATCAGCTTCTTTTTCAAAATCATCTATAGCCGTACAATTTCTACGGATTCTTAAGAACTGCCCCAATGGGATTACTATGTGCAGAGACTGTCCGGTGATACATCTCTGGAAATAGCTGCAACCCTCAGATTGGAATCAGTGGGAGATACGAATTGTTTGTAAATTAACCTATATGAGACATTGGACTATTGATCTTCTGTAACCAGCATTTATTCTATAGCTGGATGTGGTAAACGTATTATTAGAGTAATATTGTCTAACTGTGAATATTGTATTATAATTTTATACTGTAGTGTTCATACAAGTAATATTGTTTGTCTATTGCATTTATTTATTTTTTTATTTTCTTTCATAACAATTGACGGGACCATAAGGGAATTACTATATAAATCTATTTAAAGTATTTGAAATCTATATCTTAGATAGCGGAAACTCTATACTGTTGTCTTTACAACTATATATATTAATTGTGACTCCTCCTCTCTTAGTTGCGCTGTAAATACCTTGTTTTGAGACTATAGGGGTAGTATATATACAGGTGGCCCTCGGTTTACGCCGGTTCAATTTGCGCCGTTTCAGAATAACAACCTTTTTTTCAGCCATGTAACTGCTATTGAAAAGCTTTGGAAAGCAAAGTGTACTAATTAAAATAGCCAGTAGGTGGAGCTGTCCACTTGTTTTGCAGCAAAGTTATGCTACTTAATAGCCTGAAATTGATCTATGTACACAGAGCAGACATTAGCTATCGAGCAACAAGTTTTAGCAGCCACTTCCCTATTATCTTCCTGTCCAGCTGCTTGAGGAGAGGGTGCCTAACTGCCTATTAATCACTGCAGATTGAAATGCATAGAATAGGTGCAGACCCAATATTATCTAACATGCTAACAATGCAGAGAACTGATTGCAGAAAAATGCAAGTAAAAAAACGTTTTTCTTCATTAAACTTAGTTTGATGATGATGCAGTCTGTTGTGTAATTATTTTATTAGGTGATGTTTAGCAAATGGTTTTGTTCATTAAACTTAGTTTGATGATGATACAATCTATATTATTAGGTTTATAATGCTGTTTAACATTTAAAGTCTTCATTTCAAAGCTTTAAAAATAATGTATTAGATGTTACTTATGACAATTTTGAGAGGGGCCTGGAACCTAATCCCCTCACTTCCTAATGACTTACATTATAAACTGGGTTTCAAATTACAACGGTTTCGATTTACAACCATTCCTCCTGGCTACCTGTATATAAATGGGCTTATAATTTATCTAATATAAGGACTTTAAATGCAATAACTGCCTAAATATAAGTAAAGACTTTTTATACTTCCCCAAATGTTTGCTCCTCCAAGCCCTGGGTATTCACTAGTCAAGCTGTGTGTTTCCTCTGCATCAGGTCTCAAACAACCTCTTTGGTCCAACAGGAACAACAAACATAATTCCAGGAATAACAAAATGTAAAAAAAGTTGGTATAATCAGGATTTAAAATTCTCTTTCAGGAAATTTTTTGGACATAGCTTCCAGCCTCCTTTTATGCAACTCTCTGTGACCCAATTCATCCTGAACTATAACTCTGCTCTAATCTCTAACAGCCATTCACAGATGTGTGAGGATCTGCTACGATGTGATTGGATGAATACTAATTAACTTTTGGGGAATAATGCACCCAATGTTAATTAGTGCTGGTTGTACATTTACTAAAGGGCCACAAGATGGCGATTGTGAGTTGTGCTATAAAAGTGAACTAATTCTTACATTTATCTTTCTTAGAATTTATTTTATATATATATATGTATAGGCATCCAAACACCAGCTTCTCCCACAATAGACAACCGCCTGGGTGCAGACTTGCAAGCAATATACCAACCAAAAAGATGCACTCACAGGTCTTTTTAAGGTGAAGTAAACAAATTACTTTATTAGGAACGTTTTTGGGGATCTAGTCCCCTTCGTCAGCATGAAAAAATAGTGAATACATCAAACATTTATAATGTGAAAAACAATTAACAAACTCATACCCTGCTCAAACAGTGGCGCCAAATATCCGCCATGGAACGCAGCTTGCGTTCCACTGACTCGTTAAACCGGAAGTCATACATACATCACTTCCGGTTATGTGAATCTATGCATAATAAAGCAACTAATATATCACAATTTCACTCTTAATCATGTGTTATTACTTAACAGGAAATGTTTAGTGAATAAAAAGCCTCCTTAAACAGAAGTGTGATCACACGAATGTGCATATACAAATATAGATATATCTACGGCTAAGCGTTGTCAAGGCAACATACAAGGCTCCTAGTTGCCATGGTTACATATATACAAATGGCGAGATTTTAAGAGAAAAGCCAGTTTTACACAATCAGAACAGTATGCAGGGGTTCAACCTATACAACGTCCTATGACTGACTTCCTCCTAATCTGTGTTAATCTGCTAAAATGAATTATGATAGATCTGTGTCATAGATCTCTGCTGCCCAGTATTAGTCTGTTAGCGTGCCTGTTCTCATCAACCTGGTCAAAAGATGTCATGTTGTTCAGCACTTGTATGACAGCTATTTTACTATCATAAATATTTAGTACACAGCAATAGTGGTACCTAATCCGGATCAGCCGCTAGGAATTGTGGCATTACCATATACCTCACTAGCCGTAAAGCAAACATTTTTAAACCATATTTCTTTAAAAAAAGGGGAGGAGAATCTTGCACATAATGCACATAAGGACTGTATTGTCATATTTTTTAGTTTTCAGATATTACTGCAATTAAAATCACAGTTTTCAGGAATGCCTTATTCTAAAGGATATTCAGTAAGGTTAACGTCATCCACTTTTGTGGGCACAGTTGAGCTACTATATCCATCTTTGTTCTATTTATTTCAGAAACTAGTGAAAAACTCAACAGGCACTAAACCAAGCATCCACAGAGCATTCATAGGTCAGTAGTAGCCCAATTTACATATGGGATGTCCATTATTGCTCTCTATAGACAGATTAAGAGACAACTGGAAATCTTCAACCATTCCTCCTTGTAGTTAAAAAATGCCAGTCAGGTGTGTGGTATATGGGTAACCATTCTAAGACTACCAGACTTCCACATGCCAAAAGGGATACAAAATGTTCCCTATGGCTCGTGCTGTGAGACCATGGTAGGACAAGGCACCAACAAGTGGGACCCCATCCTAAACCCGCTACACAGAGTCATAGCATCTCCGGGATGTACCCTAAGTATGTAACACACTTTTGACAGCACTACACAGTGTTTAAACTACCTGGGAGATAGTGCCCAGTCGGTACATCCATTGAGCTTCCCGTTGTAATAATATTTTGTTTCGATCACCCCCCCCCTGTCCAGAGGGGGGACATGATCAATCAACATGTATCTGATAGACGACACTGGATGATTACTCAACACACAATGCCTCGCTATGGGTTGTTCAGAGTCCCCAGTCTGGAGTGCCAGCCTAATGGCATGTCTGTGGTTTGCCATCCACTCTCTGAGGGTCCCTGACGTCTTTCCCACGTAGAACCTGGAGCACGGACATACCAGGAGATACACAACAAATGTAGTTGTACAGGTTATTGAGTGTCTAATGACATAGTTCTTGTTAGTGTGTGGGTGGTGAAAGGATTTAGCATTAATGATCCCATTACAGGTAGTGCAGCCTAAGCAACGGTATGACCCTTTGATGTTTGTCTTAAGCCCAGTAGCATAGCTGGATTTGGGGTCCGTTATGACCAACAGGTTCTTCAAATTCGTACCCCTTCTATAGCCTTCCATTGGTGTCATATTACTGGCAAAGGACAATATAGCATCCGTAGATACTATGGGCTGATAGAATATGTCCTGTTTTCCTAGTAGTAGGTGCAAAAGTTGTTGCCATAATCAGTTTATCCATGGACTCTTGTCTGGGTTTTCTTGTGAGAAGTTCCACCTGTGTGAACTGTGATACCTCCTTGATAGTTTCCCTAATTAACTGCGATTTGTAGCCCCTTAGGGCAAATTTCTCACCCACCCCAGTCAACTGGGAGACTCCTGTTGAGTTGTCTGAGTTATTGCGCTTGGCCCTAATCATTTGGGACTTAACAATACCCTTAATACCCCAGCTTTACTTAAGGGTATTGTTAAGTCCCAAATGATTAGGGTCAAGCACAATAACTCAGACAACTGAACAAGAGTCTCTCAGTTGACTGGGGTGGGTGAGAAAATTGCCCAAAGGGGCTACAAATCACATTTAATTAAGGAAACTATCGAGGAGGTATCACAGTTCACACAGGTGGAACTTCTCACAAGAAAACCCAGACAATAGTCCAAGGATAAACTGATTATGGCAACAACTTTTGCACCTACTACTAGGAAAACAGGACATATTCTTCGGACACATTGGCCCATAGTATCTACGGATGCTAAATTGTCCTTTGCCAGTAATATGACACCAATGGTAGGCTATAGAAGGGGTATGAATTTGAAGGACCTGTTGGTCAGAATGGACCCCAAATCCAGCTATGCTACCGGGCTTAAGACAAACATCAAAGGGTCATACCGTTGCTTAGGCTGCACTACCTGTAATGGGCTCATTAATGCTAAATCCTTTCACCACCCACACACTAACAAGAACTATGTCATTAGACACGCAATAACCTGTACAACAACAATTTGTTGTGTATCTCCTGGTATGTCCGTGCTCCCGGTTCTACGTGGGAAAGACATCAGGGACCCTCAGAGAGAGGATGGCGAACCACAGACATGCCATTAGGCTGGCACTCCAGACTGGGGACTCTGAACAACCCATAGCGAGGCATTGTGCATTGAGAAATCATCCAGTGTCGTCTATCAGATACACATTGATTGATCATGTCCCCCCTCTGGAAAGGGGGGTGATCGAAACAAAATATTATTCCAACGGGAAGCTCAATGGATGTATCGACTGGGCACTATCTTCCCAGGTGGTTTAAACACTGTGCCAGATTTCAAAGCCCTCTTTTAGTGCTGTGAAAAGTGTGTTACATACTTGGAGTACATCCCGAAGACGCTATGACTCTGTGTAGCGGGTTTAGGATGGGGGTCCCACTTGTTGGTGCCTTGTCCTACCATGGTCTCACAGCACGAGCCATAGGGAATATTTTGTATTCCTTTTGGTATGTGGAAGTCTGGTAGTCTTAGAGTGGTTACCCATATACCACACACCTGACTGGCATTTTTTGACTACAAGGAGGAATCGTTGAACTTTTCCAGTTGTCTCTTAATCTGTCTATAGAGAGCAATAATTGACATCCCATATGTAAACTGGGCTACTACTGACCTGTGAATGCTCTGTATGTGGATGCTTGGTTTAGTGCCTGTTGAGTTTTTCACTAGTTTCTGAAATACATAGAACAAAGGTGTATATAGTAGCTCAACTGTGCCCAAAATAGTGGATGAAGTTAACCTTACTGAATATCCTTTAGAATAAGGCATTCCTGAAAACTGTGATTTTAATTGCAGTAATATCTGAATACTAAAAAATATGACAATACAGTCCTTATGTGCATTATGTGCAAGATTCCCCTCCCCTTTTTTTTAAAGAAATATGGTTTAAAAATGTTCGCTTTATGGCTAGTGAGGTATATGGTAATGCCACAATTCCTAGCGGCTGATCCGAATTAGTTACCACTATTGTTGTGTACTAAATATTTATGATAGTAAAATAGCTGTCATACAAGTGCTGAACAACATGACATCTTTTGACCAGGTTGATGAGAACAGGCACGCTAACAGACTAATACTGGGCAGCAGAGATCTATGACACAGATCTATCATAATTCATTTTAGCAGATTAACACAGATTAGGAGGTAGTCAGTCATAGGACTTTGTATAGGTTGAAACCCTGCATACTGTCCTGATTGTGTAAAACAGTTTTTTCTCTTATATATGTAACCATGGCAACTAGGAGCCTTGTATGTTGCCTTGACAACGCTTAGCCGTAGATATATCTATATTTGTATATGCACATTCGTGTGATCACACTTCTGTTTAAGGAGGTTTTTTATTCACTAAAAATTTCCTGTTAAGTAATAACACATGATTAAGAGTGATATATTAGTTGCTTTATTATGCATAGAATCACATAACCGGAAGTGACGTATGCATGACTTCCGGTTTAACGAGTCAGTGGAACACAAGCTGCGTTCCATGATGGATGTTTGGCGCCACTGTTTGAGCTGGATATGAGTTTGATAATTGTTTTTCACATTATAAATATTTGATGTATTCACTATTTTTTCATGCTGACGAAAGGGACTAGATCCCCGAAAATGTTCCTAATAAAGTAATTTGTTTACTTCACCTTAAAAAGTCCTGTGAGTGCATCTTTTTGGTTGGTATATTGCTTGCAAGTCTGCACCCAGGCGGTTGTCTATTGTGGGAGAAGCTGGTGTTTGGATGCCTATACAGTTTTGACCAGCTGTACCCCATTTATTGGCCTTCACTATCTCTCTGTATTGCACATTTAATTTGCCTTAAAGGATTTCTGCATCTTCAAAACATTCACTTTTTGTCTCTCTATTATTGCGCCTTCATCATGACATCTCAGGTGGACCTCCAGGGTAATATGCCCAGTATACCTGTGGAGCTAGTGGAAGATCCAGCTGGCCAGGCAAGAGCAGCAAAGATGGGGACTGTATCATATACACAAGATGACGCCAATCGTATCCTCTTTGCTCCCATGTCCAGAACAACTGGTGAGACTCCTCTAAATTTATATTATGCTTTACTCAAGTTAAAGAAAAGGGAAATTGATTTATCATTACATGGCAGCTACTTGTCTGACTACCACAGAACAGGGCAGATAAGCATAGGTTTTAGGGTACACAATGTCACTACCATAGGAAGTGAAAACCCTGAGTTTAGAAATAAGTGGTGATATATACTGAATAAATGTTCCCTTGATTTCATACTTTTAGTTATAGAAGAGTTAACGATCATACTGTCTAAAGTCAAAATTGAGATACATACTTTTGAGACAACACATAACAGTACTTTGTCTAATGATCAGCAGGAGAACTGGATGCCTAAAATCACACAACAGGTAGAGAAATATAGAAATGACTTCATTCAGTTCAAAAATAGGAAGCTGGAAGCAGTAACCTCAGGCTATACACAGGGTAAGGTATACAAATGGCTCACAGGCCCTAGGGAAACACAGCCTAGGAGGAGACAGTGTGACAGTCGAGTACTTTTTGACATGGTAGACACCAGTGGCGTGGATTCCTCGGATACAGAAAGATCACATAACAGCAGAGAGTACACCTCACCTGGGGTATCAGGTACACAAGAGCAATATGACACACATTCCACTCTTAGACATTTTTTAGGGGTTACCACACGCTCACGAGGGGGAGGCACTCCAGACCCCATATTAGGCGGGCGAGGGCTCAGACACAGACCCCCAGGAGGGGTCGGCAGAGGATGCAGTGATAAATTTGAGCTCCCATGTTCTTCCAGTCAGTGAACATAAATTGTTAAACAGAGGCTTATCCTTTGTGCCCAGTACTGTTGTATCAGAATATGAACAAAGACTGGATGTTCACAGACTTAATAGAATGTTGAAACTCAGAGAGTTCTTTCAGAATGCCAACACTGATTGTCCTAAATCCCCGGTGGAACTTAATTGTAAAATTCAGAGTTCTTTTGAACCCACTAATTGCAGTCCTAGCACCAAAGCTTTTATAAGGCTGGTGACTCAGGACTTGGATAATGAAAGAAGTAATACAAAGTGGAAGAATAATTTGACACATGAAGAGAGGAAAGCTATTAAATCCCTACAAAAGGATTCTTCCATAATAGTTAGGCCAGTGGATAAGGGCGGGGCTATTGCCCTCAATTATTCTGATTACAGGGACGAAATTATTGCACAACTCTCAGATGATTCCACGTATATTCCACTAATGTCAGATCCAACATTTGGTTATAAAAGACAACTGGATGCTCTTGTTAAAATGCGCCTTGAACAAGGTTATATTACGGAGCATATCAGAAGGTTTTGTACTACAACATACCCTAGGATCCCAATTTTGTACACTATTCCTAAGATCCACAAGAGATTTGAGAACCCCCGGCAAGCCCTATTGTGTCCGCTGTTCAGTCTCTGTTACAACCGGTGGCACAGTATATCGATTTTCTACTCTAACCGGTCGTCAGAAACACACGCTCTTTTGTCTTGGACACTAGCAATCTTATCAGACAATTGGGGGCTATTCAGGTCCAACAGGGTTACATTCTTGTCACCCTGGATGTGAACAGCCTATATACCATTATAACGCACAAAGAGGGTCAGGTGGCGATTAGGGAGCATCTCACTAACAATCCATTGTATGAGGGTCCTCCTATAGTATTTTCGCTGATAGAATTTTGCCTTCACAAAAACTATTTTAGATTTGAAGACAAGTTCTACTTGCAAATGGCAGATACCGCCATGGGATCATCCATGGCCCCCTCGTATGCTAATATTTTCATGTCACATTTTGAAAATTTGTACCTGTGGGGAAAATGCAACGCGTCTATTGTGTTTTACCGCAGGTACATAGATGACATATTTTTGATATGGCGAGGGGGCCTGGATGATCTCCATACATGGTTTGGTACATTCAATAATACAGACACGACGATCAGGTTCAAGATGACTATCAATGAACAAATCATTAGTTTTCTTGACCTAAATATATTCAAAACAGAGCAAGGGCTAGGGACGACATTATACAACTAACCGACGGTCAGGAATTCTATACTCAGAGCCGATTGCTGCCATCCCCCAGCCTTACTTAAGGGTATTGTTAAGTCCCAAATGATTAGGGCCAAGCGCAATAACTCAGACAACTCAACAGGAATCTCCCAGTTGACTGGGGTGGGTGAGAAATTTGCCCAAAGGGGCTACAAATCACATTTAATTAAGGAAACTATTGAGGAGGTATCACAGTTCACACAGGTGGAACTTCTCACAAGAAAACCCAGACAATAGTCCAAGGATAAACTGATTATGGCAACAAATTTTGCACCTACTAGGAAAACAGGACATATTCTTCGGACACATTGGCCCATAGTATCTACGGATGCTAAATTGTCCTTTGCCAGTAATATGACACCAATGGTAGGCTATAGAAGGGGTATGAATTTGAAGGACCTGTTGGTCAGAACGGACCCCAAATCCAGCTATGCTACCGGGCTTAAGACAAACATCAAAGGGTCATACCGTTGCTTAGGCTGCACTACCTGTAATGGGCTCATTAATGCTAAATCCTTTCACCACCCACACACTAACAAGAACTATGTCATTAGACACGCAATAACCTGTACAACAACAATTTGTTGTGTATCTCCTGGTATGTCCGTGCTCCCGGTTCTACGTGGGAAAGACATCAGGGACCCTCAGAGAGAGAATGGCGAACCACAGACATGCCATTAGGCTGGCACTCCAGACTGGGGACTCTGAACAACCCATAGCGAGGCATTGTGCATTGAGAAATCATCCAGTGTCGTCTATCAGATACACATTGATTGATCATGTCCCCCCTCTGGAAAGGGGGGGGTGATCGAAACAAAATATTATTCCAACGGGAAGCTCAATGGATGTATCGACTGGGCACTATCTTCCCAGGTGGTTTAAACACTGTGCCAGATTTCAAAGCCCTCTTTTAGTGCTGTGAAAAGTGTGTTACATACTTGGGGTACATTCCGGAGACGCTATGACTCTGTGTAGTTGGTTTAGGATGGGGGTCCCACTTGTTGGTGCCTTGTCCTACCATGGTCTCACAGCACGAGCCATAGGGAACATTTTGTATCCCTTTTGGCATGTGGAAGTCTGGTAGTCTTAGAGTGGTTACCCATATACCACATACCTGAATGGCATTTTTTGACTACAAGGAGGAATCATTGAACTTTTCCATTTGTCTCTTAATCTGTCTATAGAGAGCAATAATGGACATCCCATATGTAAACTGGGCTACTACTGACCTGTGAATGCTCTGTATGTGGATGCTTGGTTTAGTGCCTGTTGAGTTTTTCACTAGTTTCTGAAATACATAGAACAAAGGTGTATATAGTAGCTCAACTGTGCCCAAAATAGTGGATGAAGTTAACCTTACTGAATATCCTTTAGAATAAGGCATTCCTGAAAACTGTGATTTTAATTGCAGTAATATCTGAATACTAAAAAATATGACAATACAGTCCTTATGTGCATTATGTGCAAGATTCCCCTCCCCTTTTTTTAAAGAAATATGGTTTAAAAATGTTCGCTTTATGGCTAGTGAGGTATATGGTAATGCCACAATTCCTAGCGGCTGATCCGAATTAGTTACCACTATTGTTGTGTACTAAATATTTATGATAGTAAAATAGCTGTCATACAAGTGCTGAACAACATGACATCTTTTGACCAGGTTGATGAGAACATGCACGCTAACAGACTAATACTGGGCAGCAGAGATCTATGACACAGATCTATCATAATTCATTTTAGCAGATTAACACAGATTAGGAGGTAGTCAGTCATAGGACTTTGTATAGGTTGAACCCCTGCATACTGTCCTGATTGTGTAAAACTGGCTTTTCTCTTAAAATCTTGCCTTTTGTATATATGTAACCATGGCAACTAGGAGCCTTGTATGTTGCCTTGACAACGCTTAGCCGTAGATATATCTATATTTGTATATGCACATTTGTGTGATCACACTTCTGTTTAAGGAGGTTTTTTATTCACTAAAAATTTCCTGTTAAGTAATAACACATGATTAAGAGTGATATATTAGTTGCTTTATTATGCATCGAATCACATAACCGGAAGTGACGTATGCATGACTTCCGGTTTAATGAGTCAGTGGAACACAAGCTGCGTTTCATGATGGATGTTTGGCGCCACTGTTTGAGCTGGGTATGAGTTTGATAATTGTTTTTCACATTATAAATGTTTGATGTATTCATTATTTTTTCATGCTGACGAAAGGGACTAGATCCCCGAAAATGTTCCTAATAAAGTAATTTGTTTACTTCACCTTAAAAAGTCCTGTGAGTGCATCTTTTTGGTTGGTATATTGCTTGAAAGTCTGCACCCAGGCGGTTGTCTATTGTGGGAGAAGCTGGTGTTTGGATGCCTATACAGTTTTGACCAGCTGTACCCCATTTATTGGCCTTCACTATCTCTCTGTATTGCACATTTAATTTGCCTTAAAGGATTTCTGCATCTTCACAACGTTCACTTTTTGTCTCTCTATTATTGCGCCTTCATCATGACATCTCCGGTGGACCTCCAGGGTAATATGCCCAGTATACCTGTGGAGCTAGTGGAAGATCCAGCTGGCCAGGCAAGAGCAGCAAAGATGGGGACTGTATCATATACACAAGATGACGCCAATCGTATCCTCTTTGCTCCCATGTCCAGAACAACTGGTGAGACTCCTCTAAATTTATATTATGCTTTACTCAAGTTAAAGAAAAGGGAAATTGATTTATCATTACATGGCAGCTACTTGTCTGACTACCACAGAACAGGGCAGATACCCAGAGGTTTTAGGGTACACAATGTCCCTACCATAGGAAGTGAAACCCTGAGTTTAGAAATAAGTGGTGATATATCCTGAATAAATGTTCCCTTGATTTAATACTTTTAGTTATAGAAGAGTTAACGATCATACTATCTAAAGTCAAAATTGAGATACATACTTTTGAGACAACACATTACAGTACTTTGTCTAATGATCAGCAGGAGAACTGGATGCCTAAAATCACACAACAGGTAGAGAAATATAGAAATGACTTCATTCAGTTCAAAAATAGGAAGCTGGAAGCAGTAACCTCAGGCTATACACAGGGTAAGGTATACAAATGGCTCACAGGCCCTAGGGAAACACAGCCTAGGAGGAGACAGTGTGACAGTCGAGTACTTTTTGACATGGTAGACACCAGTGGCGTGGATTCCTCGGATACAGAAAGATCACATAACAGCAGAGAGTACACCTCACCTGGGGTATCAGGTACACAAGAGCAATATGACACACATTCCACTCCTAGACATTTTTTAGGGGTTACCACACGCTCACGAGGGGGAGGCACTCCAGACCCCATATTAGGCGGGCGAGGGCTCAGACACAGACCCCCCAGGAGGGGTCGGCAGAGGATGCAGTGATAAATTTGAGCTCCCATGTTCTTCCAGTCAGTGAACATAAATTGTTAAACAGAGGCTTATCCTTTGTGCCCAGTACTGTTGTATCAGAATATGAACAAAGACTGGATGTTCACAGACTTAATAGAATGTTGAAACTCAGAGAGTTCTTTCAGAATGCCAACACTGATTGTCCTAAATCCCCGGTGGAACTTAATTGTAAAATTCAGAGTTCTTTTGAACCCACTAATTGCAGTCCTAGCACCAAAACTTTTATAAGGCTGGTGACTCAGGACTTGGATAATGAAAGAAGTAATACAAAGTGGAAGAATAATTTGACACATGAAGAGAGGAAAGCTATTAAATCCCTACAAAAGGATTCTTCCATAATAGTTAGGCCAGTGGATAAGGGCGGGGCTATTGCCCTCAATTATTCTGATTACAGGGACAAAATTATTGCACAACTCTCAGATGAGTCCACGTATATTCCACTAATGTCAGATCCAACATTTGGTTATAAAAGACAACTGGATGCTCTTGTTAAAATGCACCTTGAACAAGGTTATATTATGGAGCATATCAGAAGGTTTTGTACTACAACATACCCTAGGATCCCAATTTTGTACACTATTCCTAAGATCCACAAGAGATTAGAGAACCCCCGGGAAGCCCTATTGTGTCCGCTGTTCAGTCTCTGTTACAACCGGTGGCACAGTATATCGATTTTCTACTCCAACCAGTCGTCAGAAACACACGCTCTTTTGTCTTGGACACTAGCAAACTAGCTATTCAGGTCCAACAGGGTTACATTCTTGTCACCCTGGATGTGAACAGCCTATATACCATTATAACGCACAAAGAGGGTCAGGTGGCGATTAGGGAGCATCTCACTAACAATCCATTGTATGAGGGTCCTCCTATAGTATTTTCGCTGATAGAATTTTGCCTTCACAAAAACTATTTTAGATTTGAAGACAAGTTCTACTTGCAAATGGCAGGTACCGCCATGGGATCATCCATGGCCCCCTCGTATGCTAATATTTTCATGTCACATTTTGAAAATGTGTACCTGTGGGGAAAATGCAACGCGTCTATTGTGTTTTACCACAGGTACATAGATGACATATTTTTGATATGGCGAGGGGGCCTGGATGATCTCCATACATGGTTTGGTACATTCAATAATACAGACACGACGATCAGGTTCAAGATGACTATCAATGAACAAATCATTCGTTTTCTTGACCTAAATATATTCAAAACAGAGCAAGGGCTAGGGACGACATTATACAACAAACCGACGGACAGGAATTCTATACTCAGAGCCGATAGCTGCCATCCCCCAGCCTTACTTAAGGGTATTGTAAAGTCCCAAATGTATAGGGCCAAGCGCAATAACTCAGGCAACTCAACAGGAATCTCCCAGTTGACTGGGGTGGGTGAGAAATTTGCCCAAAGGGGCTACAAATCACATTTAATTAAGGAAACTATCGAGGAGGTATCACAGTTCACACAGGTGGAACTTCTCACAAGAAAACCCAGACAATAGTCCAAGGATAAACTGATTATGGCAACAACTTTTGCACCTACTACTAGGAAAACAGGACATATTCTTCGGACACATTGGCCCATAGTATCTACGGATGCTAAATTGTCCTTTGCCAGTAATATGACACCAATGGTAGGCTATAGAAGGGGTATGAATTTGAAGGACCTGTTGGTCAGAACGGACCCCAAATCCAGCTATGCTACCGGGCTTAAGACAAACATCAAAGGGTCATACCGTTGCTTAGGCTGCACTACCTGTAATGGGCTCATTAATGCTAAATCCTTTCACCACCCACACACTAAAAAGAACTATGTCATTAGACACGCAATAACCTGTACAACTACATTTGTTGTGTATCTCCTGGTATGTCCGTGCTCCCTGTTCTACGTGGGAAAGACATCAGGGACCCTCAGAGAGAGGATGGCGAACCACAGACATGCCATTAGGCTGGCACTCCAGACTGGGGACTCTGAACAACCCATAGCGAGGCATTGTGCATTGAGAAATCATCCAGTGTCGTCTATCAGATACACATTGATTGATCATGTCCCCCCTCTGGAAAGGGGGGGTGATCGAAACAAAATATTATTCCAACGGGAAGCTCAATGGATGTATCGACTGGGCACTATCTTCCCAGGTGGTTTAAACACTGTGCCAGATTTCAAAGCCCTCTTTTAGTGCTGTGAAAAGTGTGTTACATAATTGGGGTACATCCGGGAGATGCTATGACTCTGTGTAGCGGGTTTAGTATGGGGGTCCCACTTGTTAGTGCCTTGTCCTACCATGGTCTCACAGCACGAGCCATAGGGAACATTTTGTATCCCTTTTGGCATGTGGAAGTCTGGTAGTCTTAGAGTGGTTACCCATATACCACATACCTGAATGGCATTTTTTGACTACAAGGAGGAATGGTTGAACTTTTCCAGTTGTCTCTTAATCTGTCTATAGAGAGCAATAATGGACATCCCATATGTAAACTGGGCTACTACTGACCTGTGAATGCCCTGTATGTGGATGCTTGGTTTAGTGCCTGTTGAGTTTTTCACTAGTTTCTGAAATACATAGAACAAAGGTGTATATAGTAGCTCAACTGTGCCCAAAATAGTGGATGAAGTTAACCTTACTGAATATCCTTTAGAATAAGGCATTCCTGAAAACTGTGATTTTAATTGCAGTAATATCTGAATACTAAAAAATATGACAATACAGTCCTTATGTGCATTATGTGCAAGATTCCCCTCCCCTTTTTTTTAATATGGTTTAAAAATGTTCGCTTTATGGCTAGTGAGGTATATGGTAATGCCACAATTCCTAGCGGCTGATCCGAATTAGTTACCACTATTGTTGTGTACTAAATATTTATGATAGTAAAATAGCTGTCATACAAGTGCTGAACAACATGACATCTTTTGACAAGGAATCTCCCAGTTGACTGGGGTGGGTGAGAAATTTGCCCAAAGGGGCTACAAATCACATTTAATTAAGGAAACTATTGAGGAGGTATCACAGTTCACACAGGTGGAACCTCTCACAAGAAAACCCAGACAGGAGTCCAAGGATAAACTGATTATCACAACAACTTTTGCACCTACTACTAGGAAACAGAACATATTCTTCAGACACATTGGCCCATAGAATCTACGGATGCTAAATTGTCCTTTGCCAGTAATATGACACCAATGGTAGGCTATAGAAGGGGTACGAATTTGAAGGACCTGTTGGTCAGAACGGACCCCAAATCCAGCTATGCTACCGGGCTTAAGACAAACATCAAAGGGTCATACCGTTGCTTAGGCTGCACTACCTGTAATGGGCTCATTAATGCTATATCTTTTCACCACCCACACACTATCTAGAACTATGTCATTAGACACTCAATAACCTGTACAACTACATTTGTTGTTTATCTCCTGGTATGTCTGTGCTCCCGGTTCTACATGGGAAAGACGTCAGGGACCCTCAGAGAGAGGATGGCAAACCACAGACATGCCATTAGTCTGGCACTCCAGACAGGGGACTATGAACAACCCATAGCGAGGCATTGTGCTTTGAGAAATCATCCAGTGTCGTCTATCAGATACACGTTGATTGATCATGTCCCCCCTCTGGACAGGGGGGGTGATTGAAACAAAATATTATTACAACGGGAAGCTCAATGGATGTACTGACTAGGCACTATCTTCCCAGGTGGTTTAAACAATGTGCCAGATTTCAAAGCCCTCTTGTAGTGCTGTCAAAAGTGTGTTACATACTTGGGGTACATCCCAGAGACGCTATGACTCTGTGTAGCAGGTCTAGGATGGGGGTCCCACTTGTTGGTGCCTTGTCCTACCATGGTCTCACAGCACGAGCCATAGGGAACATTTTGTATCCCTTTTGGCATGTGGAAGTCTGGTAGTCTTAGAGTGGTTACCCATATACCACACACCTGACTGGCATTTTTTGACTACAAGGAGGAATCGTTGAACTTTTCCAGTTGTCTCTTAATCTGTCTATAGAGAGCAATAATTGACATCCCATATGTAAATTATGCTACTACTGACCTGTGAATGCTCTGTATGTGGATGCTTGGTTTAGTGCCTGTTGAGTTTTTCACTAGTTTCTGAAATACATAGAACAAAGGTATATATAGTAGCTCAACTGTGCCCACAATAGTGGATAAAGTTAACCTTACTGAATATCCTTTAGAATAAGGCATTCCTGAAAACTGTGATTTTAATTGCAGTAATATCTGAATACTAAAAAATATGACAATACAGTCCTTATGTGCATTATGTGCAAGATTCCCCCCCCCCTCTTTTAAAATTAGATTAGGTACCACTATTGCTGTGTACTAAATATTTATGATAGTAAAATAGCTGTCATACAAGTGCTGAACAACATGACATCTTTTGACCAGGTTGATGAGAACATGCACGCTAACAGACTAATACTGGGCAGCAGAGATCTATGACACAGATCTTTTTTTTTTTTTATCATTTTTTTTATTGAAGTTATAAATAATTACAAACAAATGTTTTGTCCGCATACAGTGACAGTGGAAAGAAGACAAAAAAACACATACATACAATATTCGAGCTAATATAATGCATCATAAGCTGTACTATTTGAGAACCAATAAAAAAACATATTTGTCGTAAATCCTTTATGGGGAAAATAATGTGCTGTATAGACCCCAACTAAAAAGAGAAAAAAAAAAAAACCCTTTATCCATAAATGCATATGTCTGTATATTAAAATATGAAAAGACATTTATAATTAAAAGTTTATCTACTTTCTTAAACTAAAGGTAATGGGAAACAGTGATTATACACAAATCCATACATAATTAGATACAATCAAGGTGAACCAAACCAATGGGTCAGTAGTGACCGTGACTAGTTGGAAACAGTTCTCATTGCTATCTTTTAAAGTGAATATTCAGTTTTAGCTAAAATTGTGTATTGTAACCTGATGGCCCTTGGTAAACTCGCTATGCTTTCTTCGATTCAGTTATTTTCTTGCCTTCTATCCTCACATTATATGTACGCTACTAAGATTACAGTATGGCCAGTATCCGGACCCCCCAACCCAAACCACAAACAGGACACCACAAAGACAAAACAAACAAAAAAAAAAAAAAAAAAAAAAAAAAGAGGAAACGGAAAACGCTCTTCTCCGTCCCCCCCCCTCGTCTCACCCCCAAACACTTACTCAGAGTCCCTTGCCCATTCGCCAGGGAAGTGACCTGCCAATACATTCAACTGTAGATATTCCGAGTTACTAAATGGTTTAATTAGTTTTTTTTGGTGCAATAGGGGTAGCGATCTTAGAAATATCTCCCATTTTTTAAAAAATACTGCTAGATGTTTTTCTTGTGGATAAGGTAGATTAATCTGTTCTATTATGAACTGATCAGTCAAGGCCCTTTTAAATTGTGCCATTGTGGGTAAGGCAGTTGCTTTCCATGTCTTAAAAATAAGATTCTGTGCAGATAAGATGATAGTATTTATCAACTTATGATTCTTAATTGTGTGCCGATATTTTACCAAAAAGAAGATCTCAATAGGGGATATTTTATAGTCCAACTTCAAGACAGCTGTCATCCAAAATATAATTTTCCCCCAATATTGAGATATCTTAGGACAACTCCATAGACAATGAAAGAGGTCAGCACCAGTATTTGAACATCTAGAGCAAAGGGCTTCTGTTTTATACCATTTGGCTAACGCGGCAGGCGTAAGATATCTCTGTAGCCCGATTTTTATCTGGGACTCCCTCCAAGATGTCGGGACCCAGGACTGTTGCGTTATTTTAAAGCTCTCTATGATAGTCTGCTCATCTATGTCCGAGAATAGATTAGCCCATCTAACCACCATTTCGTCTACTTGTGCTTTTGATGATTTTTGTTTTAATAGTAGGTATAAGGGGGAAATTGAATATATTCCTGCTGCATATATCGAGATCCTAGACTGCAGCTCACCCAGGGACCAGTCATTCCCATATTTCGTAGTTATCTCTTGGAGAAAGTGCCTAACTTGGAGGTAGGCATAGAACTCCCGTGGCCCTATATCAAACCGGGACACCATTTCTTGGAATAACAATGCATGCCCTTCCGTATCCCGCAGCTGACATAAGGTCTGGAGACCTTTATCCTCCCAATCTATGAATATCCGATTCGATAGACCAGGACTAAATTCTGGATTACCCACTATAGGTAGATATTGTGAAACATGGGGCGAATTGCCCATTTCTGTACAGAGTCTTTGCCAAGCAATAATGATATTCTTCAGGGTGTCTAGATAGAATATATTAGAAGGAAGTGAAGTAAGTGGACAATGTAACAGGGCTTTCAGTTTAAATGGGGCCACAAGCTGTGATTCCCACATAAACAACGTAATTTGCTCCTTCCCTGTTAGCCAGTCAAATGCGAATCTAGCTATTATAACCAGATTATATGTCTGGATATCAGGGAGTGCCTAGCCTGCTGATGTCTTGGAATTCATGAGCCTACCTACAGCAATCCGCGGTCTTTTGCCATTCCATAAAAATTTGGAGCAGGCCTTATTGTATATGTTGATATCTCTCTTATGTAGGAACTATGGGATGTTTTGCATAATATAAAGGAGTTTTGGGAAGATGATTGTTTTAATCAAAGTCACTCGAGCTGTTAGTGAGATAGGAAGCCTAGTCCATTCATCTAGTTTACTCTTACAGGAGTCCAATACTGACCTATAATTTAATCTATACCATTCCTCCGGGTTTCTAGATAGTCGTAAACCCAGATAAGTAATCTGTGGGACCTCCCTGAAGGGATGATCCAGCTGCAATACAGGATTTTTATCTATCCACATAAGCTCAGATTTAGATGTATTAATCTTAAACCCTGAGATTTCCCCGAACTCTTGGGTAATATTCTGTAGTATAGGTAATGACACTGTAAGATTAGATAGAAATAGGAGTAAGTCATCCGCGTAGAGAAGAAGAATCAGCTTCTCCCGCGCTAATGCAATCCCCTCCAATTCTTGCCGTATTAAAATGGCCAGTGGTTCTATGCTAAGATTAAACAAGAAGGGGGAGAGTGGGCAACCCTGCCTGGTCCCTCTGAAAAGTTTGAATCGCTGTGTAGAGGTAATATTAATAATAACCGCGGAGGAAGGGGAACTGTATATTAGACGTATATAATTGTTAAAAGAGCCCGAGAACCCAAATTCATCTAATGAGGAGAACAAATTATCCCAACTGACCCTGTCGAAAGCCTTTTCCGCATCGACTGTCAGAATAGCCTTGTCAACGCTTCCATAAGATTCCTTAGTTTTATATATATTCCAAAAAGATTCAATCAGGATTAATAATTTCCTTATGTTCCTTGTCGATTTACGACCATGCATAAAGCCAGATTGATTCTCATGAATTAAATCGCCCATATAAGGTTTTAATCGTAGGGCTATGATAGACGCAAGCAACTTATAGTCGGTGTTTAAGACCGAAATAGGTCTATAGGAGCTTGGTAATTCGGGATCTTTCCCCTTTTTAAGGATCAATGAGATATTTGCAGCTGTAAAGGATGTAGAACAGCTCTTATTTTCGGAAAAGTAAAAATTAAATAACTTAACTAATATGGGAAGCACCTGGGGTTGAAGGATTCTATAATATTCTATAGGGAGAGCATCTGGACCAGCTGCTTTATTGGGCTTCGCGTTCTTAATTGCCCACATTATTTCCTCTTCCGTGATGGGAGCATTGATGGCATCTCTGGCTTCTATGGCTATACGTGGGGTTTTAATCTTCCCCCAGAATGTCTCTTTTGTCTGTAGATTGATAGGCTCTTGAGTATATAGATCCTGGAAAAAGTCAAAGAATACCTTTTCTATATCTGTGTGACTTGTGTATCTCAAGGTTCCTTGTTTAATAGAGGTGATTGGATATCTAGGAGAAGCTTTAGCTAACCTTGCTAGGAACTTTGCTGATCTACCCGTAAACCCTCCATACCTTGCTTTCATTCTGAGTTCTTCCTAGGCACTAATCTGCTTCAGGAATGAGTCCCGGAGTGTCTTTGCTGTAACATAGGCACCCCAACGTTCTTTCGTGCGCCTAGTAATATACGCTCTATATGCATTCTTCACGCGGTTGGCAAGTTGTCTAGTCCCTAGACTACTGCTTTTTGATAAGTAAAGTGTATAGGACTTGATCTCTCCGCGTAAGACGGCTTTAGAAGCCTCCCAGAATATCTCAACCTTATCTATATAATTATGATTATTATTAAGATATTCAGCCCATTTCAATCGAAGATGGTTCTGAAATTTAATGTTATTAGTCAGATGTCTAGGAAAGGAGATATAGTTCTGCTGTGTACTAAATATTTATGATTGTAAAATAGCTGTCATACAAGTGCTGAACAACATGACATCTTTTGACCAGGTTGATGAGAACAGGCACGCTAACAGACTAATACTGGGCAGCACAGATCTATGACACAGATCTATCATAATTCATTTTAGCAGATTAACACAGATTAGGAGGTAGTCAGTCATAGGACTTTGTATAGGTTGAACCCCTGCATACTGTCCTGATTGTGTAAAACTGGCTTTTCTCTTAAAATCTCGTCATTTGTATATATGTAACCATGGCAACTAGGAGCCTTGTATGTTGCCTTGACAATGCTTAGCCGTAGATATAATGGGGAGAGAGTAAGCGCTAAAAAGCTTAAAAGGCTAGTAGATATATCTATATTTGTATATGCACATTTGTGTGATCACACTTCTGTTTAAGGAGGCTTTTTATTCACTAAACATTTCCTGTTAAGTAATAACACATGATTAAGAGTGATATATTAGTTGCTTTATTATGCATAGAATCACATAACCGTATGTATGACTTCCGGTTTAACGATTCAGTGGAACGCAAGTTGAGTTCCATGGCGGATGTTTAGCGTCACTGTTTGAGCTGGGTATGAGTTTGATAATTGTTTTTCACATTATAAATGTTTGATGTATTCACTATTTTTTCATGCTGACGAAGGGGTCTAGATCCCCGAAAACGTTCCTAATAAAGTAATTTGTTTACTTCACCTTAAAAAGTCCTGTGAGTGCATCTTTTTGGTTGGTATATATATATATATATATATATATATATATATATATATATATATATATATATATATATATATATATATATATTTATCTAATCTGTGAGCTAGACTTCATAACTTTACCAAATATATTTAAATAATTATTCATGTCTTTATGGCTGGCTTATCATTTGGGCATTGTCCTTTAAAGTTGGGCATATGGTTACTCTCAGAACCTTATTTAAAATGAGATATACATAGGCTTTAACATAGATATATATATTTATATATACATCAATCTCCATATATTCATTTAATATTTTTGTTTAACTAAAACATACCAGTTTAAAATTAAATCCTCATGATTTAGATAGATACCTATTTATACATAAGGCATATACATATATAGATCTCCCTATGTGGGTATCTCATGGATAAGTGTATGTTACAGATTAGGCATAATGAATTATATAGTATTTTACAATAGTTTCTCATTATATGTGTATCTTAATTTGTCATGATTCCTTAATATATGGTGATACCTGGGAGTATAATTTGGTCACCCCTGTTGATCAGGTAATCAGTATATATCTTCATATACAATATATAAACATACAAATCAAATACATACATATATATATGTATATATATTTATATATATGTATATATATATATATATATATATGTGTGTGTATATATATATATATATATATATATATATAGGAACAACAAAGAAACGAGGACTAGCTGGATCGTTTGCAACCAAGTGGGTTTATTCAGGCATAAGTGGTAGAACACTCAGTGGTGAACAAGGTAAGGTGTTATTGATCTGACGCGTTTCGCGCATGTGCAATGCGCTTCATCAGAGATCATCAGGTGTGTTCCACAGGTAAGTTTATAAGCATTAGGACAACCAATCAGGAACATTTTAAAAAACATTTAAACAAAGTGATATAAATAATGTGTGTGACAAGTGGAAAAAGTGTTTTTTTCAATGCAAAAGTACTGTGTTAAAAATACTGATTGCAAAGTATATATCATATTAGAATGCAACTTGTAATACATTACTTCATTGTCATAAAGATGGTGCTTAAAAACAAAATAATGAAAATGAAGAATGGCATAGTTGTCTCTAATAAGGCCGCTGGACTTTGATAAAATAAATATAAACATTGAAAATTGAAAGTAAAAATAACAAATACATATTAAGGTAAAACGTAAATGATTATAAATATCAGACATACTATTCATAAACGAAAAAGTGGTCTAGAGAGACCATCAAAAGCGGCTGCCATTGGACTTGGGAATACGTGTATGCAAAACACTGGGAGTGAATATATATATAAAATACATATATATATATAAAAGACTAAGGCCTAGATTTGGAGTTTGGTGGTAGCCGTGAAAACCAGCGTTAGAGGCTCCTAACGCTGGTTTTAGGCTACCTCCGTTATTTGGAGTCAGTCAAAAAAGGGTCTAACGCTCACTTTTCAGCCGCGACTTTTCCATACCGCAGATCCCCTTACGTCAATTGCGTATCCTATCTTTTCAATGGGATCTTTCTAACTCCGGTATTTAGAGTCGTGTCTGAAGTGAGCGTTAGAAATCTAACGACAAAACTCCAGCCACTGAGAAAAGCCAGGAGTTAAGAGCTTTCTGGGCTAACGCCGGTTCATAAAGCTCTTAACTACTGTGCTCTAAAGTACACTAACACCCATAAACTACCTATGTACCCCTAAACCGAGGTCCCCCCACAACGCCGACACTCGATTACATTTTTTAACCCCTAATCTGCCGACCGCCACCTACGTTATCCTTATGTACCCCTAATCTGCTGCCCCTAACACTGCCGACCCCTATATTATATTTATTAACCCCTAACCTGCCCCCCACAACGTCACCGCCAGCTACCTACACTTATTAACCCCTAATCTGCTGTCCGCACGCCGCCGCCAGCTACATTATAGCTATGTACCCCTAATCTGCTGCCCTAACATCGCCGACCCCTATATTATATTTATTAACCCCTAACCTGCCCCCCACAACGTCACCGCCACCTACCTACAATAATTAACCCCTAATCTGCCGACCGCAAAGAGCCGCCACCTACATTATAGCTATGTACCCCTAATCTGCTGCCCCTAACACCGCTGAACCCCTATATTATATTTATTAACCCCTAATCTGCCCTCCCTAACATCGCCGACACCTAACTTCAATTATTAACCCCTAATCTGCCGACCGAATCTCGCCGCTATTCTAATAAATGTATTAACCCCTAATGCTAAGTCTAAACCTAACACTAACACCCCCCTAAATTAAATATAATTTTAATCTAACGAAATTAATTAACTCTTATTAAATAAATTATTCCTATTTAAAGCTAAATACTTACCTGTAAAATAAATCCTAATATAGCTAAAATATAAATTATAATTATATTATAGCTATTTTAGGATCAATATTTATTTTACAGGTAACTTTGTATTTATTTTAACCAGGTACAATAGCTATTAAATAGTTAAGAACTATTTAATAGCTAAAATAGTTAAAATAATTACAATATTACCTGTAAAATAAATCCTAACCTAAGTTACAATTAAACCTAACACTACACTATCAATAAATTAATTAAATACAATACCTACAAATAACTACAATGAAATAAACTCACTAAAGTACAAAAAATAAAAAAGAACTAAGTTACAAAAAATAAAAAAATATTTACAAACATAAGAAAAATATTACAACAATTTTAAACTAATTACACCTACTCTAAGCCCCCTAATAAAATAACAAAGCCCCCCAAAATAAAAAAATGCCCTACCCTATTCTAAATTACTAAAGTTCAAAGCTCTTTTACCTTACCAGCCCTGAACAGGGCCCTTTGCGGGGCATGCCCCAAGAAGTTCAGCTCTGTTGCCTGTAAAAAAAAACATACAATACCCCCCCCAACATTACAACCCACCACCCACAAACCCCTAATCTAACCCAAGACCCTCTTAAATAAACCTAACACTAAGCCCCTGAAGATCTCCCTACCTTGAGTTGTCTTCACCCAGCCGAGCCAAATTCTTCATCCAAGCGGAGCAAGAAGAGGTCCTCCATCCGGTAGAAGTCTTCATCCAATCGGATTGAACTTGATTCTGATTGGCTGATTATATCAGCCAATCAGAATATTCCTACCTTAATTCTGATTGGCTGATAGAATCCTATCAGCCAATCGGAATTCGAGGGACGCCATCTTGGATGACGTCATTTAAAGGAACCGTCATTCGTCGTTCAGTCGTCGGCCAGGATGGATGTTCCGCGTCGGAGGTCTTCAGGATGCTGCCGCTCCGGATGGATGACGATAGAAGATCCCGCTTGGATGACGACTTCAATCGGATGGAAGACCTCTTCTGCCCCGCTTGGATGAAGACTTCTACCGGATGGAGGACCTCTTCTTGCTCCGCTTGGATGAAGAATTTGGCTCGGCTGGGTGAAGACGACTCAAGGTAGGGAGATCTTCAGGGGCTTAGTGTTAGGTTTATTTAAGGGGGGTTTAGGTTAGATTAGGGGTATGTGGGTGGTACTTTAGTAATTTAGAATAGGGTAGGGCATTTTTTTATTTTGGGGGGCTTTGTTATTTTTTATTTTTTTTTTATTTGTTTTTATTGAGGTATTGAAATCAGGCTTACAAAACAGTAAACAAATATACAAAGAAAATTACAATACAGCACACCAAGCAAAGTATACATTCCAACCTAATACCTTATTAATTGCGCAGCACAGCAAAGAAATAATTAACTAGTAATGATGGAAGCATTAGTTCAAAGTGCCTGAACACACAGGGGAACCTTCCAAATGATCTTAGAAGGCCACTTTTGGGCCTCAAATGTTTAAAGTTAACATATATAGAAGAAGGTGTAATGAATTGAGGAGACCACTTTTGGGTCCCATTATGAAAACCTCAGTTTTTATAAAGGGAAAAAAGGATTCATATATTTGTAGGATATCATTACATATGGGTGAAATATATAGCTTAGAAGAATTAATAAGCAAGCATCCAAACTGGGGGATCTGTTTTAAAATACGGTGTATTGGAGGGCCTGTAGTAGTGATGTGGGGATCATATAGCAGCAATTCTAGGGGATTGAAGGATAGGTTATATACTTTAGAGTATTAGTGAGAGGGAATACTTGAGGTATCAATTATATACTGTGAAGTAGTAGAGGGAGATGATCTTAATTATCTTAGAGCCCATTTATGTTCACTCACAAGCAGGTACCTAAAACTATGTATAAAGTTATATGTCTCTAGGTTGAACACACATAATAAAACATATATGCCCCTGAAGTGAAAAATCAGAAGACTAGGGACTACAGCATAATAAATTCTGGAAACAAGAGCACCATAAAACAGGTAAACGTTTACAGCAGCATGTCAGTGGCACTCTATTCATAGTATGAGTAGCAAGCATGTGTTGTGGGTGTTAAAAGGAAGTTCCCTAATTAAATTCACACTCAACATCACATTACACAGATCACTGAAACAGCACCAACAGAATAAAAAAAAATAATAAAGACAGATATTTTATGGACTGGGAAAAACATGCCTAGATTTTGCTACTACTGACAGTCAGACTTGCCTCACTAACGTTTTCAAAATGATGTCCTGCACAAAGCAACAGCTCTATATGATAGTATTCTTATATGGTATAAACTCAAACTTGTACTTGCTGGCTCCATATGCTGAAGTTTCTAGTGTATGAAAAAGTCTCTGAAGTAAATTAATGGCCATATAGGAGACCTCGGAGCCTGAAATATAATAAAGATTGCCCAATGTCTGTTGTACAATCACCGCATTAGCTCAGTTCCATATGTTATGGGGAGGTAAATCCAAGAGTTCCCACAAACCTCCCAGCTGCTAGAATGACGCCGACTTGGGGCATAGCACCTTACCCCACACCGGTATCACGGAACGGACTCTGCTTCCAGATCAATCCCAGCTCTTGGTCCAGATCCAACACTGAAGTTGCAACCGCTCTGAACACACTGCTGGAGGCTCCAGATCCCCCAGGGTCCCAGTCCACCCGTGCCGCAATGGCAAGGATCATTGCACAAAACTTCTCTGCATCATAAACAGGCTCAGCAGAGGTCAGCTCTCTGTCACCAGGCCGAACGGCTGTACAAATGGCCCCATTGGAGTTGGAGAGTACTCTCGCATCATAAACATTTCCCAGCTGGGGTTTCCCCATCAGCTCCTGAAAAGTCAAGAACACAATTGGCGGCATACGTCGGGTCTCCAGAGCGCCGCCACTCTCTCCTCTGTTGCCGATCAAAAGGTTCTGGGGAACCACGGAAGGCAAAGTGGAATCAAAGTTGCTGAATTCCGACCTACGGATCTCTGTAGACGATTCTTGAAACGTGGTGAGTAGAGCAGTGACTTTGAAGCTCTCGTTCCGAGCACTATTGTCAGGTATAGCTCCGTGTTCACTCCGGAGCCCGGAGGCAAGATGAGTAGCAGTTGTTACTTCCAGGTAGCTGTGTGTTTCATAGCTTATTTCCTCTCCCAATGTGAGCACAGTTTCTGGCGTCTTTGAGGCAGTTAGCATAGGCTCAGGAGTACAAACACTACCCCAGTCTCTGGCCAGATGTTCGGAGATGCATTTGAGTTGAACTTCTAAAAGTCGAGCAATAAAGGATACTAGCGATTCTTCTCCACTATCCATTATGATTTTATATACGAGTAGCTTGCTCTTTGTAACTCGAAATATGTTAGACTGTAGAATAGCTTGCTTCGTAGAGTGCTGGCAGCGCAACAGTGGCGCGGCAATTTTGAGGACAGATGAGGCTTCAGAGCTAGGGGAAGGCCTCAGAGTAAAAAGTCCGGTACTGAGGGCTAGGTGGCCACACCACGGTCCCAAACCCCGTCCTTTGGGTCAGGGTGTCTTCAGTCAAGCTTTTCCACCAATTTGGCTGGTCTGACACCAAGATTTCAATCTAAATCTGGATAAAAATGATGAATAAGTCAGGAGCTGAAGCTCAGTGCGACCAGTAAGATGGCCGCCGCCCGGAAGTCCCCTTTGTTATTTTATTAGGGGGCTTAGAGTAGGTGTAATTAGTTTAAAATTGTTGTAATATTTTTCTTATGTTTGTAAATATTTTTTTATTTTTTGTAACTTAGTTCTTTTTTATTTTTTGTACTTTAGTTAGTTTATTTCATTGTAGTTATTTGTAAGTATTGTATTTAATTAATTTATTGATAGTGTAGTGTTAGGTTTAATTGCAACTTAGGTTAGGATTTATTTTACAGGTAATTTTGTAATTATTTTAACTATTTTAGCTATTAAATAGTTCTTAACTATTTAATAGCTATTGTACCTGGTTAAAATAAATACAAAGTTACCTGTAAAATAAATATTAATCCTAAAATAGCTATAATATAATTATAATTTATATTGTAGCTATATTAGGATTTATTTTACAGGTAAGTATTTAGCTTTAAATAGGAATAATTTATTTAATAAGAGTTAATTAATTTTGTTAGATTTAAATTATATTTAACTTAGGGGGGTGTTAGTGTTAGGGTTAGACTTAGCTTTAGGGGTTAATACATTTATTAGAATAGGGGTGAGCTCCGGTCGGCAGATTAGGGGTTAATAATTGAAGTTAGGTGTCAGCGATGTTAGGGAGGGCAGATTAGGGGTTAATACTATTTATTATAGGGTTAGTGAGGCGGATTAGGGGTTAATAACTTTATAATAATAGCGGTGCGGTCCGCTCAGCAGATTAGGGGTTTATAAGTGTAGGCAGGTGGAGGCGACGTTGTGGGGGGCAGATTAGGGGTTAATAAATATAATATAGGGGTCGGCGGTGTTAGGGGCAGCAGATTAGGGGTACATAGGGATAATGTAAGTTGCGACGGTTTACGGAGCGGCAGATTAGGGGTTAATAATAATATGCAGGGGTCAGCGATAGCGGGGGCGGCAGAATAGGGGTTAATAAGTGTAAGGTTAGGGGTGTTTAGACTCGGGGTACATGTTAGAGTGTTAGGTGCAGACGTAGGAAGTATTTCCCCATGGGGGAATCGTGCACGAGCACGTTTTTGAGGCTGGCCGCGTCCGTAAGCAACTCTGGTATCGAGAGTTGCAGTTGCGTTAAATATGCTCTACGCTCCTTTTTTGGAGCCTAACGCAGCCTTTCTGTGGACTCTCAATACCAGAGTTATTTTAAAGGTGCGGCCAGAAAAAAGCCAGCGTTAGCTACGCGGGTCTTTACAGACAAAACTCTAAATCTAGCCGTAAGGGAGCATATAGATACACAAATATGTTGACTTAAAAAGTGCTTAATTGATAACAATTTAAACAAAATTTGAAATAATAAATTGAAAATATATGAAGTACAACTTGAGCACAAACTTAAACTTGAAATAGGACTGTCAAGGTAGTAATATAACAATAATTATACATAATTTACAAATACCTCATAATATTGTGTATATAGTGAACAGTCCTGTAATGTGATGCTCAATTCCGTAGTAATTATATATGAAGAACATCTAACTTCTAACTACTCTATACTCTCTGCTCTGAAGAAGATAAAGATGTAGTCTAGTGTGGAGTGTCAATGTATAGATTTTGTACCCCCTGCACAACTAAATATTTCAGTATCTATAGTGTAGCAGCAAGTACATTATTCTAAACTGATACTGTTTACCTCACGTGTGATCAGCTAGGAAAAATAATTTTACTAAAAATGGTGGTTTGTATATATGAAACTGGAGTTAGATTACATTTTGTAAGATGGTATTTACTATTTGTAAATCAAACGGACATATGTACTCAGAGAGAAAAATCATTGTTATGTGGATCAGAACAGCTATGACTAGTCTAGAAATAAGTCTAAATCTTGTCTCTTGTTAATGCCTTTTGGATATTTTGTTTGAAGAGTGAAAATCCAAAAGGCCTCTTGTCTAAGTAACTTGCCCATTCTGTCACCACCCCTGATTTCTCTTCTAATGTGATCAATGCCTACAAAATGAAACAAATGTTTGGTGTGTAGGGCATGAGTTCTGAAGTGTTTGGCCACAGGTGTTTTAGGTTTATCTTCCTCTAGGGATAAAAGGTGTTCCCTAATTCGATCTTTTAAAAGGCGAGAGGTGAGCCCCACATATTGAAACGAGCATTGTAGGCATGTTACTAAATAGATGACATAGATGCTTGTGAAGTCTATGCGATGTTTGATACGATAGGTAAGATGTAAAATGCTCTGTTTTGTTAGTGTAATACAACATTTACAGATGAGGCCACATTTATAGAAACCATTGGAGATAGATAACCAATTTGAAGATGTACTCGGTTTGTTGAAAAAATGTTTTTTTATTTTTTCACCTATAGTAGGGGCTTTTTTGGCTACACATCTGATATGTTTTTTTAAAATGTCTTGCAATTGGTTATACCTCTGTAGTATAGGTAAATATTTAAGCACTATGTTGCAGATCTTGTGATACTGTTTACTGTAAGCTGTTGAAAAAACTACATTGTTAGTTTGTAAGGGAATTTGAGTAGTTGTATCTTTATGTTTATAGAAATATTTTTTTCCTATCCATTTTACTAACCTCTTGGGCTGTTGACAATAAGAGGTTCTTTCTGTAACTTCTTTCTTGTAGCCTTAAAATAATAAGATTGGCTTGTGTGTTATACTCTTGAAGAGTGGTACAGTTCCTACAGGCTCTGATAAATTGGCCTTTGGGTATGCCTCTGGTTATATGGCCCACATGGCAGGAATCAGTTTTGAGTATAGTATTCCTTGCTAAGGATTTTCTGTATATAGTAGAGGCTATATTATCATGATTGTCTACTGATAATGGAAGATCTAGATACGAAATAGTTTCATTGTCTATATCATGGGTGAATTTCAGATTTAGGTCATTGGTATTTAACCAATCCAAGAAAGAAACGGCACTGCGTTGGCAACCCTTATTCCAGATGACCAACAGGTCATCTATAAAGCGACCATACACAACTACTCAGTCCTCAAAGGGGAAGCCTTCACAGAAAATGTGATTGAGCTCAAACCAGCCCATGTATAAATTGTCATAAGCGGGGGCAAATTTTGCCCCCATGGCTGTGCCACATTTCTGTAAGTAAAAGCTTCCCCCGAAGACGAAGTAGTTGTGGGTCAGCAAAAACCTAGTGGTTGAGACTAAAAAGTCAACATATTCAATAGAATAATTGGTATACCTCATGATCATACATTTCATGGCATCAAGGCCCTTGTCATGGGGTATACTAGAATAAAGAGCTGACACATCAATGGTTAACCACTGATAGTCAGGGTGCCATTTGACTTGCTCTAGTTGTAGTAGTAGGTGGGTGCTGTCTTTTATGTAGCCTGGAAGGGATGCTAAAATTGGTTGGAGGATAGAGTCCAACCAGGCCCCCTCTTTCACATAGAGAGCCCATGCAGGCCACAATGGGACGCCCAGGTGGGCTACAAAGGGTTTTGTGAATTTTGGGCACGGCCCTGAAAGTGGGTATAAGTTTGTCATCAATGAGTAGATGTTCAAAAACTTCACATTTGATGAAACCCTCTTCCAGAGCCGTGTCCAAAAAATCAAAAAGCTCCCTAGTGTACCTGGCTGTAGGGTCAGAATTTAGCTTGATGTAAGTGTTGCTATCATTAAGCTGGGTAGTGACCTCCATTACGTAGTCACTAGTCAGTGGTATTAAGTACCACTACAGCTCCCCCTTTATCAGCTTGGGTAATCACTATATTGGGATTGTCTTGCAATTGTTTCAATGCCAGTCTCTAAGTACGAGAGATGTTATTGGATGTACTTTTTGATGTTTTTAAAGAGTCATGAAGGTTGAGAATGTCTCTTTGTACTGCTTCTTGATACATTTCTATGCAGGGACTTCTAACTTGAATAGGATAAAAGTAAGAGTTATCTTTGTGAATCTTGCCTGCACAGGCAGGAGTATGTCTCTCATCATTATTCTGTAATGATATAAGTGAATTAAAAGCACTCAAATCTTTATACATTAAACCTGTGTTAGGAGTGTTAGGAAGAGGATCAGTGGTGATGGGAGAAATTGAATTGTGA
Organism: Bombina bombina; assembly: GCF_027579735.1. NCBI lineage: Eukaryota > Metazoa > Chordata > Amphibia > Anura > Bombinatoridae > Bombina > Bombina bombina. Next base: position 779,953,713 of record NC_069501.1, on the reverse strand, counting down.
TCTGAATGGGAAAAATGTTTTTTAAGCGTGAATTTTCATACTAGCCTATTAATATCTATCATAGTAGAAAATACATCAAAGTCAGTGCTTGGAGCAAAAGTGAGACCTTTATTCAAGATAGATGTTTGTGATGGTGAGAGAGAGTGATCAGATAAGTTGATTACATTGTCTATTTTATCTTGGTTTTTGAGGCTGCCCTGCTGGGGTATCTATGTGCCTTTGCTGTATTTTTGGGTGTACTTGTCTGATTAGGCATTTTTACTAAAGTGGCTAAAGCTGGTCTAGCTATGCCTGGGAGTATAATTTGGTCACCCCTGTTGATCAGGTAATCAGTATATATCTTCATATACAATACATAAACATACAAATCAAATACATATATATATATATATATATATATATATATATATATATATATATATATATATATATATATATATATATATATATATATATTGTGGTAAGGTGGCCAAGATTTTGGCTTTAGTAAGATGGAACAGTTCATTTGATTCAGAAACAAATTATTTATTTGTTTCACAGCAGGTCTCATAAAACAAAACAAAACAAAAACAAACACCTATTTCTAACTCAGGAGGCTAACTAAACGTTTAAAGGATTCCTAACTATATTACTGGGGCATCTAAACTGTCCCCAGTAAACAACTGCTTTATAGAAAAAAACAATAGTTTAGAGTACCTGCTTTTTTCTCCCTCTGTGTCTCTGTGCTTACGGGCAGTCTGTCAGGTGATTTCCTCCTCACAGGAGGAAGAGAGAGAGAGCTTTGCCCTCAGAGCAGCCTTTTGCTAGCTAGCTAATTGCACCAGCTGAGAGCTCCTGAAATGTAACTCTTTTCATTCTGGATAAACAGAGTGCTCCATTCTGCTGCTAACATATATATATTCTCTGACCCTGTCACATATCCTCCTCTCCAGTGGAACACAATAGGGTGGAGCGGCTGGTGAAAAAAAACTATGCACTCTAGACAAAGCATCTGCATTAGCATTCAAAAGTCCAGCTCTATGGGCCACATCAAACTTATAGGGCTGTAAAGAGAGGAACCACCTTGTTACTTTGGCATTTGTTTCTTTCGATTTGTGCATCTATTGCAAAGGAGCAGGGTCAGTCACTATCATAAAGGATCGGCCTAACAAATAGTACCTTAAGGTGTCAATAGCCCGCTTGATAGCCAAGCATTCTTTCTCTACTACAGCATATTTTTGCTCTCTTGGCAGTAATTTACAACTCAAGTAGAGCACAGGGTGTTCGTCACCTGCTATATATTGAGACAGTACCGCTCCCAGGCCAACTTCGGAAGCATCTGTCTGCAGGAAGAACTGCTTAGAGAAATCAGGGGCTATTAAGACTGGATGACAGCATAAAGCCATTTTCAAGTCAGCAAATGAACGGTCTGCCACCTCAGTCCATTTCACAACATCAGGCGCCAATGCTTTCGTCAAATCTGTTAGTGGAGAAGCCCTGGTGGCAAAATTGGGTGTAAACCTTTTATAATACCCTACTATTCCAAGAAAAGTTCTTACTTGTTTTTTTCTTAAAGGCCTGGGCCAGCTTTCAATGGCCGCTATTTTACTAACTTGGGGTTTTACCATACCTCTTCCTACAGTATAGCCCAAATAGTTGGCCTCTAAGCAGCCTATTATACTTTTAGTAGGATTGACTGTGAGACCAACTTCTCTCAAAGTGTCTGAAACAGCTTCTACTCTATGCAAATGGGACTCCCAGTCCTGGCTATGAATAACCAGATCATCTAGATAAGCTGAGTCATACTAGGCATGTGGCTTCAACAACTTATTCATTAACCGGTTCAACACCAAGGTCTCTATAATTTGTGCTGGTGTAGAGTTTTCTGGGGTCAGCCATTTCTTTGCCAAATGTATCAAGTCAAACAACTGGACTCTTGGGGCCTTCTGCTCCTGATATGCCCAATTGTGATATCTCTGGGCATACACTGAAGTGGATACACCAGCCCTGGCCAGAATTTCTTCTTTAAGACTGTCATAGTCATTTGCTTCCTCCTCTTTGAGATCAAAGTGAGCCCTTTGGGCCTCTCCAAAGAGAAATGGTGCAAGGATTCCAGCCCACTTTGCATGTGGCCACTGCTCCCTAGTGGCAGTCTTTTCAAAAGCAAGGAGGTAAGCTTCCACATCATCTTGCGGGGTCATCTTTTTGCAGATACTGAATTGCTTGGATAGTCCTGGTATCACTGCTGTTCTCTCCTTTGCTGACATTTGAGAGATGGTCCACTATCCCTTTAAGCATAATGCGGTCAGTGTTTTGCGCCTCTATTACTGTTTCAATTTGCAGAGATAGTAAATGGTTACTTTCATGCTGAGCTTTGTTGGTTTCCTGCTGCACTGCAGTGTCCTGTAACAGGGCTTTTATGATCTCCTCCATTTTTGAAAACACAAACTTTAATTTATATTTCTTTAAGTGGGCTCTGTATTTTTAATCTCCCAGTACTAGACCATCCTACCACTACCACCACTGTGGTAAGGTGGCCAAGCTTTTGGCTTTAGTAAAAAGAAACAGCTCATTTGATTCAGGAACAAACTGTTTATTTGCTTCACAGCAGGTTTCATAAACCAAAAAAAAAAACAAAAACAAACGCCTACTCCTAACTCAGGACACTAACTAAACTAAAAGGATTCCTAACTATATTACTGGGGAATCTAAACTGTAACCAGTAAACAACTGCTTTATAGAAAAAACAATAGTTTAGAGTACCTGCTTTTTTCTCCCTCTGTGTCTCTGTGCTTACGGGTAGTCTGCCAGGTGATTTCCTCCTCACAGGAGGAAGTGAGAGAGAGCTTTGCTCTCAGAGCAGCTTTTTGCTAACTAGCTAATTGCACCAGCTGAGAGCACCTGAAATGTAACTGTTTTCATTCTGGATAAACAGAGAGCTCCATTCTCCTGCTAACCTATATATGATCTCTGACACTGTCACAATATATACAGGTGGCCCTCGGTTTACGATGGTTCAATTTGCGCCGCTTCATAATAACGCCCTTTTTTCAGTCATGTGACTGCTATTGAAAGCATTGACTGCTATTGAAAGCATTAGCACATGCATACATTAAAATAGCCAGTAGGTAGAGCTGTCCGCTTGTGTTGCAGCAAACACATGCAAAGAAAAGCAAGCTAGACGTGATCAATGGACCAGCTTTCAAAGGAACAAGATCTAGCCAGTTCCCTTAGATGCAGACTTAATGCAGAGAACTGTTTGCAGAAAAAGGCAAGTAAAAAACTTTTTTGTTCATTAAACTTAGTTTGATGATGATACAGTCTGTTGTGTGATTAAACACAGGCAGGCTGAAATGAATCAGTGTATAACCAGACCTGAGCAATGGAGTCATTTTTTAAAGGAACATGATCTAGCAGCCACTTCCCTTAGCTGCAGAAAAATGCAAGTAAAAAAACGTTTTTCTTCATTAAACTTAGTTTGATGATGATACAGTCTGTTATGTGATTATTTTGTTTTTGTACATTAAACTTAGATTGATGATGATACAGTATGTGTTTGTGTGATAATTTTATTAGGTGAGGTTTAGCAAATGTTTTTGTTTATTAAACTTAGTTTGATGATGATACAATATATTTTATTAGGTTTATAATGCTGTTTCGCATTTAAAGTCTTCATTTCAAAGCTTTAAAAATAATGAATTAGGTGTCATTTATGTCAATTTTGAGAGGGGCCTGGAACCTAACTCCCTCACTTCCCATTGACTTACATTATGAACTGGGTTTCAATTTACAACGGTTTCGATTTACAAGCATTCCTTCTGGAACCTAACCCCGGCATAAACTGAGGGCTACCTGTATGTATATATATATATATATATCCGATACTATAAAAGGCCAAGTGTGTTTGTCCGAAGCTGTCATGCACAGTAAAGAAAGCACGAGGACAAACACACCTGGCCTTAAACCCCTACCTGATCTGCCAACTGCCACAAGCAGAAGTAGGCATGGCCGAGCATGTGCGGGGGTGTGGCCAAACGTGAACGGGGTGGAGCCTAGCGTGAAGGCCTGTGAAGGGGGCAGAGCCTAGGGTGAATGCCTGTGAAGGGGGCGGAGCCTAGCGTGAAGGTGCGTGAAGGGGTTGGGGCCGTGAAAGCCCATGGAGAGAGCTAAAACAGCTCAAAAGAGGGGAGAGAGAGGAGAGAGAGATCAAGAGGGGAGAGAGAGATCAAGAGGGGAGAGGAAGATCAAGAGGGGAGAAAGAGAGAGGGGGAGAGAGAGAGAGGAGAGAGAGAGAGAGAGGGGGGAGAGA